>NC_138555.1:22645371-23049371 GCF_964273705.1 Natrix helvetica
AGTCAAGCTGACTGAGGAGCGGGGATCCCTTGGATACTCAGACATTGGGATGAAATCCATACCGCTCACTATTTTGAACGGCGTGAGTCCTGTGCTACTGTGAACAGCATTATTGTACGCGAGCTCAGCAAAAGGCAGGTCTGACCAATTGGACTGCTGATAGTTCACATAGCACCTCAGGTACTGCTCTACCATGGCATTCAGTCTCTCTGCCCTCCCATTGGAGCTCGGGTAAAAAGCTGAGCTAAGGCCCTGGGATGACCCAATGGACTGCAGGAACTCCTCCAGAACTTAGCGGAGTAGCACTGCTCCCACTGCCACATCACTGGCATCTGCTTGGATAATGAAGGGTTGCTTGGGGCCAGGATACTTCAGCACTGGCTCCTTTGCAAACATTTCTTTTAGTGTTTCAAATGCCTTTTGGCAGGTTAGGACCCAAAGTAGAGGTTGTCCCAGATGAGGTTTTGTTCCTGGGCTCCCTGTCTTTAGGAGGTGTGTCATGGGTTTGGCAATCTTCACAAAGGAGGGGATGAATTGCCTGTTGAAGTTCGCGAACCCTAGGAAGCTTTGTAGCTGTCTGCAGAAGCAAGGGGGTTTTGTTGGATGTGGCTGCCAGTTGTTCTAGTGGGCTCTTTTGGGGGGTTCGTTGCGTGGGTGATGTTTCTGCTTGTGGGCATAGAAGGGGTTGGGGTACCTTTGCTATCCTAAGTCTGCGGGTACTCCCTTGCCACCAGATGGTTGGTCCCACTTGTCTAGCCAGGAGAGTCCCAGTATGACTACTTCTAATAATAATAATAATAATAATAATAATAAAATAATAAAATTTATTTCTTAGCCGCACCCTCTCCCGAAGGACTCGGGGCGTCGTACAATAAAAAACACATAAAATACAATATGGACAATACACACACAAAATAAACGAATACGTGTACATGGAGGAGGTAGGCAGATGAATAAAGACAATTAAAAACACAATTTAAAATCCCCTAATAAAATTCCAAAAACCACAAAAAAAAACCCATCAGGAGCAGTGTGAACGAACTATGGTTGAGCCAGGCCAGCTACTTGGAATAGGTGGGTCTTGAGCTTTATCCGGAAGGCGCGGAGGTCAGAGGTGGTCCTAATATTCGGGGGAAGGTCATTCCACAGGGCTGGGCCCGCTACAGAGAAGGCTCTACTCCTAGACGCCGCCCCCCGACATTGTCTGGTGGACGGCACCTGGAGGAGTCCCTCTCTGTGCGAGCGAATTGGTCGCAGGGATGTATGGGGCAAGATACGATCCCGCAAGTAGCTAGGTCCTGAGCCATGGAGCGCTTTAAAGATTGTTATCAAGACCTTGAAACGCACCCGGTAGACCACAGGGAGCCAGTGCAGCTCGCGCAGGAAAGGTGTCACATGGGAGTACCTTGTACTCCCCATAATTACCCGCGCGGCCGCGTTCTGGACCAACTGTAGTCTCCGAGTGCATTTCAAGGGAAGCCCCATGTAGAGAGCGTTACAGTAGTCCAGGCGAGACTTCTGTCATTTTGGGGGCTATTACATTCAAATTACTTCCCAGTGATTCGCTAGCTCTAGTCTCACTGGTTCAGTCAGGTGGGTGGCATAGGCTCCCCCCATTAGGGACCCATTGACTTGTTCGAACTGGATTGGGTGGGCCAGTCTTTTGGTCTGATCCCCAGTTTCAGGACCGTGGTTAGGTTGATCAAGCATCTAGTACAGCCTGAGTCTATTAGCGCTTGAAAAGTCCCATTTTTGGGGCTGTGAGGCATATTGGGAAAACGAAAGGGAGAAATGGTCCTCTCATCATTGGATCATTTTCATCCTCATCGTCACTGTCATAGGATTCTGTCGAGTTGCCGTCGTTGCCTGGGGTTCCCCCCTTCAGCTAGGTGGGGAGGGACCTCTGCAGCCTTGAGGGCCTTCCAGGACATATTGGTGGCCCGTTTGGGACCCTGTTCTAGTCAACCCCTGGGTGGTGGCTCTGGCCTTGACATCAGGGTTGGGGTCATGCATGCAGATGCCATGTGGCCCACCCCCTGCAACTGTAGCACTTCAGCAGACTTTGAGGGGGGGGGCTGGTTTCAGTGCCCACTGTGTTGCTATGGGTGCCTATCAACTGGACGGTTTCAGGTCTGGTTGACCTCTGTCTTTCAGGTCCACTGGCTTTCTCATGTTGTTAGTGTCAACGCCTAAGGCATTTCCATGACTACTATCACCTTGAGAAGGGGAGGGAAATTCCATGCATACTTTTAGCCAGAGTAAAAGTCTCATATTTCTGTACTGGGATGTGAATGCGCATGTCCAGAACCATGGACATGGACATGTCATCTCCTTGTTCCATCTCCCCATGATGTCATCCCGTTTGGTTGATGCCACACTCTCCTCTATGCTATACTGCGACAGAACTTTATTCCCTCCGGGAACTCCCCCCTTTCCCGGGGATGGCCTTCTGACCTATCAAGACGCTTCCTTAATGACGGATCTTGGGATCCCAAGAGGTGGCATGCGAAGAAGAGACTTCTTAAGGGTTTTTTACAGGGGCTTTTAAACCAAATTTTAAGGGGGGGGAGGGGGGTTGATTTGGATGGCTCAGACAGGCGACCCCCAGGGGGAAAGGCTTCTCTGTGGGAGAGCCTTCCCTCTGGAATGAGCTGCCCCCGGAGCTTTGCATAATCCCTGACCTCCGGTCCTTCCAACGCGCCCTAAAAAGTTGGCTTTTCCAGCAAGCCGGCCTGGCCTGTTAATTTTAACTCATTTTTTAAACGTGTTGTCCTATAAATTGGGTTTGTATTTTTGGATATGTATTTAATTTCTTTTTAACTTTCGGGATGTGTGTTTTTTAATGTTGTACGCCGCCCTGAGTCCTTTGGGAGAAGGGCGGCATATAAATCCAATAAAACAAAACAAACAAAACAAAACAAACAAACCCTGCCATAACGTCCTGTTGGAGAATGTGATTGATGACCTCAGACAGAGAGGAGGGGGCACAGGAGTAAAGGTCAGACGCCATTAAATGTGATTTAGTTTCAGCTACACAGAAGTCCGTGCTAAGATGTTAGTCCTAATAAACGAATGGTTTTACTTTGAATTTCGTCCTGGGGCTCGTAAATTAATTAGGGCAACTCTTGGAACCTTCACAGTTAGTGCACAATCTGCCGTCAAGTTGTATTGCTACTCGGAACCACTCAGAGAGTCGGTTTGGGACGTCACGGTAAGCAGTTACCTGGGCAATCTGCTTGTCCAGGCTTGTTCTGAAAAAATGCACTAACAGACGCTCTGGTAAAGGGGGTAGCCTTCCAATGACCCTCCTAAATTCACAGATGTGCTCTTTGATGGGGCAGCCCCTCTGCTTTAGGTCGCTGAGCTCATCTTCCACATACAGGTCCTCCCCCACCTCCTCAAATCTGACCTCTAGCAGTCATAGGAAGTCATCTACGCCTTGCAGTTGGGGGGCTGTCCTCTTGTGGAGGGCTGCTAGCAGTGACGTGCGGTGAGGTTTATGACTGGTGAGGCACTGACACAGTGCTGAGTTTCAAATATTTTTAGACTTGTGGACTTCAACTCCCAGAATTCCACAGCCAGGCATGCTCAGTTCCAATTTAAAGCGACAGCATTTGTTTTTCTCCTTTGCTCCTTCTTTCTTTTTCTTTTTCTTCTCCTTCCCCTCCTTCCTCCCTCTCTCCCTTCCTCCCCCTCTCTCAAACACACACACACACACACACACACACACACAGAAGTTGGATTGGACTATCTCTCCTACCCCTTCCCTCTCTCACTCACTCTCAAACAAAACCCCCCACACACAAAAGTTGGATTGGATATCTTTTCCAGTGGCTTGAAAGCAGCTCCTCTGCCATTCCCCCCCCCCCCCCCCCCATTCCCCTGCTGCCTTTCCCAAACACCTCCACCATTGCAAATGCAGCCTGCTGTCTGGGTGGGAAATGCCTGGAACACAATAAAGCCCACCCACCACCTCCTGCTGGCAGGCTGGGGTGAGAGGAGAGGCAGAGAAGCCGGAGGGGAGCTGAGCCGAGCCTTCCAAAAGAAAGAGGCTGGGGGGGGAAGTGTTTGTACTACAGCATGGCTCTTTGCCTGGCTTCCTGCCTCCTCCTGTGGTCTCCTCAGTGCTCGCTTGTGCTCTCCCTCCCCAAGTGTAGTTCGATTGCAGGTGGAGCCACGTTGCCTTTTCAAACTTGTAATCAGTGAAGCTGGGCTAGATTTTTATATAGTTTTATCCAGCTGTGTGTGTGTGAGAGAGAAATGAATGGGGGCCTGGGGAGGAAGTCACTACACTTGGGGAGGGAGAGCACCAGTGAGGTTAAGCAGAGTCATCCACGGTGAGGCAGCAACTAGCTCAGGTTTTTCCTTTTACTTTTTTTTTCATGATGAGAGTGGTGAGGCTGTGCCTCACTTGCCTCACCTGACTGCACGTCACTGGCTGCTAGCCATTCCCTTGCTTCTCCCTCTAGTCCCTCTGTGATAGAACTCACTATGGCTCTGGGGCATGAGTAGAGGTGTCCATAGAGTTCTCGGTGGATCTCAGCTGAGTCAAGGAATAGGGCTAACTGGTCTGAGTCCCCATCAAACTTTCCCCTGAACCGGGGTGGTTTGTTCAGCACTGATCCTCCCTCCTCCTGTCGGCCTCTCTATGCTTGCACTTGATATGTCTGGCCATCCTCCTCAGCTCTAGTTTGGAGGCTGGGAGGGGGTTGTCTACCCTGGGCAGCCTGCCTTCTATGTGGGAGAGGCACTGGTTGCAGCCTCCTTCTGATGGGTGGAGAAGTGGGGCTGTGTTCCTGTCTGCTTCTTGTCACCTCAAAAGGATCCACTGCTCCTCTCCTCTCTTTGGGCCTGCATAATGGCCCTTCTTCACAAATGGTGGCCCAGTCAAATTCCTTCCTCTGTTGCTCTATGGAACTCCCCAGGGTCCCCATTAGGGGCTTTATATTTATATTTATAAATATTATATTTATCATTTATATTTTTCCCCAAGCCATGTACATTCCATGTAGCTACCTTCAATGATTTCCCCATCTATTCCTCATATTACATATTCCCTTTGGTCTCCATTTGTTGTCCAGGTTCCGATGAAACAATTAAAAAACCCCACCAATCCTGGTTTAAATGCTTCTTTATCACACTGGTACGAGTTGACCACCAAGTTCTTGCAAAAATGGAGTAATTGTTGGAGCTGCTGCTCCGTGCTCCCCTCCACCTTATATGCCAATCCCCAGAACCCTTGTGACCAATCCCTCCCACAGGTTCGCCTTCCATCCCCCTGAGCCTATGACCAGTGACCTCTATGACCTCTTAGAATCAACCACTTCCTAATCACCCCCTCCCCGCTGGTCCTCCATTCATCAGCTGTTTCATTTCATTTCATTTCGGCCTTCAGCCATGCCCCCTTGCCTTGAGGCATAGTAAGCCTGGATTACATCAAAGCCATGCTTCCTGGCTTGCCAGTACTTGTGGCTGCTGTCCCAGCTGTCTGGCAGCTCGGGGAAGCCACTCTGCCACGCCCCGTCACTGAGCCGAGCTGAAAGACAGGTTCCAGCAGTCCTGGGCAGCCAGCCAATGTAACGAAGAGCAATATGACAACTGTAAGAACCCAGCTTGCCTGAATGGCAGACACAGAGGATGAGGCTGACATGCAGCCCCCTCTACCATGGAGCTGGTATCTGGAACAGAAAGACAACGGTGAGTAGGGGTATATGGCAGGGCCCCCAGCTTCTCCAGCTACCAGTGGTGGAATCTTGTAACCAAACATGGGGCATTGACATCATAGTGGGGCACCCAAGTTGCCTCAGTGAGAGGGTAACCTTTTTTTTGTTTTTTTGTTACAAACGTCAAAACCTCTTTAAAAACAGAGTGTTGACCAGGTTTTTCCCCCTTTTCACATTTTCTCTTATACATAATTAATTTTACATCACATCATTTCTAATTTGAGCCCCACATTTTCTTTCCAAATTACCATCTTAAATTTAATTTTTTCTTGACAAATAAAATCATTTTTCGCTCTTCCATAAATAATATGTCAACTTTATCATTTCATTTTCCATTTGTTATTTCTAGTTTCTGTATGCAGCATATATCATCAAATTTCATTTTAATATAACAAGCATTTCACTTAATTGGTTATCCACACTGGACAATAATATTCTATTTAGCTATACTGTATATCATCAACAATATCCATATACTTCATTTTATACCAATATCTCTCTTTTTCATTTTGGGGTGGGGGCTCAGCTTTAGCTGTTTTAGGGGTTGAATACTCATTTCCTCTTGCTTCGCCCATCTCGGCTTTGATGTCTGAGGTCAGGCTGCACTCTGGCTGCAATCAGGCTCTCTTCGGATAGTTGGCCTTTTGCCATGGTCTTCTGAGTTCCTTCCAGGCACCACCGATATAAAACAAAGGAAAGATTTGACTGTCTGTCAAGTTTCCTAACGATGATTGATTCATAATAATTGATCAATAATTAATTATTGATTCATAATAATTGAGCCTATGTTTTAATGCAAAAACCAGTGATTTATTACAAGCTTCATTAGGCAAGATTTATTCTCAGTCAAATCTTTGCTTTGTTTTATTTGCTTCTGAACTTTATCCCTGTTCCTTCCCTCCCCTCAGTCTGTGTCATAAATCACGTTACCCAATAGGTACACCCCTCCCAACCCAGCAGCAGTAATCTGAGATCCTGACAGTATGCTTGGAATGAACTCCCACTCATTCTGTCCTCATGACAACACGGAGAGTTGACACTCCGTTTCTTTAAACAAAAAGGAATCACAGTACATTCACACCAACTTTTTACTCTCAACATTTCCACTGCAATCAAACTGCTTGTGTAAACCAATTTCACATGTAAAAATCCCATTTCAGGCAAACCAATTATTTCTCGTCTGGAAATGATTACACACAAACACATACACACACATATACCAAAAAAAAAAAAATTCTCCACTTTCTCTTTCCTTGTTCAATCTGCAGCTCATTCTTCAAGCAGTGGGAAAACTCAGGAAGTGTGATTTTAATCAAAAATGTGATTTTGGGCCCTAACCACTGCCCATTTCCCACAGCTCTAAGCCCAAGCTGAGAAATTTATGTACTTAATTTGCCAGCCAGCCAAAAATATCACAATCAATTCAATCCCATTCAATTGTACACACTATTATTTTTTTTAAAATAAAGTTTTTTATTTTTTCATTTTCATAACAAATAACAAGTATACTATTATATAACCAACTTTATATTAGATTGTTAAATGTTTACATCAATTCGTCTTAGCATCAACCCCCCAAAACTTTGGCTCTTCTGCTCTCCATGCGCCGTATTTATACCCTGTCCATTTCTTTCTTCTCCCTCCCTCGCTCCTCCTCCTCCCTACCTCCTTTCTTCCCTCTGTCGTCCTTCTCTTCTCTACTTCCCCTTCCTCTCTCCTTCTCCTCTCTCCCCTTTCCACTCCTTCTTTTTCTCCACCTCTTCCCCCTCCCTGCACTCTCTCCTATCCCTCTCTTCTTCCCTTACATCTCTCCTCTACTCCGCACTCTTCATCTCATTTACTTGGTGTATTTCAGCCTCTGAGCGAGCTCCATTTTATGTTGATAGTATTTATAATTCCTTTTCAATATACATATTTAATTTTAACATATATCCTCCTCCTTCGTTTTTGAAAGAAAAAAGAAAAGTATACATATATAGTAATTATTTTTTAAAAAAACCCAGCCTATTTTTGGTCAGGATGTAGACCTGGTTACGATTCCCAGCTATTCTCATCATTATATTTATATAATTATAAATCATTACGCACCCCACATTTGTAGTTCTGTCTCTATAATCTCAATAATTTTCCATTATAAGTATATTTCATGTTCCCCCTCCATTTTTTCATATCTTGACTTAGCTTACCCTTAATTGTCTTTAAATAACAATCCTTACTGTTCAATGTTCATTACAATTCCCTTAATCTACTATATAGAATAACAAGCGGTACACATCTCAATTTGTTCATCATCTTAGGAGTTCTATATGTGTCCATGTTTCATATAATTAACCCATACTTAATTGTCCTTCCATTGTCATATTCAATCAATTAGCAACTCAGCTTAATGACCATGTATAAAAGTGAATCACATACCTCTACTTTGCATTTGCCACATTAACAGTTTCATATTTGTCCATATTCCATATATTTTAACCTGTATTTAATTATCTTTCCATTATCATATTCAATCAGTTCAACTCAGTTTAATTATCATATATAGGAGTAAACCACATATCTCAGCTTTATATTTCCCATATAACAATTTCTAATTATCTGATTTTTCCTAGTAAGTCTTTTGTCCCACTTCTCTATTCCTGTCTTCTCCCTTTTCTTTGTTTTGACATGTCCACCCTCTTCAATTTTCCCCAAGCCACTGTCAAACCCATTGAAATCTTTTGTATTTCCCTTTAATGAGGCATGACCCCCCTCTTCAGTTTTCCCTATGCCACTGTCAAACTCAGTGAGATCTTTTGTCTGCTTTTTATTTCCTTTTGTTGGGACACATCCCCCCTTTTCAATTTCCCCTATACCACTGTCAAACCCAATTAAGTTTTTTGTCTGTTTTTTTATTTTCCACCGTCTCTACCAGTTCCTTATCCCCCTCCTCTTCTTCCTTCACTTCCTCAATATCTAGCTTCAAAATTCTATTTAGACTTGATTTTAATGATTTATGCATATTTTTTTATAATTTCACATAGTTCTTCGAATTACCACCTTCCCATAATGTCCAGTTCCAAAATTACAGTTGGTTATACAGTTCTTATTTCAGAGTTCTGGTCCACCTTAAATTTAGCTAGTTCAGCTAACATGGAGAGGAAGAAGAGAGGGAGCCATCTTGATCCTTTGTTCTCCCTCCGGCAAAACACTTTGTATTTTCCCAGCTCTTGATTTTATTTTATTTTTTCCCCTTTTTACTTTCCACGTCTTATTGATTAGAGTTGCTTAAAATATATTAATTAGAATTAACTCAAACATGGTAAGTCTCCTTGGTATGTTTCTCTTTGCCTCCTGCTTTTTCCAAATTCTGATTTATGACAATTGGTTAATTAAAACTTCCTGCTCAAGGTTTCAGATTCCATTCGTTACATAGACAAGATTAGGTTATAAGTGAAAAAATAGTGCTTTTTCTTGATATTTTTCCTTGTTACATTCCACCTGTCATTAATTAGACTTGCTTAAGATATGTTGGTTAGAAGAAACTCGAATGAAGTCTCCTAATCTCTTTTAGAGAAACAGTCTTTTCAAATCAAAATCAACATTCCAAGTTTGTGTTTGAATGGGTTTGTCACTTCTCTGCTTTCTCCTTTCTGTCTCCAAGTTGTTTAAAGCAAGTAGTTCTTTTTGGGCTAGTGATTTAACCCTCCATTTTTCCCCTTCTTTCTTTCTTTTTGCCAAAATCCCGATCTGTCCATCAATATTATTTATACTCTCAAGGTTCTTTGCCTTTTCCAAATTCTGATTTATGTCTGTGGGTTAATTAAATCTTCTTACCAGGCTTTTCATCCCGTCTCCTACGTGTTCCTGCTTGGGTGCTTTGGCCAGAAGCCAACAGCTTCTTGGAAGCCATGTTGCCATGCTGCCTCCCCCAATGCCGATTCAGAGGCCAAATCTCTGACCTACGAGAGACCTGTTGCACTCCCTCTGGGTCTGATGAGACACTGCCCCTTCTTCACACACACACCCCTGGGAGGTTCTGATCCAAAAGGATCTTGGCATTAGTTTGTCAGACAGAGCTCATGTGAGGCTCTTTGGAGCCCACACCTCCCCCGTCTGTCTTGCTGAGGAACTTCCGATCGAATCCTACACACTATTATTATAGATGCACATCTAAGAATTTTTAACAGAAATCACATCAGATTGATCAAGACAAATTATCAGAGACTTCCCATTTAGACAGGCTTTACCTTTTTTTATTACCTGCTAAACCGCAGGTGGGGAAAAAACAACAAACCTTCTTTCTTCTTTCTTCTTAGTTCTTTCAGAGTTTTCTGGCTCTTTTGAGAATGGTAAATTCTCAAGATCTTTATAACACTGCAGTATTTCTTTCCTTCTACTCCTAGGTCTTCCTACCAGACATAACAGCATAAGCTAACCATATCTTCTTTGGTCAGCCCCAACGTATGGAGGGGCTTCCCAACCTCTAAGTATTTTCCCTAAAGGACTAGTCTGGTCTATTTACAATTCAGGATTCTTCCTAATTGTTTTAGTGAACTTCTCACTTTTAGTCAAAGTTACACCCATTGTTCTACCTCCTCAAGCACTGGATTGTTATTACATATTTCATATATGTATGTATGTATGTATGTATGTATGTATGTATGTATGTATGTATTTGTGCTGATAAATAAATAAAGGGAGATTTTATTTCTTTATTTATTTATCAGCACAAATACAACACAAATATAAAAAGGCAACATTAAAAATATGGTTTTCTGCCTGGATGGTCTCCTGCAGTGAGCCGAAAGAAGAAAGGGGGAGTAGTGAGTTCCCTCCCATATTTGGGCATACCAGGGGTTGTAACACAAATATATATATTTGTTTGTTTTCGTAGATTTTCACAGGTGTAGGTATGCTGGTCTTGTTGTATTTGGGTCTTTTCCCGCATTTCCCACAGTTTATCTGTGGTGCCTTTGATGTAAGGGAGGAGGGCAATGCCGTTGTCCTGTTCTGTGTCTTGGTTTTTGTTCTTTGTCTTTTCTCCATCCTGCACAGATCAACTCTGTAGCCAAGACCCTCATCTCCAGAACCAAACGCCTAGCCGACAAAGACCACCTGAAAACTGAATTACACACTCTCACAAACGTATTAATCTCCAACGGATTCCAAAGAAAAACAATTACCAAACTAATCCAAAGGGAGACTCCCCCCCAAAACCAAGACACAGAACAGGACAACGGCATTGCCCTCCTCCCTTACATCAAAGGCACCACAGATAAAATCAACAAAATTCTCCACAAACACAGTATCAAGACAGCCTTCAGCACTGACCAAAAAATAGCCAACATCTTAAGAAACCCCAAAGACAAATTCCAGCTAGAAAACCAAGGAGTCTACGAAATACCATGCAAAATCTGCCCTGCAACATACATAGGACAAACGAACAGGAGAATAAATGCACGCATCACAGAACACAAGAACGCAGTAAGAAAAAAAGAAAAAACTTCCTCCCTTTTCCAGCACCTTAAAGCTACAGGACATGAAATTAATTTTGAAGGAACCAGGTTAATCTCCAAAACAGAACACTTCAACAAGAGAATAATTGTGGAAGCTATTGAAATAGAGAAACACCCCCACAACATGAATAAACGTGACGATACCTCCCGCCTACCAAACATCTGGAAACCAGCCCTAGTCAACAAACGAGACCCACCCACCACCCAGGCCTTTACAACATGAAACAACAATGTACACACAGCCAGCACCAATCAGCACCAATCTACCAATCATGATACAACCACACAACCAATCACTCCACTTACTGAAACAAAGCCAGCACTCCATACCCCCCACCAAGATTTATAGAAAGACGGCAGCTCTGAACACACTTTAAGCCCAAAACCCACCCTGAAGATAGCGAGTGAGACCTCGCTGAAACGTTGCCAAGACAATCTCAATCTTACACGGGAAAAGACCCGAATATAACAAAACCAGCATAGATAGATACATAGATAGATAGATAGATAGATAGATAGATAGATAGATAGATAGATGATAGATAGATGATAGATAGATAGATAGATAGATAGATAGATGATAGATAGATGATAGATAGATAGATAGATATATATATATATATATATATATATATATATATATATATATATATATATATATATATATATATATATATATATGTTGTATTTGTACTGATAAATAAATAAAGGGAGACTAGTATAGATCTATTTCGAGCTAATTAGCTCTCATCAGCTAGCCATACCCTTACTGGGATTTGAACCTGGGCTGTATATATCTTAGGCAGGAGTGTTAGCCACTAAGCCACGGGCTCACTTCCTTATCAGTTGAGCTAGGGAAATAGGTATGTATTAGTGTTACAACCCCTGGTATGCCTAAATATGGGAGGAAGGTCACTACTCCCTCTTTCTGTCCTACGGCTTCATCACAGAAGACCATGCAGGCAGAAAACCATATTTTTATTTTTTTAATGTTGCCTTTTATATTTGTGTTGTATTTGTACTGATAAATAAATAAAGGGAGACTAGTATAGATCTATTTCGAGCTAATTAGCTCTCATCAGCTAGCCATACCCTTACTGGGATTTGAACCTGGGCTGTATATATCTTAGGCAGGAGTGTTAGCCACTAAGCCACGGGCTCACTTCCTTATCAGTTGAGCCAGGGAAATAGGTATGTATTAGTGTTACAACCCCTGGTATGCCTAAATATGGGAGGAAGGTCACTACTCCCTCTTTCTGTCCTACGGCTTCATCACAGAAGACCATGCAGGCAGAAAACCATATTTTTATTTTTTTAATGTTGCCTTTTATATTTGTGTTGTATTTGTACTGATAAATAAATAAAGGGAGACTAGTATAGATCTATTTCGAGCTAATTAGCTCTCATCAGCTAGCCATACCCTTACTGGGATTTGAACCTGGGCTGTATATATCTTAGGCAGGAGTGTTAGCCACTAAGCCACGGGCTCACTTCCTTATCAGTTGAGCCAGGGAAATAGGTATGTATTAGTGTTACAACCCCTGGTATGCCTAAATATGGGAGGAAGGTCACTACTCCCTCTTTCTGTCCTACGGCTTCATC
Organism: Natrix helvetica; assembly: GCF_964273705.1. Taxonomy (NCBI): domain Eukaryota; kingdom Metazoa; phylum Chordata; class Lepidosauria; order Squamata; family Natricidae; genus Natrix; species Natrix helvetica. The sequence continues at coordinate 22,658,192 of NC_138555.1, forward strand.
ACAGAAGACCATGCAGGCAGAAAACCATATTTTTATTTTTTTAATGTTGCCTTTTATATTTGTGTTGTATTTGTACTGATAAATAAATAAAGGGAGACTAGTATAGATCTATTTCGAGCTAATTAGCTCTCATCAGCTAGCCATACCCTTACTGGGATTTGAACCTGGGCTGTATATATCTTAGGCAGGAGTGTTAGCCACTAAGCCACGGGCTCACTTCCTTATCAGTTGAGCCAGGGAAATAGGTATGTATTAGTGTTACAACCCCTGGTATGCCTAAATATGGGAGGAAGGTCACTACTCCCTCTTTCTGTCCTACGGCTTCATCACAGAAGACCATGCAGGCAGAAAACCATATTTTTATTTTTTTAATGTTGCCTTTTATATTTGTGTTGTATTTGTACTGATAAATAAATAAAGGGAGACTAGTATAGATCTATTTCGAGCTAATTAGCTCTCATCAGCTAGCCATACCCTTACTGGGATTTGAACCTGGGCTGTATATATCTTAGGCAGGAGTGTTAGCCACTAAGCCACGGGCTCACTTCCTTATCAGTTGAGCCAGGGAAATAGGTATGTATTAGTGTTACAACCCCTGGTATGCCTAAATATGGGAGGAAGGTCACTACTCCCTCTTTCTGTCCTACGGCTTCATCACAGAAGACCATGCAGGCAGAAAACCATATTTTTATTTTTTTAATGTTGCCTTTTATATTTGTGTTGTATTTGTACTGATAAATAAATAAAGGGAGACTAGTATAGATCTATTTCGAGCTAATTAGCTCTCATCAGCTAGCCATACCCTTACTGGGATTTGAACCTGGGCTGTATATATCTTAGGCAGGAGTGTTAGCCACTAAGCCACGGGCTCACTTCCTTATCAGTTGAGCCAGGGAAATAGGTATGTATTAGTGTTACAACCCCTGGTATGCCTAAATATGGGAGGAAGGTCACTACTCCCTCTTTCTGTCCTACGGCTTCATCACAGAAGACCATGCAGGCAGAAAGCCATATTTTTATTTTTTTAATGTTGCCTTTTATATTTGTGTTGTATTTGTACTGATAAATAAATAAAGGGAGACTAGTATAGATCTATTTCGAGCTAATTAGCTCTCATCAGCTAGCCATACCCTTACTGGGATTTGAACCTGGGCTGTATATATCTTAGGCAGGAGTGTTAGCCACTAAGCCACGGGATCACTTCCTTATCAGTTGAGCCAGGGAAATAGGTATGTATTAGTGTTACAACCCCTGGTATGCCTAAATATGGGAGGAAGGTCACTACTCCCTCTTTCTGTCCTACGGCTTCATCACAGAAGACCATGCAGGCAGAAAACCATATTTTTATTTTTTTAATGTTGCCTTTTATATTTGTGTTGTATTTGTACTGATAAATAAATAAAGGGAGACTAGTATAGATCTATTTCGAGCTAATTAGCTCTCATCAGCTAGCCATACCCTTACTGGGATTTGAACCTGGGCTGTATATATCTTAGGCAGGAGTGTTAGCCACTAAGCCACGGGCTCACTTCCTTATCAGTTGAGCCAGGGAAATAGGTATGTATTAGTGTTACAACCCCTGGTATGCCTAAATATGGGAGGAAGGTCACTACTCCCTCTTTCTGTCCTACGGCTTCATCACAGAAGACCATGCAGGCAGAAAACCATATTTTTATTTTTTTAATGTTGCCTTTTATATTTGTGTTGTATTTGTACTGATAAATAAATAAAGGGAGACTAGTATAGATCTATTTCGAGCTAATTAGCTCTCATCAGCTAGCCATACCCTTACTGGGATTTGAACCTGGGCTGTATATATCTTAGGCAGGAGTGTTAGCCACTAAGCCACGGGCTCACTTCCTTATCAGTTGAGCCAGGGAAATAGGTATGTATTAGTGTTACAACCCCTGGTATGCCTAAATATGGGAGGAAGGTCACTACTCCCTCTTTCTGTCCTACGGCTTCATCACAGAAGACCATGCAGGCAGAAAACCATATTTTTATTTTTTTAATGTTGCCTTTTATATTTGTGTTGTATTTGTACTGATAAATAAATAAAGGGAGACTAGTATAGATCTATTTCGAGCTAATTAGCTCTCATCAGCTAGCCATACCCTTACTGGGATTTGAACCTGGGCTGTATATATCTTAGGCAGGAGTGTTAGCCACTAAGCCACGGGCTCACTTCCTTATCAGTTGAGCCAGGGAAATAGGTATGTATTAGTGTTACAACCCCTGGTATGCCTAAATATGGGAGGAAGGTCACTACTCCCTCTTTCTGTCCTACGGCTTCATCACAGAAGACCATGCAGGCAGAAAACCATATTTTTATTTTTTTAATGTTGCCTTTTATATTTGTGTTGTATTTGTACTGATAAATAAATAAAGGGAGACTAGTATAGATCTATTTCGAGCTAATTAGCTCTCATCAGCTAGCCATACCCTTACTGGGATTTGAACCTGGGCTGTATATATCTTAGGCAGGAGTGTTAGCCACTAAGCCACGGGATCACTTCCTTATCAGTTGAGCCAGGGAAATAGGTATGTATTAGTGTTACAACCCCTGGTATGCCTAAATATGGGAGGAAGGTCACTACTCCCTCTTTCTGTCCTACGGCTTCATCACAGAAGACCATGCAGGCAGAAAGCCATATTTTTATTTTTTTAATGTTGCCTTTTATATTTGTGTTGTATTTGTACTGATAAATAAATAAAGGGAGACTAGTATAGATCTATTTCGAGCTAATTAGCTCTCATCAGCTAGCCATACCCTTACTGGGATTTGAACCTGGGCTGTATATATCTTAGGCAGGAGTGTTAGCCACTAAGCCACGGGATCACTTCCTTATCAGTTGAGCCAGGGAAATAGGTATGTATTAGTGTTACAACCCCTGGTATGCCTAAATATGGGAGGAAGGTCACTACTCCCTCTTTCTGTCCTACGGCTTCATCACAGAAGACCATGCAGGCAGAAAACCATATTTTTATTTTTTTAATGTTGCCTTTTATATTTGTGTTGTATTTGTACTGATAAATAAATAAAGGGAGACTAGTATAGATCTATTTCGAGCTAATTAGCTCTCATCAGCTAGCCATACCCTTACTGGGATTTGAACCTGGGCTGTATATATCTTAGGCAGGAGTGTTAGCCACTAAGCCACGGGATCACTTCCTTATCAGTTGAGCCAGGGAAATAGGTATGTATTAGTGTTACAACCCCTGGTATGCCTAAATATGGGAGGAAGGTCACTACTCCCTCTTTCTGTCCTACGGCTTCATCACAGAAGACCATGCAGGCAGAAATATATATATATTTGTTTGTTTTCTGAGGTTTTCGCGGGTGTTTGTATGTATGTCTTTGGTTGTTCGGGTTTTCTCCCGCGTAGAATTGGAAGTATCTTCACGACGTTTCGATGAAGTCTCATTCATCATCTTCAGGCTGCTGCTTCCAGCTTGGTGCTTCCGGCTTGGTGCTTCCAGGAGCAATGTGAGATCTCAGCCGGTTCCTCTTTTTAACTGCCAGTGGGGGTTTGTGCTGATTGGGTGGGAGCTTGGCTGCATTCTGATTGGGTGGAGGTGTATTCTGATTGGTAGGGGGCTTGGCTGTGCTCTGATTGGATGGGAGTTTGGCTCTGCTCTGATTGGATGGGGGTGTGTTCTGTTTGGGTGGGGGGCTGGTTGTGCTTGTGTTAGTTTGAGTAGCAGAGGGATTTGAGCTGGTGAGCTGCGTTACTGTTGTTTGGCTTCGCGTTTGTGGTCGTGCCACATCTCCATGGTGGGCATCAGTTTGCTTCATGTATGGATTGGAGGGGTTTAAAGTGGCTAATAATGCAGCTGTGGTCTGGCTTCTGGTTTGTGGTCGGGCTTCTGGTTTGTGGTCATTATCGGTGTGGGTTTGGGCTTGCTTTTTGCGTGGATGTGTGATAGTGACATCCTGTGTGGTTTTTGTGAGTGTGGGTCTGGTATCATTCTTAGTGTTAGGGACTCGTTTGTCAGTGAGGGCGGGTTTCCAAATGGCTGGTAGGCGGGAGGTATCATCTCGTTTATTCATGCTGTGTGGTCGTTTTTCTATCTCAATAGCTTCTCTGATTATTCTGTTGTTAAAGTGTTCAATTTTGGCAATAGTTCTGGTCTTTTTAAAGTCTATATCATGTCCTGTGGCTTTGAGGTGTTGGACCAGGGAAGAAGTTGGTTCCTCCTTTCTGACTGAGTTTTTGTGTTCTTCAATGCATGCCTTTATTCTTCTGTTGGTTTGTCCGATGTATGTGGTGGGGCAGGTGGCACCACAGATAAAATCAGCAAAATTCTCCACAAGCACAATATCAGGACAGCCTTCACCACTGATCAAAAAATAGCCAACATCTTAAGAAACCCCAAAGACAAAATCCAGCTAGAAAACCAAGGAGTCTACGAAATACCATGCAAAATCTGCCCAGCAATATACATAGGACAAACAAACAGGAGAATAAATGCACGCATCACAGAACACAAAAACGCAGTAAGAAAAAAAGAAAAAACTTCTTCCCTTTTCCAGCACCTTAAAGCTACAGGACATGAAATCAACTTTGAAGGAGCCAGGTTAATCTCCAAAACAGAACACCTCCACAAGAGAATAATCATGGAAGCCATCGAAATAGAGAAACACCCCCACAGCATGAACAAACGTGATGATACCTCCCGCCTACCAAACATCTGGAAACCAGCCCTAGCCAACAAACGAACACCACCCACCACCCAAGCCGTTATAATACAAAACAACAATGCACACGCAGCCTGCACCAATCAGCACCAATCTACCAATCATGATACAACCACACAACCAATCATTCCACTTACTGAAACAAAGCCAGCACCCCATCCCCTCCCACCAAGACTTACAGAAAGACGGCAGCTCCGTTCCCATTTTAAGCCCACATTTTGAGCCCACGCTTGAAGATGGCAGGTGCGATCCTGCTGAAACGTTGCAAAGACAATCTCAACTTTACACTGGAAAAGACCCGAATACAACAAAACCAGCATATATATATATATTTATAATCTTTTTTTATTTTATTCTTTTATATTTTTATAGAATTTTTTTATTTTTAGACAAACATAAACAAACAAGACATAAAACATAAAACCATCTTTCATCACATACTGTGTGTCGATTGGTTACAAGATTTTTGTGCATCCTTCCCATAGTCATCACTTGCAATTTATATGAGTTCGCATATTATCAAATCCAATATATTTATATACATTATTATCATTGTACCTTATTTGTTTGACTATCACTATTTATTCCTTCACTTTCAACAAACTATACAAAATATTGGGATAATTTATATTATAACAATTCATTACATCATCTTCAATCTATCTAATAATAATATATCTTTATATTATATTCAATGTCATTCTATTATTTTTGTATTGGTAACATTCTCTAATATCTTTCATTTCCATGTTTTTTTATCTAACCATTGATAAAATAAATCCCATGTCTTATAAAATTGTTTATTTTCTTGTTCTCTAATTTCAAATGTCAATTTACTCACTTCTGCACATTTCATTATTTTGTAAATAACTTCCTCCTGCATTGGTATTTTCTCATTTTTCCAATTTTTAGCAAATATAATTCTAGCTGCCGTTAACACATTTACAATCAAATATTTCAATTCTCTGTTGTATGTTTCCAGTATAATTCCCAATAAAAAGATTTCTGGTTTAAAGTCTATATGTCTTTGCATCATTTTTTGCAACCAGGTGTGGATTTTAGTCCAATATCTTTTAGCTTCTATGCAAGTCCACCACATATGGTAATATGAACCTGGTATCTGATGACATTTCCAACACTTTTCCGATTTATTCTTGAACATTCTTGCTATTCTTGTCGGGGATAGGTGCCACCTGTAAAACATCTTATACAAATTTTCTTTATATGCTGTTGACATTGTCATTTTATAATTTTGAGACCACAATTTCTGCCAATTCTCTAAGTCAATCTCATGTCCAAAGATTTTCCCCTAAGCAATCAAAGATTCTTTAACTTGTTCTTCTTCTAACTTAACTTCTAATAAATATCCATATAGTTTTTTAATTACCTTTTCATCAGTACCTATCAAAATTTTATCTAACTCAGTCATTTTATCATTGAAACCTTCCATTTTAAGATCTTTGTCGTATCTGGAATGTATTTGTGCATATGAAAACCAGTTCATCTTTATACCCTGCTGTTCCAGTTCTTGCATAGATTTAAGTTCACCCTTTGCAGTCAATATTTCACCATATCTAACTGTTTGTTCCTTTTTATATGTTATTGGATATGAAAAAGCTTCAATAGTTGATAACCAGACTGGAATTTTTAAGTAATGTTGCCTTTTAATCTTTTCCCAATTTAATAGCAAAGCCTCACATATGTAATGTCTTCTAAAATACCCCTGCGTTTTAGTTCCCTTGTACCATAGGAAGGCGTGTCATCCCAACAACAAATCATGTCTTTCTACAGTCAATAATCTAGACTTTCGTAATGTTAATCATTCCTTAACCCACATCAAACTTGTTGCCTGATAATATAATTCCCAGTTAGGTAGACCAAATCCTCCTCTTATTCTAGCATCTTGTAACAATTATAGTTTTATTCTCGCTTTCTTTCCCTGCCAAATATACTTCAACACTATTTTGTTTAAATCATCAAAATAATATTTCCCTAATCTAATTGGAATTGTCTGGAACAAATATAAAATCCTAGGTAGCATGTTCATCTTGATTGTTGATATTCTCCCTATTATTGATAGTTGTAAATTTCCCCATTTTGTCAAATCTGTCACAATCTGTTGTTGGATTGTTATTACATATTTCTGCCCTGGGGGTGAAACCCTGACTCCTCTCTATCTATCTATCTTGAATCTCCCAGCAGATGCTGGCTTATCTTTAAAGATCAAGATGTATAGAGACCTTCACACATTATTTGCACATGGCCAGGGCTCTCACGCAAGTATGAACTCCACTTTTCTTTTTAAAGACAAATTTTCAATGTGTCCCAGTGGGCTAACACAACCCTAATCTTTTTTTTTCTCTAGTTCACCCTAGGTTTAACACACCAACTACAACTATTCCCCATTCTCTTGACAGTTTTTCTGACTATGGTTTCCTGAGGTTCTTGATTTTATGGCCACTCCAAATCCACGCATCAGTCCACTTCCCTTCAGGCTGGCCTTCCCTCTCGTGGGAGTAAGGAACCGCAACCTTTCAGGTCCGCACTCACTCTGGACTCACAAGTGTTCCCAGAACAGAGTCCAGCACACACACACTGCCGTTATCGAAACACCTCCCACAATCACTCTCCTGACTACCCAGGTACAATTGCACATTTCCCTCCTTTGGGGCAATAGTTTCTTACCTGGGTCTGCTTGATAATACAATTCCCAGTTTGGTAATCCAAATCCACCTCAAAATCTTGCATCTTGCAACATTTTTATATTAATTCCTATTTCGATTTCTCTAATTTGTTGAATGTTCTTCTTCTTTTTATTGCCAGGTTTAGTCCGTTTATGTTAATTGAGATTACTTTTATTTCTTCCTCCATGTCATTGGCTTATAGGTTTAGTTGATCTAGTTGTTCTCAGCTCCCTCTGTTCCTTTGTCTCTTTGGCCCTTGTTCCTTCTCTTAGCGCTTTCTCTTCCTGTTCTTTCTCCATCTTCCCTTGATCTTAGCTTCCTGGCATTTGGTTCCTCCCTCTTCTCTTACCAGCATTCCCTCCTGTGCTACTATATGTTGTTCATAAAATGATTCTGCTTTCTCTAGTGTATCTAATCTGTGCCTTTGTTCTTGCCAGTTTACCAAAATCCCTTCTGGAACCAGCCATCTAAAACTCACCCCTTTCTTAATCAGACTCTTAGTCAGGAAGTGGCATTCTTTTCTTATTTCTCTAACCTTCCTTGGAATTTGCTTCAATACCACTATCTCTCTAGACTTGTATTTGATTATGGTACTTCTTGTTGCTTGCAATATTTCATTTTTTAAAAGGTTTTTTAAATGAATCTTACAGTACATGTACCTCTCTGGGCAGATTGTTTCTCATTGCATATCTTGTATGTACTCTAAACGTCTCATCCATTCCACCTAAAATGTGTTCCTTACTCATTTCTGTGATCTCTGAGAGGAATTCTGCAATCTTCTCTGCTAAGTTCTCTCCTTTCTCTTCTTCAATGTTCTGAAATCTTAGGTAGAATTCAGATTGTTCCATCTCCCAGAATATGGTGGATTCATCTTGCTTTTTATCATTTGTTATCAATCTATAATCCATCTTCTCCACTTTTTTCTGTTATTTCTGCTCTTTACAATACAATACAATACAATAGTAGAGTTGGAAGGGACCTTGGAGGTCTTCTAGTCCAACCGTCTGCCTCGGCAGGAAAACCTATACCGTTTCAGACAAATGACTATCCAACATCTTCTTAAAGACTTCTTCTTCTCTCAGAACTGAGGAGAAATTTCCTGACAGTTAGAACAATTAATCAGTGGAACAGCTTGCCTCCAGAAGTTGTGAATGCCCCAACACTGGAAGTCTTTAAGAAGATGTTGGATAGCCATTTGTCTGAAACGGTATAGGGTTTCCTGCCTTTCTTCCACCTTCTGCAATCTCTGCTCGTTTTTCCCCATCATTTCCTTGACTTCTTTCAATTCATCTTCCACCTTGCCCATTTTCTCTTCTACTTTGTTTGCTCGCTCCTTAAGATCCTTAAGATCCGCATGTATGGCTTGCAACATACTTTTTAACTCCAAGGTAGCTTTACCCTGTTGTGTTGGTATGCTCCTTACTTTCTGTGTCGCTGAACCAGGCGGTGTAGCTGTTGCAGATGCATATGATGTTATTTTTTTCATCTTGGTGTTTGATTCTGACATTGTTGTGTTTGAGTTATAATCAGATTTTATAATCCAAAGAGTAAATTAGTAGATTGATTGTAATCCTGTAGTTGCCCACAGCAGCTCAAGCACCAGCCTCCAATAAACCAACCCCTGTTCTTGGACCCAGTCTTCAGGTTCTTGCTACCTTAATCCATTCGCTTTCTAATGCCGTGTAGTAAAAAAAAAAGCAAGGAAACAAAAGAAAAAGGGATTGGTGAAAAAGCACTCACCCCAACAAAAAGAAAGAAAAAAGCCCCCAAATAAATTCCACAATGGTAATCCACACTTCATTGCAAAAAGGCAAAAAAAAAAAAAAAAAAAAAGAGGCGGGGGAAAAAAAGGAAGGAAAAGGATAAAAATTTGCATAGAAAAAGGACCAAAGTACACAAATGAAAAAAATAAACCTTTAGTGTAAGTTGTCTGGTTTATCCACGTTTCTTCTTCCAGTAAAAAAGAAAAAAAAGTGCACTGTCAGAAACGTATTCTCAGCAGCCAATTATAAAGTAGCAAAAGAGTGCAACACCGTGTTTACACAACTGGTCTTAATTCTTTCTTCTAGAGAGACTTTATCATCAGTTCAGTATTATCAGCCATAGTTCAAGGCCATTTCTTCTTAGCCAGCTTTCTTCTGTTTTTTCCCCAGCCCACTTTGTTCAGCCAACTTTTATTTACCACTAGATGGCAGTGAAAACAAATAATTCATCATATTTATTGTTTAAATTCATAACTTCGAAAGCAAATCAAGCAAATCAGGAGATTGTCAAAAGTTACTAGAAAAACAAAAGCGCAGAGTAAAAGTCAAGATTCCAATTTGCTTTCTAGTCCTTAAACAATTAAACAGTTCTCAAGATCTATCATTCCTTTTGTCTTGCTAATGGATTCGTCTGTCTGTTAGTCTGGGGGTGGGAGAGCTTTCTAACGCCCCCCCCCCCCAATCTTCTGCCACTCTTTCTTTAAAAAAATTTTTCAACCAGAGGTTAAGGTTAATTAAAGGAATGTTGTACTTTCAAGCAATCTTGTTATCTCACCCAGACGAACACTTCGCTGATTTTCCAAACTGCTGTGCTGTGGAAGCTCATAACGGTTTGGGTCCAGAAGCAATTGCAAGCAATTTTCAGGCGTTTTATGGGAATTGTGGGTTCCCCAACCACACCCACTTGTGCTCCCCCTCCTCACTGCCCCCCCACGGCAGCTATGGTTAACCACTCCCTCAACACAGCAGGGAATCTAACGGTTCTTCGGAGAGCCCCGCCCCCGCCCCCTGAAGAACACGTCCTGTTGCTGAGATTCAGGCCACACCCCTCAGGAGATATAGATCTTTTAAAGCTATTTATGGATGAGTAATTAAAAATGGAAGAAAAGATTCAAAATGTTGGGTTAAAGCTGGAAACCAAAATCAATGAGCTTGTAAGGGAGCTCTGGGAAGAAATTAAAGATACAATTCAATACAATAGCAGAGTTGGAAGGGACCTTGGAGGTCTTCTAGTCCAACCCCTTGCCTAGGCAGGAAACCCTATACCGTTTCAGACAAATGGCTATCCAACATCTTCTTAAAGACTTCCAGTGTTGGGGCATTCACAACTTCTGGAGGCAAGCTGTTCCACTGATTAATTGTTCTAACTGTCAGGAAATTTCTCCTCAGTTCTAAGTTGTTTCTCTCCTTGATTAGTTGCCACCCATTTTTTCTTGTTCTGCACTCAGGTGCCCCGGAGAATAGTTTGATGCCCTCTTCTTTCTGGCAACCCCTGTGTTAGATATTAACATATATTGCAGCAAGTCTCCTCTCTGGTCCGCCGCTACGGCGGGAAACAGGTATCGCTCTGATTGGTCGAGAGGCGTACCCGATCCCTATAAAAGGGGAACCCTCAGACCACAGAGCAAGCTGGATCACTACTACTACTAATAAAGAGCTGTTAAGTCACTACGTGTCCGGAGTCTGTTCTCTCGTTGCCCGAATCTAACATTGGCGACGAAGGTGGGATCGAGAGACAGATAGGACGAAGAAGCTACCTCCAGAATCCCAGGATTCGATCCAGCCCAGGAATTCGGCAGAAATTCCGGCAGCCATCTCAGACCATCGCAGCGCGGCAAATTCAACGCAGAGAAGATGGCGATGCACACTCCTCCCGCTCCGTTCGACCCGATGAACGACCAATGGGAGGCATACATGATTCGTTTCGAGTGCTTTCTCGAAGCGAACGAATACACGGGAATAACCGATTCCCGAAAGAAGAACATTTTCCTCAGCTACTGTGGGCGAGAAGTTTTCAACACGGCCAGGGACCTCTCCGAGCCTACTCCGATACAAGCGGTATCATGGGCGGCGCTACAACAGACTCTGCAAACTCATTACGCGCCAAAACCTTCCCACCACGTTTGCCGCCAGGAATTCAACACGCGGAACCAGAAGTCGGGAGAATCAATCAACCAATATGTTGCAGCCCTACGTAAAGCAGCAACTCACTGCGAGTTCAGGGATCTGGACGAGCATATCCTGGCAAGACTTGTTTGTGGGTTAAGGGACATTTCGCTACAAAAAAGGCTGTTGGCGAACCCAAACTTAACCCTACAAATAGCACTAAACGAAGCAAGGGCGTCCGAATCAGCGGAAAGATCATCGGAAACCATACAACGCGGGTTCAACGCGAGCCAGCCAGCACCCAGACACGCCAGAGTCCATCACGAGGACACCAATCCAGACTACGAGGATCTCGAGTTCGAGGAAAGTCACCTGATGCGGAGCAGTCACATGAGGCCTGGGGGGAAATCCGGATTACGTTTGCCACCCTGCGCAAGCTGCGGAGGGAACCACCCCCGGTCTACCTGTCGGTTCAGGAACGTTGTTTGTTCGCACTGCGACAAACTTGGGCACATCGCACGAGTGTGCCGGAGCGAAGTCCCTGCCTCCTCACGGCAGCCTCCAATGTACCGCCAACAGAAGTCCAACCCAGGGACTTGGCGAAATCAAAAAGGGCGCCCAGAGAGAAACACACGAGAGTTTACCCAGAGAGACAATTCCCATAGAGCTGAAAGGGCGTATTCCCAGAGAGATTACACACAAAGAGCTGAGAGAGCGTTCTACCAGGACGCTCAACGAGAGTATTGCCAGGATACCGATGCAGAGATAGAGTTGACCCAGAGAGAGGAATTGCGAACCTATCTCACCACAATAAGTCAGGTCCGCACCAAGCGGCCAAAAAAGCTGAAAGTCACAGTCCTCCTGGAGGGCTCTCCTTGCGAGCTGGAAGTTGACACAGGATCGTCCCTGACGATCATTTCATGGGCCTCCATGAAAAAGGCTATCCCTAGCCTCAAAAGGAGCCAATTACGCGCACCAGACATCCTGCTACGAGACTACCAGGGGAACCAAGTCCCCATCGTGGGCCAAGGCACGTTCCAAATTCGTTTCAAGGACATCGTAGCCCAGCTGCCCGTGACCATCGCCAGCGCGCCGTTACAGAACCTTCTAGGACTAGATTGGTTTGAAGCCTTGGGGTTAGAAGTCACCGGGATCAACGCCGTGGAGAACAGCAGCGCTGAACAGATTTTTAAGGAGTTCGAGGACGTGTTCAGCCCTGGTCTTGGTAAGTATGTGGGTAAACCTATCTCATTCAATTTAGACCCCAAGGTGGCGCCAATCCGACTTAAACCGAGACGAGTGCCTTTTGCACTCTGCCCAAAAATAGATAAGGAAATCGACAAGTTAGTAGAGCAAGGAATCCTTGAGCCGGTGGATCACGCGCGCTGGGAAACTCCCATTGTGACCCCAGTTAAACCAGACGGGTCAGTCCGCATCTGCGCAGACTATAAATGCACAATTAATGTCGCGCTACAACAAAGCGCATATCCTGTGCCAGTAGTCCAACACTTATTGCACTCGTTGGGGCCAGGAAAGATATTTGCTAAACTAGACATGGCACAAGCTTACCAGCAATTGCCTGTGGATAGCGCCACAGCGGAGGCCCAAACTATAGTGACGCACAGAGGAGCATTCAAATGCAACCGGCTACAATTCGGTGTAAGTATTGCTCCAGGTCTGTTCCAGAGCGTCATGGAACGGCTTTTGCAAGGGATACCGGGAGTCGTCCCCTATTTCGACGACATCTTGGTGTCCGCTGCAAACGAGGAGCAACTATTAAAAAGAGTCAGAACTGTTTTGGCCAGAATCAGAGAGAAGGGTCTCCGCCTCAAAAAAGAGAAATGCCAAATTAACGTGCCTAGTGTAGAATTCCTGGGATATAGAATTGATGGTCAGGGAATACACCCCACTTCAAAGAAAATTAAGGCGATCCAGGACGCCCCCACACCACGAAATCAGACCGAGTTGCAGGCCTTCCTCGGACTACTTAATTTCTACAGCGTTTTCCTGAAACAGAAGGCGACCGTTGCTGAACCACTACACCGACTACTCCAAAGGAACGCAACATGGAGATGGGGACGATCCGAAGCAGCAGCTTTTGCCGCAGTAAAGCGCCTGCTCACCACCGACTCGCTGCTAGTGCAATACAGCCAAACGCTACCACTGGTATTGACCTGTGATGCATCCCCATTCGGCGTCGGCGCAGTCCTCAGCCACAGGATGCCCAACAGGAACGAAGCACCCATCGCTTTTTACTCCAGGACTCTTTCATCAGCCAAGAGGAATTACAGCCAGATGGACAGGGAAGCGTTAGCTGCTGTGGCTGGAGTAAAACGTTTCCACGAATACCTCTACGGCCGCGATTTCGAACTGATTACTGATCATAAACCGCTGTTGGGACTCTTGGCGGGAAACCGCCCCACACCAGTCTCCCTTTCTCCACGCATGACCAGGTGGACTGTTTTCCTGGCCGCGTACTCGTACAAGCTGATACATCGACCGGGCTCCACTCTAGGACATGCAGACGCACTCAGCCGTTGCCCACTTCCGGATCTCTTGCCAGACCCCACTCCCGAGGTACCGGTGCTGCTAATTGACTGTTTGGACTCAGGACCGGTTTCTTCCTGCGACGTTGCCAGTTTCTCTGCTAGGGACAATGTAATAAAGCAAGTTCAAACCTGGGTTTGGAGGGGGTGGCCGAAGGGAAACGTGGGCCCGGAATTCAAACTATTTTGGGCAAAACGGGATGAACTTTCAGTGTTGCAAGGTTGTTTATTGTGGGGGGATCGAGTTGTTATTCCTTATGCGTTACGTAGAAATGTATTAGAAGCGTTACATATGGGACATCCGGGGATCGTTAGAATGAAGGCATTAGCAAGAAGTTACGTTTGGTGGCCAAACATGGACAAAGAAATAGAGGAATGGGTGGCCACTTGTGATCCATGCCAGGAATCGAGACCAGCACCCCCGGAAGCACCCGCTACAGAATGGGAGAAGCCGAAAGCACCCTGGTCGCGAATACACATCGATTTTGCAGGGCCAGTCCAAGGTCAGACTTTCCTTATAGTTGTGGATGCATACTCCAAATGGCTAGAAGTAGTCCTAATGACTTCAACCATGGCAGAGGCAGTCATTAAGGTACTACGGCGACTTTTCGCCACTCATGGCCTGCCCGACCTCCTGGTCTCCGATAACGGGCCCCAGTGAACGGCCATGCAATTTGAAACGTACTTAGCAGGTCAGGGAATTCGGCATGCCCTCGTCGCGCCATTCCATCCGGCGTCAAACGGACAGGCGGAGAGAATGGTGCGATCCGCAAAAGAGGCCCTCGCTAGGATGGGTCCAGGTGATTGGCAAACACGCATTGACCATTACCTCCTAATTCAGCATATTACCCCCAGCGCAAGGACGGGTAGGAGCCCTGCTGAACTTCTCATGGGCCGCCGTCTACGGTCTCACCTGGACCGTCTTCACCCAAATTACTCTGCCACATCGCCCCCAGACTCCACAAGCAAAATTCGGAATTTTAGCATAGGGGATTCAGTATACGCCCACAACTATGCAGGGGGAACATTGTGGATGCCGGCAAGGGTCATTGGCATCACGGGTCCACGATCATATCTGCTAGAGCTTGAAGATGGACGAAATTGGAAACGGCACATCGATCAACTACGGGGTCGCCTGGCACACTCAGACCTACGAGCCAAGGACGAAAACTTTCTGCCAGCACAAAGTCAGCCACCCGAGAGCCCAAATATCACGACACCTGCGAGCCCAGGATAGAACAAGAGGTCGAATGCGAAACAGAACAACGCCAAAGCAACGAAAGCCTGCAGACCCCCGGAAGCGAAGCAGAAAAAGCAACCGATCCTGCAACCACTCCCGATCAACCCGAACTGCGGCGTTCCACCCGTGTAAGGCAAACACCTACTGATCTGAAGGACTATGTAACTAACCGGAATGCTCCATCTAAGAGGGGAGGGGTGTTAGATATTAACATATATCGCGGCAAGTCTCCTCTCTGGTCCGCCGCTACGGCGGGAAACAGGTATCGCTCTGATTGGTCGAGAGGCGTACCCGATCCCTATAAAAGGGGAACCCTCAGACCACAGAGCAAGCTGGATCACTACTACTACTAATAAAGAGCTGTTAAGTCACTACGTGTCCGGAGTCTGTTCTCTCGTTGCCCGAATCTAACACCCTGAGATATTTGAAGACTGTTATCATGTCTCCCCTAGTCCTTCTTTTCATTAAACTAGACATACCCAGTTCCTGCAACCGTTCTTCATATGTTTTAGCCTCCAGTTGCCTAATCATCTTTGTTGCTCTTCTCTGCACTCTTTCTAGAGTCTCCACATCTTTTCTACATCGTGGCGACCAAAACTGAATGCAGTATTCCAAGTGTGGCCTTACCAAGGCATTATAAAGTGGTATTAACACTTCACGTGATCTTGATTCTATCCAGGGCCGGATTTAGATGAAAAGAGGCCCTAGGCTATTCCACTTATGGGGCCCTTTCACCTCCCATTTTTAAGTTTGTAAATTACATGAGAGATAATAAAATACATCATTACTGTGATATATATCAATATATTAAATGAAACATGTAATTGGTACTAACCTTTATAAAAAATGTAGCACGGATAATAAATAAAAATAAAAGGCCCCTCTTGATCTTGAGGCCCTAGGCTGAAGCCTAGTTAGCCTATAGGAAAATACGGCCCTGATTCTATCCCTCTGTTTTTGTAGCCTAGAACTGTGTTGGCTTTTTTGGCACACTGCTGGCTCATATTTAAATGGTTGTCCACTAGGACTCCAAGATCCCTTTCACAGTTACTACTATTGAGCAAGGTACCACCTATACTGTACCTGTGCATTTCATTTTTCTTGCCTAACTGTAGAACCTTATTCTTTTCACCATTGAATTTCATTTTATTAGATAGTGCCCAATGTTCAACTTTGTCAAGATCCTTCTGTATCTTTAGCCTAACTTCTGGAGCGTTGGCTATTCCTGCCAGCTTGGTGTCATCTGCAAATTTGATGAGTTCCCCATTTATTCCCTCATCCAAATCATTGATGAAGATGTTGAAGATTACTGGGTCTAAAACAGAGCCTTGGGGTACTCCACTGCATACTTCCCTCCATGTAGATGCAGTTCCATTGAGGACTACATGGTGAGTGCGGTTGGTCAGCCAGTTACAAATCCATCTGGTGGTGATGCTGTCTAACCCACATTTTTCTACTTTATCTAGTAGTAGGCTATGGTCTACCTTATCAAATGCCTTACTCAAGTCCAAGTAAAATATATTGACGGCATTCCTCTGGTCCACTAATTTTGTCACATGGTCAAAGAATGCAATAAGATTAGTCTGGCATGATCTGTTTTTGACAAACCCATGTTGGCTTTTGGCTATTACTTTGTTAAATTCTAGGTGTTTGCTGATTCGTTGCTTCAATTTCAATTTCAATTTATTTGTGCTTCTAGACCGCCCCCTCTCCCAGAAGGGACTCGGGGTGGTGTACAGTCCATAGAGAATATCACAAAAATACAATAAAAAATTAAATATGTACAGTTTGGAGGAGGTTAAAATGCAATTAAAAGAACTGTACAAAGCTAAATAAATATAATTTTTTTAAAATCCCTAAAACAGACACAACAGATTAAAAAACCCTAAGATAACCAGATAATAATACATTTGCCAGGAGGGACAGTTGTAATTATGCCAGGCCTGCTAATCGGAACAGGTGAGTCTTCAATTTTTGCCGGAAGGAGCGGAGGTCAGAAGTGGTTCTAATGTCGGGGGGGAGGTCATTCCAGAGGGTTGGGCCCATCACAGAGAAGGCCCTACTCCTTGGTGTCGCCCGTTGGCATTGCCTAGTGGACGGCACCAGGAGAAGTCCCTCCCTGTGTGAGCGAATTGGCCGCAGGGATGTATGTGGGAGGATGCGATCCCGCAAGTAACTAGGTCGATTATCTTTTCCAGAATCTTTCCTGGTATTGAGGTCAGGCTGATAGGTCTGTAGTTTCCTGGATCTAGTTTTTTTCCCCTTTATTGAAGATGGGGACCACATCAGCTCTTTTCCAGTCCTCTGGCAGTTCCCCGGTGCTCCAGGATCTCTGAAAGTTATAGTTCAGTGGTTCTGAGATCTCGTCTGCCAGTTCCCTCAGAACCCTGGGGTGTAATCCATCCGTTCCTGGTGATTTGAACTCGTCTAGGGTAGACATGTGCTCTCTTACCATTTTCTTCCCTATTTCAACTTGTGTTCCTAATCTGATTTTTGTGGTGCTGTTTTTGATAGGTTGGACTGTTTTTTCCCTTTGTGTAAAGACAGATGCAAAACATGAGTTAAATAGTTCTGCTTTCTCCCTGTTGCTTGTCACCTTCTTGCCACTTTCTCCCAGCAATGGACCAATTGTTTCCTTAACTTTTTTCTTGTTTTTAACATGTTGGAAGAAGCTTTTTTTGTTATTTTTCACTTTTGTGGCAAGCCTTTCTTCATTGTGAGCCTTAGCTTTCCTCACTTCATCTTTACAGGCTCGGGCTATTTGCTGATATTCTGCCTTACTTATTTGCCCCTCTTTCCACTTTTTATACTTATCCTTTTTTGTCTTTCAATTTGTCAGAGAGTTCTTTATGCAGCCATGCTGGTTTCTTTTGAGAGCTGTTATTTTTCTTCTTCATTGGTATTGTGCTAGACTGGGCTTTTATAATCTCACTTTTCAAAATTTCCCAAGCTTGTTCAGTTGTTTTCCCCTTGAGGATCCTCATCCATGGAATCCTTCCCAAGCTCTAAGTTTATTGAAATTAGCTCTCTTGAAGTCCAAAACTATAGTTTGACCTTGTTCTACTACTTGTGCTTGCATAATGTTGAATTCCAATATTGCATTATCAATTTTGCCCCCAAGGTTCCTGTAGCTTCAATACCTTCTATCATTTCTTCTCTGTTAGTGAGAATTAAGTCCAATATGGCTGATCCTCTTGTTCCCTTCTCTACTTTTTGGGAAACAAAGTTGTGTGCTAGGTTCGTTAGGAACCTGTTGGATCTGGAGAGGAGAGCTGACATCGCGATGGCACAACGTGGGATCTCTGTGCCCCGAGATCGCAGTTGAATTTCTGCTGCTGGACGGTCCATTTGGACCTAAACCGTCCTGCAGAGACGGTGATTGAGAAGGGCACCTCCTGCTGATCTCAGGGACACCGCAAAGTCCCTGAAAGATCCAGGAATAGCCCTTTTTTTCCAGCAACAGAAACGCAGCTAATGAAGCTGCAGAAGTTGGGACAGCTCCGGAACGGGAAGAAAGCGGAAAGAGAAAGTGTGTCAAATTGGTGAGGAAATTTTATTATTAGAGGAAGAGACTACCGAAGGAAAAAAAATTAAGTTAAGTTAAGATTGAAGACAGAAGACTGTAAGTGGCGAGATTGATCTGCATTGAACTTAGTGTGTTGTCCAGTTTCTATTTTTTTTTTTTCACAGATGGAACTTTTGCAGGGGCTCCCTATTTTTTAAACTGAATGGATTAATTTTCTCTTCTTCTTTTTCACTTTTGTTTACACCTATGGATTAAAATTTTCCATCTTTTTTTATAATGCTTGATTGGATTGATTGGATTGTTTTTGATCTCCATTTAAGCGTTTTTTTCTTTCTTAAGCTTGGAATATAAAGAAGATAATAAGAAGGATTATAAAGAGGGTTGTAACAACAGGAGGAAAAGCAGTTACACTGCCACTTAGAGGCTGGAGGCTGGGTAAATTGTTTTTTCTTCTTTCTCTTTGATCACTTGAGATTCAAGGTTCTTTCAGTTTGTTTACTGACAGTGATAGTAGGAAGAGCACAAGTTGTTTATACAGGTGCCTTTTGGAAGTTCTATCACTAGCTATTGGAGGGAAGACAACATTTTGAGTTGAAAGATAATAAATGAACCTTTTTGAAGTTTATTAAAGTAGCCTTGAACCCTATAGTGGCAGTGTCTGCAAAATTGAAAGAATGGCTCAGCAGGAAAAAGAAACTGTAACATTGCAAATGATTATGTTTGAAATTCAAAATCTATTGGTTGTGACAGAGAGAATTGAAAAGAGATTGGAGAATATGAAATACAAAACAGAAAAATCTGATGGAGAAACTGAGGATGTTTACCAAATGAAGAAAGTAGAGGACAGAGTTCCAAAGATGGAAGAAAAAAATGAGTAAAGAGATAAGAAAACTGTGGATGCTGACAACAAAGTGAGCATGGTTGGTAATGGCAAGAGCGAAATATGGAAAGGGGAGATAGATGGATTGGAACTCTACCCCAGACTTCAAAGCACAGAAGAAGAAAAGAGAGAAAAATTGACAGAGATAAGGAGAGAAATTTTGACAGAAGCACTAGCGATAACCAAAGATAAGCTGATGGAAAGAACAGGTGTTGGGTTTCAAGCTTTTATGAGATACAAAAGGAATAACATGTTGCCAAGAGAAGTTTATACAAGATTTATTAAGAAAGTAACTAGAACATTAATGCTACAAATGGCAAGAGATATAAGACAGTACTATTACTGGAAAGATACAGGTTGATGAAATGAAAATGTATAATAAAAAATTAAGCTAAATTTAGTTTACTAGTAGTATGTATAAAATGAAGCGACAATAGCTATAGTTAAATAATGATTAATAATGATAACAATACATATAGATATATTACTTTGATAATATGAAATTTTATATAAACAACACGTGGAGATAATGAGAGGAGGTTTAAAAGTTTTATCTAGAATATGTTTGAATTTATCATTTGAACTTTCCTGTGGCTGGTGATTGGAGTTGCTGGCTGGAAGGGGGGAAGCAGAGAGAAAAAGAGGAGCAGGTAGTGGCCCTTTAACTCCATTTCATTTGAACTTTCCTGTGGCTGGTGATTGGAGCTGCTGGCTGGAAGGGGGGAAGCAGAGAGAAAAAGTTGAGCAGGTATTGGCCCTTTAACTCCATTTCATTTGAAACTTCCTGTGGCTGGTGATTGGAGCTGCTGGCTGGAAGGGATGAAGCAGAGAGAAAAAGAGGAGCAGGTAGTGGCCCTTTAAATCCATTTCATTTGAACTTTCCTGTGGCTGGTGATTGGAGCTGCTGGCTGGAATCGGGGAAGCAGAGAGACAAAGAGGAGTAGGTAGAATCATATGTCCATAAACCAAAATAGTAATAATACATTCTGGATTAGTGCGCTTGAAATTGTGATTTTATTTATTTCAAAATGACCGGTTTAGTTCAATGTAATAACTGTCTTGCACCTGTCTTTCGCAGTACTCTTTTCAAATTTTGATACTGTCACCTTTGTAAACAAATTACTAGTCTACATAGACAGATTACCTATCTAGAATCTCTAATCTGTGCTCTCCAAGGAGAAATTAGGTGTCCAATTCGGCCATTCCACTTTTATTTATTTATTTATTTATTTTATTTACGGAGATGCCATGCTATCAGCCCCCTCTACTGCAAAGAATTTTTCCCAAGCTCTCTCTAAGTTTATTGAAATTAGTTCAATAGCTCTCTTAAAGTCCAAGACTCTAGTTTCACTTTGTTCTACTACTTGTGTTTGCATAATGTTGAATTCCAATATTGCATGGTCGCTTGCCCCCAGCGTTCCTGTGGCTTCAACACCTTCTATCATTTCCTCTCTGTTAGTGAGAATTAAGTCCAATATGGCTGATCCCCTTGTTCCCTTCTCTACTTTTTGGGAAACAAAGTGGTCTGCTAGGTTTGTTAGGAACCTGTTGGATCTTCCACTTGGTGCAGAGTTTGTTTCCCAGTTGATGTCAGGGTAGTTAAAATCCCCCACTACTATTGTGGTGTGCTTCCTACATACCTTAGTTAGATGACTAGCAAAAAGTTCATCTACTTCCTCTGCTTGGTTGGGTGGCCTGTAGTATAGACCTATGGCAATGTCATTCCCCCCCCCCAACCTTTAATATTGACCCAAATGCATTCAAGATAGTTCTCATCATTGTTGTGCTCTATTTCTGTAGAGAAGTAATTATTTCTTATATATAGTGCAACTCCACCTCCTCTTTTATTTGGTCTATTTCTTTTAAATAATTTAAATCCTTCTAGCTGTATGTTCCATTTGTGGGTTTCATCCCACCAAGTTTCTGCAATGGCAACAATATCGTATCTGCCCTCTTTTACTTGAATTTCTAATTCGCCCTGTTTATTCCTCATACACTGTGCATTGGTGTATAGACATTTGAGTCCATTTTGATTGACCCTGTGTTTACTGTCTACATAACCTGTGTTATGCCTGACTGCCCCTATTTTCTTGCCACTTGTATGATTCGTGCACATGGTATGGCACTCACTATTAAATTCTTGGTTTTGCTTGACAGCGGGAGTGATAATCTTACCCACACAAACATCTGTGTTACATGCACTGATAACCCTATGCATTTTAGATTGCTGGGGACAGAAATGTTCTGTATCAATTAATTCTCTGTCCCCGCTGTTCAGTTTAAATGTTTATCCAGAAAATCTGTGAATTTAATGCCAAGTAACTCAGTCACTTTCTTGGATGGGTGCAAACCATCTCTTTTGTACAGTTTTTCATTGGACCAGCTGCAGACATCATGACTAATAAAACCAAAGCCTTCCCTTTTACACCACTCCTTTAGCCACACATTAAACTCTGCTACACGCTGGCCCTTCCCTTTTTGTTCTTTATATACTGGTAAAACCTCTGAAAAGATAAGCCTACAACCTATACTATTAAGTTCATACCCCAAGTTCTGGAAATCATTCTGCACAGAAAGTACATCTTTTTGGGACAGATCATTTGTGCCAAGATGTATAATAGCATCAACATCACAGTCCTTACTTGCATTCTTGACTATCTTAAGAATATGCCTCTTGTCTCTGCTGGCAGTAGCACCTGGCAGACACCTTACCTCTTTTAAAACCTCCATATCCTTTCCTAAATTTGCATCTCTTACGATTGAATCACCAACCAGAAGATGACTTCTCTTTTTGCATACCTTGCTCTTCTTGTGTGACTGACGTGTGATACCTGGTTCCCCATTTTGCCTTTCCGAAGTAAGTTCTTCATTTTGGACCACGATCCCCTGCTTATTTGAGTCATCATTATTACAACTACCTTGACCTGTCTCTTTAGTGTCCCCATTAAGGTCAGCAAGGGCACTATATCTGTTATGCTGGGTCACAGCAAAAGCTTTGTGTTTATGGTTCACAGCTCTCACCCTGCCAGATCCCACAGTTGTCCAGACTGCTCTTCTCCTGCAGGATCTTTGCAGTAGAGAGGGCTGATAGCGTGGCAACTCCTTAGAGTGAAATGGCCGATTGGACACCTAATTTCTGCTTGGAGAGCACAGATTAGAGAGTCTAGATAGGTAATATGTCTATTTAGACTAGTAATTTGTTTACAAAGGGGACAGTATCCAAATTTGAAAAGAGTACTCTGAAAGACAGGTGCAAAATAGCTATTACATTGAACTAAGCTGGTCATTTTGAAATAAAATAAAATCACAATCTCAAGCACACTAATCCAGAATGTATTATTGCTATTTTGGTTTATAGATATATGATATAGATATATAACGGTGCACGGGCCCCTACCTTAGTCCTTTTTGTCTCTCTGACTCCCCCCTTGTATCCAGCAGCTCCAATCACCAGCCTCAGGAAGGTTCAAATGAAATCTGAAAGGAAACAGGTGAAACAGGTGAAAGCCAAAGTAGATTGTATGGAGCATGGACTGGAGAAGACAAATGCTATATGTGAAGCGGAATTAGTTGTGAACACAGATTTGAAAGCTCAGATTAAAGAATTTGAATTAAGATTTTATGGAATACCTGAACAACCAGGAGAAGATATCAGGTCAATGATGGTGAAAGGCTTGGCTAAAGGGAAAGGGGAAATGGATTTTGACCTAGATAAGACATATAGAATAAACTGCAGATTTGGGGATGTTCTAGTTCAGTTTGCAAGAAAAATAACAAGGGATCAGGTTCTGGATTGCCATTTCAAGTTGAAAATGGATAATACAAATATTATTGTTTTGAAGGAAATTCCAGTTAGAATTTTGAGAAAAAGAAAGCTTATGCTTTTCTTACTGCTATCCTGAAGCAGAGAAAAATCTTATTCCATTGGGATAGATTGGAAGGGGTGATACCTACCATGAGCAAAGATTTAGACTGAATTCCATAGAGAAAGCTAAGAAATTTTAAATCAGATATAAGCAAATCCCTGTTACATGTGGAGAAATAGGTATAGAAGAGAAGTTAGTGACCGACCAAAATCAAAAACAAGTGGTTGTGCAAGACCCTAAAGTTGGCATTAAAGAAGAAGACATGGCAGAGAGAAGAAGAAAGAAAGAAGAAGTGGTCAAGGTAGTTGTACAGGAATCTATTATGGTGCTTAAAGATGGAGATTAAGTTTTTCATGTGGAATATTAATAGAGCAAATGCTCCATCGAAGTGTAAAAAATATTTTACTTTTTAATGAAACGTAATTTGGATATAGTCTGTCTTCAAGAAACACATATTAAGAAACAAGACAAGAAATATTTGCTAAATAAACAGGTAGGAGATGAGAATCCTGGAAAAGACAAAGCCGTTCATCCCCTCATTTGCTGAGATTGCCCTCCCCATCACCAAACTGCTAAAAATGGGAGGGGGAGGGGTCAAACCACACAGTAGTGGGTTTCAAAAAATTTTACTACCTATTCTGTGGCCGTGGCCTATTTTGTGGGCATGGCTTGGCGGTTATGTGATTGGCTGGGAGTGGCTTGGTGGTCATGTGACTGGGTGGCCATGGCCAACTTGTAAAATGTGGTGAAACTTACTTAACAACGCTCTTGCTTAGCAACCAAAATTTTGGGCTCAATTGTGGTCATAAATTCTCTTTCTTTCCTTTCTTTCTTCCTTCCTTCCTTCCTCTTTTTTTCTTTCCCTTTCTTTCTTTCTCTCTCTCCTTCCTTCCCTCCTTCCTTCCTTCCTTGTCTCTCTCCCTTCCTCTTTCTTTCTCTTCCTCTTTCCTTCTTTCTCTTTCTTTCTCTCTTACTCTTACTCTTTCCTTCTTTGCAAAGGGACACAATAGGTGGACCTAACTAGATGTTATGCACCAAAAAATATATGGCACCTTACAAAGCTGACCCACCAAACATATTTATTTCCATAAGAGAAGAGAGAGATCAGCTGGCAGAAGTGGGCTGCATTGTTAATCTGAGGGGACAGCCAGCTTTACCTTTCCTTTTCATCCAAAGCTGGTGAAACAGTGGTTATTCTGAACTGGTGACAGAAAAGGATGAAGTGAGGGGCCAATGTTTTTGTCTCTTGTATCCACACAATTTAAAGGCATTACTGTGGGTGCCTTATTTGTTTGAATAAAAAGAACACCTTTAGAGGAACAGAGACATTTTATCAAGTCAGGTACCCTATCAGGTATAATACTGTTTGGACAGAGATAGCTAGCTAGGTAAATAGAGATAGATGATGATGAAGATAGGTAGATAGATAGATGATAGATAGATAGATAGATAGATAGATAGATAGATAGATAGATAGATAGATAGATATAGAGGAGGAAGGGAGGGAGGGAGGGAGGAAGGGAGGAAGTTCCATCTTCTGAATCCATTTTCCAGCATGGGAAATATTCTTTGAAATTTTGTAATGAATCCAGATGGACCCAAAAATACTGTTGATATTTACAGGGAGGACACATTCACAATCTTTAATATGTCAACATTATAGAAAAATTAGTTGTTATAGTCCATAATCTTATATCCAGAAAGGCTCCTAAGATCAATTATATTTCCCCAAAGAGTTTTTCTTTCCTTCCTTCCTTCCTTCCTTCCTTCCTTCCTTCCTTCCTTCCTTCCTTCCTTCCTTCGCTCTCTCTCTCTCTCTGTGTCTCCTCCCTATCTCTCTCTCACACATACACACATATCTTCCAGTTGGCGAAAATTTCTCTGCGCAACCTCCCTGCCACCCCACCAACCTGGAGGCACTCCCGGCTCTGCTGGATGGCTGCGCCTTCGCATCCCGTTGCCGGCTACAAATTGGCTTTCTCCTGGACGGCAGAGACCTTCAGGGGGAACCCTGCCACACCGGCTGGACGCTGTGCACCCAGTGCAGTCACATGGCAGCAGCACGCGGGCTTCTGACCATCCCAGGGTCTGCCCGGACGCAGCCAGAGCGACGAGGATGCCCCAGAGAGGAAGGTCGCCAGAAGAAAGACAACTGCACCGGCAATGGGGCACGAAGGAGCAGCTGCCCAGCAGCTGCCGCGTCCCGTTGCAGGTGCCCAGGGAGGCCTTGATGCCCTGCCTCCCTGCCACCTCCAGCCCTGCGCAACCTCCCTGCCACCCCACCAACCTTGGGACACTCCCAGCTCTGCTGGACAGTCGCTCCTTCGTGTCCCATTGCCGGCTGCAATTGGCTTTCTCCTGGTGGGTAGAGACCTTCCAGGGCAGCTCCGCCGCTCCAGCCGGGAGCTGCACCCCCAGAGTGGTCACATGGCGGCGCATGGCTGCCACGGAGAGGATCACCAGGACAAAGCCAACTGCAGCCGGCAACAAAATCCAAAAAGAAATTGCAAACGGTGTTTATGAGCCCAGCCAGCCAACCTCACAGGTTTTCAAGCTCATCTGGAGAGGCATTTTTTTAAAAAAGAAAACCCCTGAAAAAGCCTCAAGATCCAAAGAGACATTCAGCCGGTCTTTATTTGGGGGGGGGGGGGGAGAGATCCCCAGAACCACGTTTCCCAGCACCCCGTCGCTCTGGATCTTGCAGCTTTTGGGGTTTTTTTCTTTTAAAAAAAGCTCTCCAGATGAGATTTAAAACTTCCAAGGTTGCTTCTGGAGGGGGCAGGCAGACGGGCAGCATTCCCCTGACCTCCACGGGCACCTGCAGCCTTGGAACCTGCAGCAACTTGCACAGTAAAGGCAATTAAGAACTCACACTCGTTAAAAGATTTTATTTAATGAGCAAACGCTTGCTCCAAGGCTTCAGACTCTGAGGCTGCAGGTGCCCAGGGAAGGGGGGAAATGCTGCCCATCTGCCCCCTCCCAAAGCAACCTCGCAGGTTTTTAAGCCACAAGATCCGGAGCCACCAGTCTACGGTAAGGTGCGCATCTTGCAGCCTGGCTTGCCCCATCCCCTGCCCCACCTGCCACCCCCAAATTGCATCCCACTGTGAGGGTCTCTCAGCCGTTGTGTGCAGGGAAAACACTTGCACAGAAAAGAAAAACTTCCCAAGAATGCAAGAAGCTGTTAATTGCCTCGCACTCATGAGAAATTTTTCTTTACTGTGCAAGTGTTTTCCCTGCACACAACGGCTGAGAGACCCACACAGTGGGGCACAATTTGGGCTCACCCCCCCACCCCAAGGCCCTCCTGCCTGCTTGCCTAGTGCTCGCTCAGCCCCCCCCCCTCCAATCCCAAAAGGGAGAAATTTTCAGCGGCTGGCTGGCAAAGAAAGCTCTCAGCCATGACCGACGCTGCTGCCACTGCCGCTGCCACTGCCACTGCCGCTGCCACTGGCTGGGCAGACAAAAGAAGTGGGTGGCTGGGGCAAGCATGGTGTGAATGGGCGGGGTGAGAGAGAGAGAGAGCGGCGACTAGGCTGGCGGGGGGAGTGAACGGGGGCAGGCCAGGGGACCATAGCAGTACAGGGGCATGGCCAGGCCGCTGCTGCTACTGGTCCGCAAACATATGGCTGATTTCCGCTAACGGTACGCCCGTACCAGTGCATACCTGGAAACCACAACCATGTCAACCATTGAACTGGAGAAAAAGCATTCGAGACACTTAAAAGACTGTTTGCCATGGAACCAATCCTAAAACACCCAAATCCTGAGCATCCATTCATCGTCCAAGCGGACACCAGTGACGTGGCAGTTGCCACAGTCCTTCTTCAGAAAAACTCCCAAGGCACTCTGCAGCCCTGCGCCTACACCTCCCAAAAACTGACAGAGACCAAAAGGAGGTGGGCGATATGGGAGAAAGAAGCATATGCGGTTGGATGGGCCTTATTAACATGGCACCACTTCTTAGAAGGCAACCAAGTCCCATTTGAAGTATGGACTGATCACAAGAACCTTGAGGCACTTAGGACCCCATGGAAACTTTCTCCCAAACAAGTCCGATGGACACAATACTTCAATTGGTTCGATTTTACGCTGAACTACATACCAGGAGGGAAAAACCTGCTAGCAGATGCATTGTCACGAAAGCCCCAATACAACAACAAACGTGTGGAAGTGATCCATGCCATGCTTCCCCCCTCCCAGCTGGCCTCTCAAGCCACCACCCAAGGGCAAGGACAATGGCAAAAAGTGGGAGATGGCGGAGCACTAACTCAAAACCTAAAAAACAAACTGCCAAACAACCCTTGGTACAAAGACAACCCAGTGTTGCTAACCCTCAGAGACGGGCTAGCTTGTAACAAAATCTTTTCCTTCCTATTCTCTCTTTTTTAAAATCCAATTCTTTTTCAGTCTTTTGTATAAATTCTTTTTCCTGCAATGTTGCTTTATTTAACGTCCATCTCCATTTTCTTTTTTGTCCCTTCCATTCTATTTTCATCGGATTATGGTCTTCCCAAACATTGGGTTCTATTTCTATCTCTTGTACACATGCTTTCAATTCCAGTGTCATCCATGTCATATCTGTTCTGGACCAGGATTTATGCATATTTGAGTAGAACAAATATTGATTTTTCTTTGGGTGTCTCTCTCTCCATACATCTTGCATTCCTAGTTCTTCAGTCGTTTTAAAGAAGTGTTTTAGAAGTGTTTTCCTAGCTTTTTTACCCATTTTACTACTTTTATAATCAATTTCTCTATCCACAATTGCATTGAAATCTCCAACCACACAGGCATTTTCATATTTCAGTTCTATTATTTTATTGTGTAATTTCCCATAAAACTCATCTTGCCTATTGTTAGGTGCATATATTCCTATCAGCAAAATTTGTTTTTGATTTATTATTATCTCCAACATCAGTATTCTCCTCTCTTCATCTGCAAAAATTTGTCTAGCCTTTATTGCTTGTTTAATATATAGAGCCACCCCTCTTTTCTTTTGCTGTGCTAATGAACAATATAATTTCCCAATTCTAGGGTACTCTAACAGCTTACTGTCTTGTTTTTTAATGTGAACTTCTTGCAGGCAGATTAAATTTAATTTTAATTTCTCTAATTTGGTACAAATATTTTTCCTTTTCATTGGTGAATTTAGTCCATTTATATTGATTGATAGTAGTTTTGTTCCTTCTTCCATTGTTTACTTATAGATAGGTTTTGTTGTCCTAGTTGATCTTATTTCTCTCTGTTCTTTCTGTCTTGCTCCTTCTCTTTCCCTTCTCTCTTTTTTCTCTATTGCAATTTCTTCTTGTTGTGTATTTCCTTCTTTTGTCACTTCCAACATCTCTGCTTGATGATGCACACTGATACACACTGTTCAATGAATGAAGGCCTTCCTTTGCGAAAGCCGCAGGCTGGCGTACACAGCGTGGCTGAAAGGAGGGAGGGCGGCGGGGGCGGGAAGCCAGCTGGAGTGGCCTGCCGCGTCTCTGCGCTCTGGGCGAGTCCGGGGATCCTTTGGGGCCTTCATTCCAGCTGATCCCCAAGCTCGCTTAGACCGCAGGCCTGCGTGGCGCTTCGCTGAGGCCTTTCTTGCAACCCCCCGGCCCCCACCCAGTCCCCAGCCTCGCCTGGCTGGCTAACCCTGCCAGGCAGTGGGCCTAGCTGACTGGGTTCCCCTTTGTCCCTCCAGTCCAGCTTACCTGCTGCCTTGTCAGCTGCCTGCTCCCTGCATCCATCGCATCGGAGTGCTGCTGATTCTGCCTGCTGGTAAGTGACCCGGGTTTTTTTCCTTTATGCTTTTAATGTCTTTTTAAAAGAATATTTTATTTATTGTTTATAGAATATTTTTAAATAGTTTTTTAATGTATTGTTCATATAATATTTTTAAATGGTTTTTTAAATTTATTGTGTATAGAATATTTTTAAATGGTCTTTTTAAATTCTATCAACAATAAATTAAAAAAACATTTAAAAATATTCTATACACAATACTTTTAAATGTATTGTGTATAGAATATTTTTAATTTTTTTATTTATTTATTGTGTATGGAATATTTTTAAATGGTTTTTTATAAATTTATTGTGTATAGAATATTTTCAAAATTGTTTTTTTAATTTATTGTGTATAGAATATTTTTAAATGGTTTTTTAAAATGTATTGTGTATAGAATATGTTTTCTTTTACATTGTTTTTAGAGAATGCTTTTTTTATTGTTTTCAGAAAATGTTTATTACAAGAAATGTTATTGCTTTTTGGAAATACTTTATTTGTGATGCAATATGTTGCTTTTAAGTGCGGAGGTTGGTACATGGTTTGGGAGATTTGTGTGTTTCTGTAGTGAATTCACT
This sequence comes from Natrix helvetica, assembly GCF_964273705.1. Lineage (NCBI taxonomy): Eukaryota > Metazoa > Chordata > Lepidosauria > Squamata > Natricidae > Natrix > Natrix helvetica. The sequence goes on from NC_138555.1 coordinate 22,687,850, forward strand.
ACTGAAATAAACACAAAATCTCACAAAGCTGCCTTGCACCAACCTGGCCTGCCCATAGAAAAGCAGCCACTTTGAGACACATAAAATTTATATGCCTCAAAGTGGCTGCTTTTCTATGGGCAGGCCAGGTGGGTGCAAGGCAGCTTTGTGAGATTTTGTGTGATTCTGTGTGATACCTGGTTGTTGAGGTAATTGTGAGGTGGTTGCTTCTTGCAGAAATAACCAAGTGACTCCATTGCTGTTTTCATATGTTGAGTTGTGTGATCCTTTGTGAGCTCCTGCAGCTTGATGGGTTTTGATGGTTTCTGACTGCCCTGCTTTTGTTTCCTGTTTTCCTGGGTTAATCTTGGTCCCAGGCCTTTTGTCTTTCTATCCTGGGGGTTAGTTCTGCCAGAAAACAGTAAAAGGGGAGCCAGGCAAGCCATTTGTCTTAATGGGTGTATTTAAAATTTACCTTTCAGCTGGTGTTTTGTCTGGTGGTTTCTGGTTCTGTGAGCTTCCTGGCACTGTCCGTTATAACTTCCCACAATGCCTTGGTGGCTTTTATTCCAGTGGCTTTGTCTTTCCTGTCCTTAGGGTTAGGGGAAAAACTGGTTTCATCTGCAGTCTTTTGGGGGAAAACTGCTATTCTTTTGATGTTTATCGGGCGCTGTCATAGTTTGGGTGTGTGTGTGTAATGTCCCGCAGTTATCTACACATTAATAATGATCAAGAACTAATAATATTTCCTTATACATTTTAGAGACCTTTCCTTACATAATTGGTGTTTTCTTTCATACATTAAATTTCTAATTTCTGTTTCTGTTAGTTAGCCATTGATGAAACAAACCCCATGTAAAAAAGTATTTGAAGCCTTCTTGATTTTAATTGTCAATTTATTCATTCCTGCACATTCTAATATTTATTCATTTTCATATCTTTGTTTTTCCACTGTTGTGCAAACACAATTCCAGCAGCTGTTAACATGTATAAAATTAAATATGCATTGTATTCCCTTTGAAATACCCAACAAAATATTTTTGGTTTTAAATCCATATCTTGCTTTACCATTGCTTCTAACCATGACACCACTAACTCTTGAATAGCTACTTGGACTGACCTAAGTACTGAACCTAATTCAAATATTCCTGTTTTTTGAACTGAGAAATAAATTTCAGAACAAGAAATCTATATTGCTCTGTGAATCGACCTATGACATTCATTCTTGATCTAACTTCTTAGATGAAAAACTATATCTTTCCTGTTTGTTGGGGGACATCCTTCCTGAAAAGAGTGTACATTGTTGGTTGAAAACAGAGGTTCCTTCTGTTACCTGTAGTCCTCAGCTTACAACCACAATTGAGTCCAATATTGTTTTATTTCTTTTTCAGTTAGTATTATTTAACAGGATGAAGAAGAGGCAATAGAGTATGACCTCTAGGACAGTCATCTTTCCTGTGTAAGTAGCTGTTTTAATGCTTTGTGTGCTTGTTTCATCCTTAATATAGTAGTGCAAGCAATTAAAGTCTTCCTTTCTGGGTCTCTTTGTGCAAGCCATTCATTGGAGCAAGGTGGCAGTCGGTGATGTTGAAGATGTACAAAAGGACAGTCATCTTCCTTTTCTATTATTTTGTGTGCTTGTTTCATCCTAATGCAGTGCATGCAATTGAAGAGTTCATTTCTGTGTCTCTTCTTTGTGCAGGCCATTCATTGGAGCAAGTTGGTCAGTGATATTGAAGAACAGCAAGGACAGTCATCTTCCTTCTGTAAGTAGCTCTTTTATTGTTTTGTGCACTTATTTTAATCTTATTTAAGTAGTAAGTGCACAAAATAATAAATGTCCTTTTTTATATCTTCTTTTTGTAGATCATTCATTGGGGCAAAGAATTCAGTGACCTCATCTTGGCCACTCCCACCCGGTCACATGGCTGTCAAGCCACTCCAACCAGGTCACATGACTTCCAAGCCACTCCCACCAGGTCACATGACTGGCAAGCCACTCCCACAAAGCAGCCCACACCTACAGAAGAGGTTCTAAAAAAATTTGAAACCCACCACTGGAAGAGACCCATTATGAAGTAAAAAGAATCCTGGATTCTGGACTGTACAAGGGGAGGTTACAGTATTTAGTCCAGTGGTAGGGCTACCCCCTTTCAGAAGCCACTTGGGTAAAGAGTCAAAACGTAAGAGCAGACAGGCTGATCAGAAAATTCCATGAGAAATATCCCCAGAAGCCAAAAGGACAGCTGGCAGGTGGCAGAGGTTGCTAAGGAAAAATTAACATGTCTGCATTTGGTATTTTCCAGATACTCCTCACTAACTAGGGAGGAGAGCCAACTGTCAACTTCGAACTGAACCTGGCTGCAGCCATCTTTCGGTTCCTCAGTTGCCACACAGAGAAGGAAGGAGGTAAGGAGGTTGGAATGCATTACTAGACACAACAAAGAGCTTTCTCATGAGAACCAAGGTCATCTCTACTGGCAACAGATAAGGTTGGGGAAGGAGTGCCTGAAGAGCCTGCCATTTAACAAAATTGGCCAATGTGACCTGTGACACTTGGGGATGGGGTTATTTCCTAGTTTAATTATACTGAAACTGTGGGAAAGATTTAGATTTGGTTTTCCATTGAAGCTGTGCCGATATGATGTACTCATTAAAGAAGACCGTTGAGAAAGAGCCAAGTCTCAGAGTTCTGATTTGCTTGAGTTCATTAGTCTGGCCCTTGACACGAATCTTGCAGGTTTATGAGATGGATGGCATAGGGAACAAAGGTGTTACAGAATCTGGTAGTTCTGCTAGAAATACTTTGAAACCTCCTCCCAGAGGGGAGCAACAGAAACAGACCATAAAGTGGATATGTGGGGTCTCTAAAAATGCTTTGAGCTCTAAGCACATAGTGCTTATAAGCAGTATCCTGAATAATAGGAAGTGAGCTTCCTATAATCTTCTTGGCTGTCCTTACCACTCTCTGTATGGACTTCCTATCTGAGGCAGTGGTGGGTTTCAAAAAATTTGGAACCTATTCTATAGGTGTGGCCTGTTTTGTGGGAGTAGCTTGGCAGTCATGTGACCAGGTGGGAGTGGTCAAGTCAATGTCACTGAATTCTTTGCCCCAATGAATGACATACAAAAAGAAGATATAAAAAAAGGAAATTTATTATTTTGTGCACTTACTACGTAAATAAGAATAAAATAAGTACACAAAACAATAAAACAGCTACTTACAGAAGGAAGATGACTGTCCTTGCCAGTCTTCAACATCACTGACCAACTTGCTCCAATGAATGGCCTGCACAAAGAAGAGATACAATAAAACAATAAAACAGCTACTTAAAGAGGAAAGATGACTGTCCTTGCTGGTCTTCAACACCATCACCTCACTACGTTGCTCCAATGACCTGCACAAAGAAGACACACAGAAAGGAAGGCTTTAGTTGCATGCACTACTACATTAAGGAAGAAAGCAGCACACAAAACAATACAAGAGCTACTTACAGAAGGAAGATGACCGTCCTTGCCGGTCTTCAACATCACTGACCAACTTGCTCCAATAAATGGCCTGCACAAAGAAGAGACACAGAAATGAACTCTTCAATTACATGCACTGCATCAGGATGAAACCAGCACACAAAACAATAAAACAGCTACTTAAAGACTGTCCCTAGATGACTGTCCTTGCCGGTCTTCAACACCACCACCTCAGGACCTTGCTCCAATGACCTGCACAAAGAAGAGACACAGAAAGGAAGACTTTAATTGCATGCACTTAAACCTTACAAAAGAATAACACAATGAAAGAGATACACTCAAGTACTTACTTGTTTTATTGGTTTTGTGGTTGAATATGTTTCCACATTGCTCTTAGGCTTCCAGGCATGCCAACAACGCTTATCGTCATCAGATTACTAATGTTTGGAACAGTTAGGCAGGTTCTTTGCTCTGAACATATGAGGTTCATTTTTGAGAACCCCCTTTCCGCCTCTGCTGAACTAACAGCAATTGTCCTGACAATATCTCTAGCTTTTTTGATATTGTCAGGAATTATATAGGTCTTTGGATCTTTGATCACATTTTCCAAAAAATATCTGTAGTCATTCAAATTGAGGCAGCCGGGAGAGAACGGCCAAAATCTCACCATATCACCTGGGTATAGGAGCCCCCAGACTCTATACTTTAAATCAGTAATATGTCCTTAATAAGCACTTTGATTAAACTCTGATCTCTTTCTTCCTCAAAATTGTTACAAATTTTACTGGAACAGTGTGGTAAGACGCTGTAAAGGAGGGGCACATGAAGCCAAGTGTGAGTGTAAGATAGAACAGAGGTGGAATTGCCGATAGCTTAAGACATGATAGGAACTTCTCTTTTTGTATTTTTCCTATGTACTTCTCTGTTTGTAACATTCCAAAATGAACTTCTCCTTTTCGAAATGTCATGTTTGTCTCGTGTATGGAAACGCCTTGAGAATGCTCAGTGTGGAACATGGCATAAAAGTAGTGTCCTGGTTGGAGCCCAGGCAGTTCAGATTTTGGTGTGTGAGCACGCTGAACTCGATGCATCAATAAACCTGTTTCTCTTGCACCTTCGTGGTCTCACGTCCCATTTTTATTGAGCATTGTGGCGCAAGCCTCAACCTGCTGCAACATTTCTGGCGACTCCGCCGGGGATTGTGAGGGGTCTTGGGACCCTCTGGAGTGTCCACCCTGGTGTCGGGGCCTGGCTGGTCCAAAGGAATTTCCCTGGCACCAACGGACCCTTGCTCCGAGGGACTTCCTGGGGACCGAGGGCTCTGGCAGCAGCGGCTGACAACTCCAAGAACCACTGAAGAAGGACCAGAGACCAGGAACTCAGAAAGCCGGCCGGCCGAGACGAAGGGACCCAGGCAGGCAAGTATTGTGGGACCCCCAAAGTAGATCTGGAGTCATTTGTGAGCCGGACCAGTAGACCCGGACTGATCCCATGACGCTTACTGAACAGATACCTCTGGGAGGGTTTTTTAAGCACGAGTACTCTGTGAGGCTATTGTGGTTCCCTGCGGTGGCTGTGGTTATCCGGCACCCTGGGCCAGTAGCAAGTGCGTGGAATAAATAAAGGTGTGTGTGTGGCGTTCTGAAAGATATAATTCAGTGGTTCTGAGATCTCGTCTGCTAGTTCCTTCAGAACCCTGGGGTGTAATCCATCCGGTCCTGGTGATTTGAACTCGTCTAGGGTAGACAGGTGCTCACTTACCATTTTCTTCCCTATTTCAATTTGTGTTCCTAATCTGATTTTTGTGGTGCTGCTTTTGATAGGTTGGATTGTTTTATCCCTTTGTGTAAAGACAGATGCAAAACATGAGTTAAATAGTTATGCTTTCTCCCTGTTGCTTGTCACCTTTTTGCCACTTTCTCCTAGCAATGGACCAATTGTTTCCTTAACTTTTTTCTTGTTTTTAACATGTTTAAAGGGACGGAACCTCCCCCAGGCCTGAAAGTGTTGTTCCATGGTATTTGTGCATGTATGTGGGTGTGTGTAATCATTTCCAGACCTGGAGGGAGGTTGAGATCCTTTAATAATAGAAAATGGAGCTCATTGGCTTAATGTATAGCTCCCTGAAATAATTGTAATAATTGCTTTGCATGAAGAAAGAATGAAATGGGATTTTTGTATGTGAAATTAATTTACACAAGCAGTCTGATTGCGGTGCAAATGTGAGTATGTTGATGGTAAAAGTTGATGTGAATGTACTTTGATTCCCTTTCATATAAAGAAACAATAGGTTGCAAGGTTGTTTAATGGTATGTGTGTGTATGCATGTGTGTTATCATTTCCAAACCTGATGGCTTGTGAGGGGAAAAAGTTTCTTGCTCCTTGTCCTTGTGTATATGTGTGTCTAAGTCTTGGTGCACCCTAAAGCTAATTGTAACTGAGATGTCTCCAATCCAAAAAGACAAGAATTTTAAACTGGCAGAAATTGCCTTCGCTCAGTTTGTCGGGCCCAGAAAACTGAGTGAAGGGGGAGGGGAGTCTTTACTTTGTGTTTGTTTTCCCTTCCTTCCTTCCCTACACCTTAAAGTAAATAACTCAGGAAATGTTTTAAGTTCATTTACAAGAAAAGTTTCATCCTTGCAGTTATTGTGTGTTTAAATGATTTTACCTGTTGATTTCGCTCCTGAAGAATGTGAACCCATACTTCACAGCTCAGGTGACACAAACTGTTTCCTAGGCTTTTGGAATTAAGTGGAAACTTCATGCTGCCTCACAGAGTAGTGGTGTTGAAAAATGTAATGATTTGATTTAACAACAAAACCAACTCATAGGAGACAATTATGAGGGTTTTTGGTTGTAGCAGGGTATTGTAGAATATGGATACCAAATCTTGCCCTTCTAGCTAAACCACTGTGTGAATCCACAAAGAGACATAGATAAGAGAAAAGAACAAGCAGTCATATTTTCTACTACAAGCATTAACAAAAACAGGCATTTGAAATTTTAAAGTAAGCATTGTCTCAACTTACCAACCTTGAGAAATCTTTCAATTTGTATGTGGAGTAATGCAGCACTTGGAGTCCTGACTCCAGAAAAGGGAAGTGGCAACACCCCACAGCTTAGCAAATTGACTTTTAGGCAGCCAATTACTCTATTAATAAGTCATAAATGGGTGCATGCATTGCCACTGGCACTTTGGTCTGTGTGATGCACTACACGAAAGGGAATTAGGTTATCTCCTTTTGAAATGATGTTTGGGAGACCCCCCAGTTATAAGTACTAATTTGAGAAACCATGTAGGGGACCTAGGCCAAATAGGGGCCTCATGGGTAAGTCAGATGGTGAGAAAATTAAACAAGCAAATACAAGAAATCCAGCAATACTGTGTGTCCCTCAGCTTCTTCACACCTGAAGAAGCTTCTTAGATGGGAAGCAAAAAAGTTTATTGGAACGGATGAAGCTTCTTGGGTCAGAAGCAAAATGTCTTCAAGGAATGTCCAGTTGCCTTTTGGAAAAGCACCTTTGGGACTCTTTTTCATCATTGGTGGTGAATCCTTGAGCTGGAGATCTCCTGAGCATTGGTCCTTGGACTTTCTCTATAGGAAGTGGGTGTTGACCTCTGGTTCTTTCTCATGGAAGGGGCCTTGGAGGTCTTCTATTTCTGACCACCCCTAGTCATAATATTCAGGTGGGAGAAAAGTATAGTTAAAACACTGGAAAGGAGAAGAATTTGAAACCTAGATGGAAAAGCCCGTATACTGTGGTCTTGTGTTCTCCACTTGCAGTAAAAGTGTTGGAATCCCAGTTTTGGATTCACTGGACTCGAGTTAAGCCAGCTGCTGATGAGTATTGGGAGGCAGACCAGGATGAAGCCCATCCTCTAGTGATATGCTAAAAGAAACGCCCCCTAAAAACTGCCCTACCGGCAATGGGCAGGATATACAGGGCAGAAGAGGTCCTACTGAAGTCACCCCCTGGAAGCTGACTTCTCGACGTACTGCTGAAGATTTGGAGGAGGCAGACAATATTCTATTTATTAGATATAAGATGTATTAGAAAGTTTGAGTGAGCACCTGTCAGGAAAGGGCAAGCCAAGTATTCATAGTCATAACTGCACTATCTCTCGCTTTAGTGAATGTACTTATTTGTTATATTGCATATTCATCCCTCAGGTATTGCACCCCTCAGAGGAAGACAGGTGCTGAGGCTAAAATCATTGACTGTGACAAAAAGGAGTGAGAAACCTCAGAGGAGTGTGAATCCTCTGATGACACGTATGTTTGAGAAACCGTGAGAATGGGTTCTTTGCAGTATAATAGGAGTTTTTGGATTGTGGGTGATATGTTTAGCAAATAAGATTTGGTTTTGTGGATTGCCCAAAGCTGATATTGCCCTTCCTCAAACTATACATAACCCCTGCCTTCTCCCTGACGTGGTGATTCAATAGACTAAAAGAATTGTGTTAGGAGAAGTTTTGCTTGAGGGATGATTATGAGCTTTTTGTGGCTCTGGCAGTTATTGGTAAAGGACTTGCTAAGTGATAACGTCCTGAATAGTAGTTCCCAATGTTGCAAAAATACCCGAGCAGCCCACCTTGCTCCTGAAGAAAGATCTGAGGATGTCAAAAATCCTGGAGAACAGGGTGGAATCAAGTTACAGGATGTGGAACAGGTCCGCTCCCATCAACAGCGCGTCATTTATGCTTGGGGACGGAACCGTAAGCCAATCCCACCACCTAAAGTCAATTATCTGACAAACCCTGTAAGAAACAGGGCAGAGCATAGGGAAAACGAGTCCCTGCAACAATTGAGAAAAGGGAACTATATGTTAAGAGTGCTGGAGTTAGGTCAAAGGTTAATTAATCAGACTGATCCTGACCTAGGCCCAAAATGCTGGTTGTGCTTGTCTGCAACCCCTTCATCTTACAATGCTATTCAAGTTGAGCTACATTTTTGGGAAAAGACCAAAGCTGCGATAATCTTTGACAAGGGAGGTAGATGGGGAACCAAAATGGCAGAAGCACAGCTGCATGGTGATCTTTATGAGGCACTCAAAAGACTGGGTATGAGCCGCCTCCCCATCGTTGGCCCATAGCCGTTGGTGTAGAAATCATAGGGTCACCCTCCTTGTGTATCAAACACTATCAGAACCTGACATTACGGTGGGGTCACTGTCAGAGAACAATGCCCATCTGAAATGTACCTTGCCTCTAGGAAAACCCTTGTGGATATGAAATTAACTCGCAGCATGTATCCCTCTGCTCACAAGCTCTTCCAACAGGAGGTCACTTTCTCGCTCCTGCCCCCCACTCATTTTTAACTGTTGGGGGGGGGGGGAATCTGACTACTGGAAGGTGCCCAAGGCCATTCCAGCCACCCTGCCTTCCCGTATGGCTTTCAATACAATCTACCATGGCATTTTGTGTTCAGTTTCCCCCGGGAAACACCAGTTCCCACTATCTCTTTGAAGGACTAGTTTTCAGGGATAGGCAAATGGACCCTAACCAAGAAGTTCCATTACAGCCCCTGACTGGTATGTACTTGGCAGGAACCTTACAGGTCTGGACTAATGAAAGGAACCTTCGAGCCCTTGCCTTTTCTATGAACATAGGAGTGTGTGTAGGGGAGAATGGAGTCTTCTTCTTATGTGGGAAAGATGCATATTTATGCCTACCAGGGAACTGGACGGGGACATGCACTTTGGTACATCTTATCCTAAAAATGGCCATTGAGGGTGGGCTATGTGTATTCTTGGGAGAAAATTGCTGTTTCTATATGAATAAATCAGGTGCAGTCCGGGGTGGTGGTTAAAGAACTACGAGACCGAGCTTCCTCAGTTGGTCAAAGTATGCAAGGGACAGATGAATGGTTCTCTTGGCTACCGGGAACAGGTTGGATTAAACAAAGGCTGTTTCTTTTGGTATGTGGGATCGCAAGCTAAGCCTTTCTCCTTTGCATAATACCCCTACTTAATTAACTCTCTATGAGGTCCAAAAAGGAAATATTGGTTGAAAGGGAGTAGGTATGAACAAAACCCCAACATTTATGAAACTACACATTAATCCTTTCATTAGGGTGAAGTTTCAAAAGGGGGGAATGAGGCAGCCGGGAGAGAACGGCCAAAATCTCACCATATCACCTGGGTATAGGAGCCCCCAGACTCTATACTTTAAATCAGTAATATGTCCTTAATAAGCACTTTGATTAAACTCTGATCTCTTTCTTCCTCAAAATTGTTACAAATTTTACTGGAACAGTGTGGTAAGACGCTGTACAGGTGGGGCACAGGAAGCCAAGTGTGAGTGTAAGATAGAACAGAGGTAGAATTGCCGATAGCTTAAGACATGATAGGAACTTCTCTTTTTGTATTTTTCCTATGTACTTCTCTGTTTGTAACATTCCAAAATGAACTTCTCCTTTTCGAAATGTCATGTTTGTCTCATGTATGGAAACGCCTTGAGAATGCTCAGTGTGGAACACGGCATAAAAGTAGCATCCTGGGTGGAGCCCAGGCAGTTCAGATTTTGGTGTGTAAACCTGTTTCTCTTGCACCTTCGTGGTCTCACATCCCGTTTTTATTGAGCATTGTGGCACAAGCCTCAACCTGCTGCAACAAAATCAATTTCATGATTAAACATTTCACCAAATTCAATCAATCCTGCCTCTCCGTCTGCCCATGAAACGACTACATCTTCAATGTTCTAGTAATCCGGCTCCAAATATGTGAGAAACTATAATTTGTTTGTGTCTGGCAACTGGCTACCTGTTTTTAGATAGTCGCAATACATCAGCCTTTTCTTCAAATTGGTGATGATGCTTGCCAAAAGATTTTCACGAGGAAGGGCAACAAATTGTTGATTTGGAATGAATTTTATGTTTTTGAAGGCTTCTGAAGCTAGCATTCCATCAACCTTTTTTTCATATGGGCCTTTCCCTTTCTAAGCATTTCAAATGCTTTAATTGATCGCAATACCAATTTTTCGGCCTTGATGATGTCTGTGTTTCTCCCCTGCAGGGCCTTTGACAGAAGAGAAATCTCATTTAGAATTTCAATCATGAGGTCCAAATCAGGCAAAACATTTAAATTTTCAAAATGGGAAGTCATGCCTGGGAGTCTTTCATTGCCCAGAAAAAACTGATGTAACGCTGGATAAGCATGCCACACAGCTATGGTTGACCTTAAACTACAGGCAGCCCATCTTGGTCCCAAAACTCTGCCAATCTTCATGATTTCGATGCCCAATTGTTCAGAGATTTGGAAAGTTCCATCTGGCTCTTGCAGGAATTCTGGAAAGTGGTATGTATCTTGTCAAGGAATATCTTGAAGTGGTTCACTTGTTTGATTTCTTTTATCACCTCATCCAGCACAAGTTGGAGGTGGTGGTTCAAGCAGTGCCAGATTACAATGTTTGGGAAGTCTTGACCTATTCTGGTGCTGACTCCAGATTTTCTCCCAAGCATAACACTGGCACCATTGGAGCAGAATGCTATTAAATTCTTCTGCAGATAGTCGGTGGTAAACCCAACTTTACGTAAGCTTCCCAGATCGTAAACAGTAAAAAATATTTTGCAAGTACTGGAGAAATGTTTATCAGTTGACTTATCTATGGATTTGGTTAAAGCATCCTGCTCCCGTTGTTTACTGTTCTCTCTACAAATATGGTGTGCTTTTGATTGAAAATGTTCTTTCAATTTTTTTCTGAGAGATGATTGCTGATTCTCCTTAGTTGTCCTTGCTGCCTCAACCTGGAAATTTTTCCACTCCCTAGAAACATGAATACCTTTCTCTAATGAGAACACGGGTTTAGCACAGTACTCACAACCTAACTTTTTTGTCAGATACTGCCAATCCATCATACTTGTCCTTGAAGTTTCTGTATTGCTGCAAACTCCAGCAGTCAGGAAGTTTTTGAACTTTAGTGGAGGAGATGGACTTGCTGCTTTCTTTGATTTCAAGTGGTGTTGGTGCTGGTGCTGGTGGTGTTGGTGGTGTTAGTGCTGGTGCTGGTGGTGTTGGTGCTGGTTGTGCTGACACTGGTGGTGCTGGCACTGGTGGTGCTGGTGACTGTTGTGGATCAGCTGATTGTTCCTCTCTTGGTTTTTTTTTTTTTTTTTTTGGAGAAGAAAGCGGTCATACTCTGTTGCCTCTTCTTCATCCTGTTAAATAATACTAACTGCAAAAGAAATAAAACAACATTGGACTCAATTGTGGTTGTAAGCTGAGGACTACAGGTAACAGAAGGAACCTCTGTTTTCAACCAACAATGTGCACTCTTTTCAGGAAGGATGTCCCCCAACAAACAGGAAAGATATAGTTTTTCATCTAAGAAGTTAGATCAAGAATGAATGTCATAGGTAGATTCACAGAGCAATACAGATTTCTTGTTCTGAAATTTATTTCTCAGTTCAAAAAACAGGAATATATGAAATAGGTTCATGTTATGGCCCAGCAGGATCCAGTTGAGCTGCTGATGGACTCGGATAGCGAGGATCCATATGAGTCTGCCCTGGACGATGTGGAGGACCCTGTGCAGGGTTCAGACTCAGAGCAGGGACCAGAGAGGCTGGTTGGCCACCAGGAGGCGCCTGAGGCATGGAGCAGTGGGGAAGATCAAAGGCAGTTTGTCCCTGATTGAGAAGGGCTGAGAAACGGAAGCAGCAACTCCGTAGGCAGACTCACAGAAGATGATTAAGCACAGGTGGTTGTGGATTGGCCCCTCCCAAGTGAGATTATAGGTGAGGCGTTGGGAGGGGACATTTGCAGGAAACAACCGTTCGAGTTAGTAGTTAAGAAAATCTATCTGTGTATTCTAGCCGTGTCTGCTTGTTTGGACTATCTGCGTTGCTTCATTTGAATTATCTGGGTTGCTCTATTGCAGCGATGGCGAACCTTTTTTGGCTCGCGTGCCACAAGTGGGGGGAGCACAGGGGGGTCGTGTGCGGGCGTGCCGCACCCATAATGCAACGTGCAACCCCCCCAGTGCGCATGCGCGCACAACGCACGACCCCCCCATTTTTACATGCTTTTTTCGCCCTCCCCAGGCTCCAGAGGCTTTATAGGAACCTGGGGAGGGCGAAAAGAACCTCCCCCACCCCCCGGAGGCCCTCCGGAGGCTTCAGGGACCGTCTGGAGGCTTCCCTGAAGCCTTCGGAGCGCTTAAAACCACCCTCCGAGCAAACCGGAAGTGACTTCTGGTTTGCTCGGAGGGTCATTTTAAGCACTCCGAAGCGCTCCGAAGGCTTCAGGGAAGCCTCCGGACGGTCCCTGAAGCCTTCAGAATGGAGGGTCATTTTAAGTGCTCCGAAGGCTTCAGGGAAGCCTCCGGACGGTCCCTGAAGCCTTCGGAATGCTTAAAACGACCCTCCGAGCAACCCGGAAGTCACTTCCGGTTTGCTCGGAGGGTGGTTTTAAGCATTCCGAAGGCTTCAGGGAAGCCTCCGGATGGTCCCTGAAGCCTCCGGAGGGCCTCCGAGGGGGCGGGGAGGCTCTTTTCGCCCTCCCCAGGCTCCTATAAAGCCTCTGGAGCCTGGGGAGGGCAAAAAATAGCTTTTAAAAAGGTGAACTCAGCTGGCCAGCGCACGCATGCGCGCTGGCCAGCTGACAGGGCAGCGCCTCGCGTGCCCTGACAAATGGCTCCGCGTGCCACTTGTGGCATGCGTGCCATAGGTTCACCATCACTGCTCTATTGAATGTGAGTTGTCTGGGCCCTCAGCCAAAGGATTCGTTATCTCAGTAATTAAACAGTGGCAAACAGCCAAGCCTGTGTTCTGGTTTATTTACAGGAGTGGAGAGGGGGGTCAGAACAGGTTCAGTACTTAGGTCAGTCCAAGTAGCTATTCAAGAGTGTCACTGCGTTAACTGGTTTGCTTAGCTGTGCTGAAATTTATTGAGCATGCTCCATTTCTTATCTGCAAATGATTTACTGCGCATGTCAGACATTATGTCACACATTACTTAACTTTCTTTTCTGATCTTCTGTTCGCCTGCGAAGGACACAGGCACATAACTCTGCAGAGATGTAATTAATTGAGTTAGCAAAGTTTTGTATTTTTATTTTCTTTTATATTAAAATGTTTTTATTAGATCTTGCTTCGGGTTTTATTGTTGCTTGTCTTCAGAAGTATGCTGCTAGGAGGGGGGCGGGACTTGCTGCCAGCATGAATGGCTGCTCGGACAGAGAGCTCTGTTAGTAGCAGCCAGAACTAACGTCCGGAGGAGGTTTGCTGAAAAGATTTTGATAAGCCAAGCCTTCTTGGAGGGAAGACTGAAGAGAGAAGGTTGGTTTGACACAACCATAGGATGGCAATCCATGGTCTGTGCTTGAAATCTCCTTCATATCCCCGGACGTGGAAGAGGGCGACAGTAATGGCCGTCCCAAAATGCTGACAAGAGTTCAAAGCAAGCGAGGATTTATTACAGAGAAGCTGTCAGAGTTGCGAGTGACCTAACAGTTTCCGGATCTTGGAGAAGGTAATTCTATCCCAAAACAGCTCAAGAGATTAAGGGCTCCAAGAAGAAGTGGGGGGGCTGCTTACCCTCCCCCATCACAGCGGCGAGAAGTAATATGCTGAGTGAAAAATGGAGGCTTTATCTTTTTACTCTCTGAACTGTCTGATAAGCTGAACCTAAACCTAATCTGTTAACATAACAAAGCCGGTTGTAAATAACTTTGACTATACAGATACCTTCAGGGGGTTTTGAGTTAACTATACAAGTCTTGAAGGCTTGAAGGAAAAAATAAATATATCTTAGCAACATATATATATGATTGCAGTTGGCTAGCTTTTGGACAAGTGGAAGAGCGACATCTACTGGCGAAATCTGGAATTCCCCCCCTCCCCTCTTAATACCCTAAGAGAAAACAGGATTTTTTGCTTACTATATTCTCTGGATAACCTTTGGATACTACTATCTGGAGAGAGAGAAAGAAGATCTATCGGAGCAGGGGAACCCAAACACTCTCATATAATTATCCAACACAGGAGGGACGCATCTAAGGTTGAACTTAAAAAATAGGAATTAATGTGATAATACTACCATCAAAGGAATATACTGTTTTTGCTATTGCTATTGTTGTAAGACTATTAATCCTAACTCCTTTCAATATTATTGGCACTAGTACTGATTAATCTAGGAAATTGTTTGATTATAATATAAGTAATAACTATAAGCATTCTACTCTTAGATTTTATCAAGTTATCAAAATAGATTAATAGATTGTATTATAAATGTGACATACACACACACACACACACACACACACACACACACACACACACACACATATATATATATATATATATATATATATATATATATATATATATATGTTTGTGTTACAACCCCTGGTATGACTAATCCAACACAGGAGGGACGCATCTATATATATATATACAGTGATAAACCGATAAGTCTCTCATACTATCTCACTATCCTATGACAGCTGTTCCTATATAACATACGAACTAATCGATATATAGAGTTTACTACCCCCTATCACTATTTAAAATTGATAATTGAGTAGAGGGAGAGGGAAGAGGAGAGGGAGAGGAAGGAAGGTAGGAAGGTAGGTAGGCAGGAAGGAAGGAAGGAAGAAAGAAAGAAGGAAGGAAGGTAGGTAGGAAGGAGGGAGGGAGGGAGGGAGGAAGAAAGGAAGGAAGAAAGAAAGATAGAAAGAAAGAAAGAAAGAAAGAAAGAAAGAAAGAAAGAAACAAACAAACAAACAAACAAACAAACAAACAAAGAAGGAGGACTGGAGAAAGTTATGAGGGAGAGAAGTAAGTGGGAGTTCCGGGAAAAAATTAAAGTAGGGATCCAATTCCTCCAAAAAATGACAAGTAGTACAAATTTAACGAAAATTGGCACGGGGAGGAAGCCAGCATCCCAGCCATCCCTAGCGGCTGCCAGTCCCTCGAACCAAAGATCTTCAGAGGATATGCCTCAGAGAGAAAGATCCAACTCAACTAAGGAATTGCAGATGATACTACAGACCATGCAGGAGCCAATGGCTAAAAATCACGAAGAACTTAAAAAGGATATTAAAGAAATAAGAAGTGATACGGTAGAATTAAAGGAGAGAATGCAGAAGATGGACGATAAATTCGAGAAGTTCCAGGAACAGATCAATAAACACGAACAAAGAATAAATGTAATAGAAGGAAGTTTGGAAAAGGAGGATGAAAAAATGGAGCAGCTGAGTGCTAGGCTGATCCAGGCAAACAAGGAACTTGAGTTAACGGTCCTCGCGTTAGAATCGGAGAAAGCAGCCCAATTCCTACGGTTCCAGAACGTAAAGGAAGAAAAAGGCGAGGATTTACCAGACACGATGGCAGACCTAATGGCAAAGGCTTTGGGAATAGAAAAGGATGAGATGGCAAGTGAGATCGACGAGACGTATAGAATACAGACAAATTACGCAAAAAAGAATAATCTACCAAGAGAAGTTCATGTAAAGTTTGTTAAAAAATCAATACGTGAAGGACGCAGCTGCTGTGTGGTGAGGCGGAAACTTTCCCCCGTTCCATTACTGAAAGGAAAAAAAAAACTGCCAGCTTTTTAAAACTGACTTTCAACTTGTTTTGGAGAAGCGTCACTGGAGGGAGGGGGATTCCCCCCCCTTGGACAAGCGGCTTTAAACGGTTTTGCTCTCTGCCCCCAGAGGAGGAGGGGGGGGAGCCATGCAACGAAATCACGCTCATAGCAAAGGCAGATTTTGGACTGCAATTGTGTAAATGAGGTGATGATCTGAAAACTTTGAAAACTTTTGGTTTTTGCCTTCTGATCCCGGAGCTGGCAGGGCAAGATGGCACACTTCCGTCGTCTTCATAGACACTGAAACGTGACTCCACCCATAGAAGCTTCAGGCATCTTGTCTTTGTCTCCGTGGCACTCAGATAAATCTCTTGTTACATTGGACTCTGGGCTTGGAACAAAGGACTTTATTACTTTATCGCCAGGAGCTGAATATAGAAAAGGTTCCTATCTGCTTGGACTCTCTGCCTTGTAACCTCCTCGGCGGTTTTCCTCCCTAATTGTTTCCTCTCTGTATTGACATTGTTATCTCTTTGCTCACTATAATGCCACCCAAAAGACCACCCTCGGGGAAGCCGGGCTTTGCAGTCTCTGCCCCGACATCCTCAGTGTCCAGCCCCAGCGGACAACAGACTTTAACCTCCCTGCTTCAACCCAAGCCCTCTGAGGTGGACTTTCAGCAGATTTTAAAGGGACAGGAGGATTTAAAAAATCAATTCAAGGAGATGAATGAGCAGCTTAGAGAGAACCAAGACCGGGTGATTAATAATTCACAGAGACTGGATCTTTAGGAGGAGGAGACGGCTGAGATAAGGGGGGAGGTGGGGTGTGTGTGCAGAAAGGGAACCAAGAGCTAGAGAACCACCAGATAAAAATGGAATTTGAAAGAATGTCCTTTTTCCTTAGGTTTCAAAATGTGATTGAGGCAGATGATATAGATTTAAGGGACATCATGACAAACCTTTTGGCTGAATACATTAAAAAAGACAAACAACAGATGGGGTGGGACATGGACCTGGTTTATAGAGTAAACTCAGCATACGCTAGAACACATAATGTTCCAAGGGAGGTACACATTAAATTCCTTAGAAAGACTACAAGAGATGAGATTCTGAGTGCACAAAGGGGGCAAGCACTAAAATACCAGGATAGAGAAATAGCCATTCTGAAACAGATCCCTAAGAAAGTGAGAGAGAGAAGAAAAAACTATTCGCTACTAGCGAAGAAATTATACCAGAAAGGGGTGTGGTTTAGATGGCTGATGCCTGAAGGTATGCTAATATTCTGGGAGGACACAAGAATCAGAATCAACACAACCACAGAGGCTCAGGCCTTTATGAAAAAAAATAAAGCCCTCCTAGATAAACCTGATGATACTACACCAGACACACAGGACACGGGAGGGGCCGGAGCTCTGCTGGCGGGGGGAGAAGGGGCAACATCGAGATAACTCAGAACACAAAAATGAACAAGAAAATCTGTTTGATGTAAAGTGATTGAAATTATTTGAAGATAAAAGTTTATATGCTGACAAAATACCATTGATTTGTAATAATCTAATGTATTAATAAATGAAATGTATGAGTACGGGGGGGGGGGGGGACCACCTCCTGCATATTGTAACTGCCAAAATGTGTAACTTATTCCACTACCCCTTTCCTTGTTTATTTTTTTAAAAAACCAATAAAATTTTGATTAAAAAAAATCAATACGTGACGAGGTGCTGAATAGAACTAGAGACGACCCGATAATTTACAACCAACGACAACTAACAGTTCTAAAACAGGTACCGAGGAGAATTAGAGAATTAAGAAGGCCCTATCAATTTTTAACATCTGTCCTGAACAAATTTGAAATCAACTTTAGATGGCTGATGCTGGAGGGCGTACTGGTAACCTGGAGAGATAGAAGATTTAGAATAGATACAATAGAACAAGCGGAAGACTTTTACAATACCCTTGTTGGGCAGGAGGAGGAGAAAGACAAAGGAGAACAGGCGGGAGCAAGGAGGCAAGGATCCAGGGTACAGATAAGAAGAGAAAAGGAACCAGTGGAGATACGAAAGGAGAAAGAAGTCGTTCTAGATGAAAAAGGGGAAGAATCAAAGGAAGTGAGAGAAATAAGGGCAACAAGAAGCACACGACCCAAATACACATAGAAGTATGTCGGGAGAAATCAAGATTCTATCATTGAATATTAATGGTCTAAACTCACCCCAGAAGAGGAAAACAATATTTAATAAATTAAAACATTTGAACTACAATATAATTGCAATGCAAGAGGTCCATATGACTAAAAGACAGATCCAGATCTTAGAATGTCCTAGATTGGGTAAACTTTACGCGGCACTGGCTGACCAAAAGAAAAGAGGAATAGCATTATATGTCAAAGACACAATTCAGACTAAACTAATCTATCATGATGAGGAAGGGAGAATACTAATCATGGAAATAATGTTAAACCAAAAAAAGGTGTCACTGGTTGTAATATATGCACCTAATGAAGGCCAGGAAAGTTTCTATCACAGACTACATAGCATAATTTGAGAGATGGGAAACAAAAATGTTTGTTTACTGGGTGATTTCAATGCTATAGTTGACCCGAAACGGGACTATAAAAGTGGAAAGAAGAGAAAAGGAGCTAGGAGAACTTTGCCAAGGTCATTCTTCCAAATGGCTGAAGAACTTAATCTGTTTGATGTATGGCGAGAAAGATGTCCAGAGGGTAAGCAATATACCTTCTACTCGAATAGACACGAATCCTGGTCAAGGATAGATATGGTCTGGCTGCCGATGGAGCTAATCTCAGAAGTGAAGGAGATAGATATAGAACCCAATCTATGGGCGGACCACAATCCCATGAGGATTATTTGGAAAAAACAAAAGGGCAGCTATCGTTGGTTACTCAATAGATCAATTCTAAAAGACCAGGAATATATTAAAAGAGTCAACCAAGAATTAAGATTCTTCTTCAAAGAAAACGGACCAGGAGACACATCCATACAAAACCTATGGGATACAACTAAGGCATTTATAAGGGGGGGTCACAATATCAGCCACAGCCAGGAAGAAAAAAACCGAGAATCTAAAAATAAGAGAGCTGAAAGAAAGGTATAGAAATTTAGACAGTGAACTGCAAAAGAAACCGCAGAACAGAAGTATAAAAGGAAACATGGAACTGATTAAACATGAATTGGCTATATTTCAAAAAGCAAAATTGGCACAAACTATAAAAAAAGCAAAACAAAACTTCTTCGAGAATGCAAATAAACCGGGGCGATGGCTATCCTATAGGTTGAGGAAGCAAAAACAAGAGAACTGGATCAATAAACTACAAGATGAAAAAGGCGAGATCTGCTACCAACTAGAGGAAAAGAAAAAGATTATTCAAGAGTTTTATGATCAATTATATAAAGAAAACCGAGACCATACAAAGGAAGGAATATTACAGTATTTGGAAAAGACAGATCTGCCAAAGGTACCAGAGGAGATTAAGGACATGGTCAATGAAGACATTAAAACATCAGAGATAACCGAGGCCATACAAAGACAAAAGAATAATAAAGCTGCAGGGCCGGATGGGTTGCCAGCGGAAATTTATAAAGAATTCCAGGATACACTTGTCCCAACGTTGTTGGAAGTCTACAACGCTGTGTTAAAAGAGGCGAAGACACCGTTATCATGGACGGAGGCTAACATTGTACTATTACCTAAGGCGGACACAGACCAGGTGCTTATACAAAACTACAGACCAATATCACTGCTAAATGCAGACTACAAAATCTTTGCCTCAATAATAGCAGAAAGGTTGAAAAAATTTCTTACATTGTTCATCCATACAGATCAAAACGGATTCCTTCCCAGAAGACACATTAAAAACAATATGAGAATTATGTTGGACATTCTTGAATATTATGAAGTGCACAATGACAAACAGGTTGCACTAATCTTTCTTGATGCCCAAAAGGCATTTGATAATGTCAACTGGGAATTTTTGCACCAACAATTAGAATACATGGATTGTGGGGATAAATTTATAAACACGATCAGAGCAATTTATACAAACCAAAAAGCCAAAGTAATAATTAATGGTGAACTAACACAAAGTATTGTAATCCAGAAAGGTACAAGACAAGGTTGCCCCCTGTCCCCCCTGTTGTTTATACTAACCCTAGAAGTACTAGCCAGGAATATACGTAAAGAGGTACAGATAAAGGGACTAGAAATTGGCTGGTTCAGAATGCAGCCGCGTGGGTTATTATGGGGAGTACTAGGTACTCCCATGTAACACCTTTCCTGCGTGAGCTGCACTGGCTGCCTGTGGCTTTTCGGGTGCGTTTCAAGGTGCTGATTGTCATCTTCAAAGCGCTCCATGGCTCGGGACCTAGTTACCTGTGGGATCGCATTCTACCCCACACATCCCTGCGACCAATCCGCTCTCACAGAGAGGGACTCCTCTGGGTACCTTCCGCTAAGCAGTGCGGGCGGGCGGTGCCTAGGAATAGGGCCTTCTCTGTGATGGGCCCAACCCTCTGGAACGACCTCCCCCCCGATATTAGAACCACCTCGGATCTCCGCTCCTTCCGCAAGAAACTCAAGACCCACCTGTTTCAACTAGCCAGCCTGGCCTAATTGTAATTATAATTGTACTTACAGGGAACATCTACTACTGACCTTCCTGGATGGCTTTCTAAATTTTAAATTTTGGGGTTTTAAACTGGTTTTAGAATTGCTTTTAATTATTTAATTAGTTTGGGTTGTATATACAGACGGTATGTGTGCGTTGTTTTGTCTGATGTTTTATGTTATGTTTTGTTGTTTTATACACGAACGGTCTGTACACCGCCCCGAGTCCCTACGGGGAGAGGGGGCGGTCTATAAATTTAATAAACCCTAAAAACCTAAACCTAAATTAAAAAGGAGCAATTTAAGTTACAGGCCTTTGCGGACGATCTAGTGTTTGTGCTAGAAGATCCTATGAAGTCTGGTACGAAACTCATTGAGGAACTGACAGAGTATGGGAAAATAGTGGGTCTAAAGATAAATATGACAAAGACCAAAATGCTGACTAAAAATATGAAATCAAAAGCAAAAGAGTAGTTAACGAAGAAATTGGGTATCCAAATTGTCAAAAAAGTTAAATATCTTGGTATACATTTATCTGCGAGGTGTGTGACCATAAAGAAGACAATTATACCAATCTGATTAATAAAGCTAAGAAGGATCTAGAAAGATGGGAAAATCTACAACTGTCCCTGATTGGCAGGATCGCAGTTATAAAAATGAATATATTACCAAAATTTCTTTTCCTATTTCAGAATATACCCATTAAATTAGAAAAAGGTGTCTTCAAAGATTTGAATCAATTGGTTTTGAAATTTATCTGTGTCAGGGGAAAAACACCCTGGAGAAAAATGAGGTTTATGGACCGGGCTGATTCCCTTCAGCATATCATTTAGATGTTAAGAAAAGAAAAATAAAAGTCTTTGAGAAGTATATTCTAATTAATAAACAAACTTTAATACGAAAACAATAAAAGTAAATAAAACAGAAAGTTAACTAAATTGTTACATTTTGATAATGAAAGCTCCGTCTCCCAGTTTTCCTGGCAGCCGGACAAAGAACAAAGGAATCGCTCTGGAATGTGTGAAGCATGCGCAATAAATCACTTTCAGATAACATTTATGACCTGCGCAATAAAGCTTTCTTAGTTTAACTCTTGAGTGTCAGTTTCCAGTCAGTTCATATCTAGCAAACTTTTTAACATCGTGACACCCCTTCTTTTGCTAGTCTGGGCTGACGTCATCAAATCATCAATTAAGGCACATCTTCTTTCGCAGATACTCGTGTTGATTTACAGGAAGTGGTTTGTTCAGCATATCAGCAATCTGATCATGTGTAGAAACATATTGCAATTTAACAAAACCTTGCTTAACTAATTGCTTTGTGTTTTGATAACGAATGTCAATGTGTCTGGACCTAGAACCTGTGAAATGTGACTCAGAAATATAAACAACAGATACATTATCTTCCATCACGGTGATTGGTCGAATCGGACGTGTCCAGATATCTGTGATCAAAGCATCAAACCACGTTAGAGAATTACAAGCATCTGAAACACAAGCATATTCAGCTTCAGTAGATGAACATGAAACAAAACTCTGTTTTCTCACTTGCCAGTAAACAGGACAACCATTCAGGAACATCATGTAACCTGAAGTACTTTTGCGTGATTTCTTATCACTTGCCCAATCAGAATCTGCATAACAACATAATTCTGCATAATCAGTATGTGTTGGCTCTCGCAATAACTTCATGTGTTTAGTGTGTTTCAGGTATTTCAATAACCTCTTAACGCATGTCCAATGAAATTGTTTTGCCTTACCTACGTGTCGTGATAAGAGATTAACACTAAGTGCAATGTCAGGTCTGGTCCAACTACTAATGTACAACAGTGACCCAATGACTGAAGGATAAAGTGTTTGATCTTCGAACTCAGGACTTGGTTCATGTGTTCAGTTGTGAAAATCTGTTTGCATGGGTGTCTTTGTTGTGCTAGCATCTTTCATGTTGCAATGATGTAGAATGTGGTCAATTTTCTCCTCTTGTGAAAGACTAAACCCCTTCTGTGTCTTTTCAATTTGAACACCTAAATAAGTGCTAATGTGTCCTAAAGATTTCAATGTAAAGTATCTCTGCAAACTTTTAGCAAAAATCTCACTCATTTTCTTATTTGGACCAATATAAACAATATCATCAACATAAACAAGAATTATCTCATATGCATTGTTAGATCTTTTTGTGAACACGCATTCATCAGTTTCGGACTTAATAAAGCCCATTGAATTTAGTTTGTCAGTGAGACATAAGTACCACATTAAACCTGACTGTTTCAGACCATAAAGACTTTTGTTCAGGAACCAGGTATCCCCTTCTTGCTTTCGGAATCCTGGAGGGCTTCTCACGTAGATCTCTTCATCTAGGTCTGCATGTAGATAAGCTGTGTCCACATCAAATTGGAAAACTTCTAAACCAAGAATAGTTGCAGTGGTTAAAGCAATTTTTACACTTTCAGTTCTGACTGTTGGTGAGTAAGTGTTTGTGTAGTCCTCAGGATAACGTTGAGCGAAACCCTGAGCTACAAGTCTGGCTTTGTATAAAGACTCACCATTCGGTTTCTTCTTGATTCTGTAGACCCATCGAGTGCCAATGACTTTCTTGTTTGCTGGAGGTTTTGCAGGTGTGAATACATTAAGTTTCTTTAAACTGTCCATTTCATCCTGCATTGCATCATACCATTTGTCTTGCTCTGAATCAGGAAGCTGCTTGATTTGTGTGAATGTCTCTGGAGGAAGAGTAACGCTGCAAATCAAAGGTAATGGTGATTTTGTCAGTTGCCATGAATAACGTTGTGGAGGGATTCCTTTTGTGGCCCTCTTGGAACGTCTAGGAGCAATAGACCAGTCTTCTTCTTCTTCATCATCATCATCCTCGTCCTCACGTTCGTCGCTAGCATCAGCATCCACGGCTTGCGAAGACGGAACTTCAGGTTGTGAAGAACTGGTAGAAGGAATATCTGCCTGCGACTTGTCATCAGGCTGCGTGGCATCTGGAACACCATCTCTAGGAAAATAAACTTCAGGATCATTGGAATGAATCCTGGACCAGTCAATATCTTCCTCAAAATTAGCAGATTGTGAAATGACAATCACATGTTTAGTATCAATAAATTTGCTCCATTTTGAGTTATCATCAATACCCATAAATCTCAGTCTCTTTGCTACTGCACCTCCCTTTCTTCTTTGACTTAAGGGAGTGTTCACCATAGCATATGAACCAAAAATGTGGAGGTTCTTGAGATCAGGCTTGTAGCCATACAGCATGTAGAAAGGAGTTTGATTGATTACACTGCTCCAAGTACGGTAGACAATGTAATTTGCATATTTGATTGCTTCACCCCAGTATGTGTTACTGAGATTGGCATCTTCTAGAAGACAACGCAACATGGTTTGTAGAACCCCTTGTCTTCTTTCTATGACTCCGTTATGAGCCGGTGTATATGGAGCAGATGTCTGATGAAGAATTCCATTCTTACGCATCCAGTCCTGGAAACGCTGAGACATGAATTCTGCACCACGGTCACTCTGGATTCTGGCGATGCGAACTTGGTATTGTGTAGAAACAAAAGCTGCAAAGTCTTTAAAGATCTGAAAGGTCTCAGATTTCTCTCTCATAGGATATACAAATCCATATCTAGAATGATTATCTACAATTGTTAGAAAATACTTTCTGCCACCAATTGTTGGTGGGAAAGGACCCACTATGTCAGTGTGTACCAAATCAAAAATGCGTGTTGACCGGCGTGTAGCGTGTTTTGGAATTGCAGCCGCCTTGGATTTAGCCTTTTTGCAAACCGCACAATCCAAAAACACCTTAAACCCCTTTAGATCCAAACCTTTTGCGAACTCCGGCATCTTTCTAAGAACACGGAAACTGGCATGTCCCAATCTTCTGTGCCACTTGTGAATACACCTGGAATGCAAAGGTTTACCAGTTAGTGAATTCTCAACATTAACAGTTTCATGAGGACCCTCAGGCTTGCTCTGAGCAACCTGTTTCTGTTTTCTCTGTTTGTTGGCTTTAGGAGCCTTTGGCACACTAACATTTTCTCTCTCTGGGGCAACACTCTCTGGGTCTGCGTTGTGCCTTTTTGGAGTTTGCATACTTGCCTGTGCTTGCCCTTTAGGCTTTGGCTTTAAGTAATAAACACCACCAATCAGCATAGTTTCAGCAACAATATCTCCATCTTTAACTAAGTAACTTGCTTTTTCGAGGTGGTGATCCTGGAACTTTAAATCTCTAGACAAGTGACTTTGACTAAGCAAATTACTGGTTGCTGAAGGTATGTAATAAACATCAGGGATGTGTGTATCAAGCTCTTCAATGTAAACAGTTCCTTTTCCCATAACCTTGCAAGTGTGGTTGGTGAAGGAATACAGTTCTCGATACTCGGGCTCTGGTTCACCCATCTCTGTGAAAAGTTCCCTTCTGTGGGTAACGTGCACAGCTGCTCCACTATCTAAAGTCCACAAAAGACGTCTGTCGAACTTTGGATCAGGTTGTGGAACGTTGGTTATGGCCAGTGTTACAAGTGGAGCTTGTGGATCACGCCTTGGACCACGACGACCTTGTCTTCCACCTCTACCTCTGCCTCTGTAGTCTGTTCCTCTGGGCTGGTACGTGGCGGGAGCTGGAACTCGTTGGGGACAATCCCGGGTGTCATGTCCCACACGGTTGCAGGTGTAGCATTTTGGCATCCTTGGAGCGTAGCCTCTTCCTCGGAAGGGACGTCTAGCTGGAGCCTTTGACGCTGGGGGTCGTTGCAGATGTGGTGTAGCTAACCTGATAGCTTCCTCTTCCACTAAAAGTCTGCAAACGTGGTTAACTGTGCGTTGAGCAATAGGCACGTAGTTAATCTTTGCAACAGCATCTTTCCATTCATAATTCAATGAGTTAATGATGATGCTAATCATTTGGATATCATCGATTACATGGCCATTTTGTCTCAATTCACTTCTCATTCTTTTCAGTTTGGTCAAATGTCCACCAATTCGTTCACCAGGTTTCAACTTTGAACCATGGAACTCAGACATGAGCAAACATGAAGATTCAATTGAAACGGGCCTGTAGCAATCTTCCAAAATAGCCCAAATTTGTTGGGCAGTTGCATCAGGTGGAAAGATACCCTGGATCTCAATTTCCATTGACATGAGGAAAGTCGTGATTGCTCTGTTTTCCAGGTCTCTCATTGCAGGTGTCCACGGTTGAGGGGGAAGATTAAAAATCATGCAGTGCGTGCCTTCTCTTCGAAGCAAGAGCGCAATTTCACTGACCCAGGCTTTATAATTCTCTCCTGACTCCTTTAATTTGGACTCACCAGTCAAGGGAGTGACTGTGAATACCTGTTGAGGAATATGCATCGGAACAATTTGTTGAGCAGGTTGCAAAGCTGGTTGTTGAACCAGGGGATGCTGGAGTTGCACCATTGGCCTTTGCGTGGCAACATCAAATTGACTTCCTTGCATTCGCCTTTGGCTTTGCCTTTTTCCATCTAGGGAGGATTCAGCACCACCAGGGGGTGTT
Organism: Natrix helvetica; assembly: GCF_964273705.1. Taxonomy (NCBI): domain Eukaryota; kingdom Metazoa; phylum Chordata; class Lepidosauria; order Squamata; family Natricidae; genus Natrix; species Natrix helvetica. The sequence goes on from NC_138555.1 coordinate 22,713,970, forward strand.
GAAGACTTAACCTTTGGAGGCAAAGCTTTGGCTTCTAAAGGACTCATAGCTAAATCTTTAAAACTTTCATGGAGCTGCTTCAACTTTTGCTCTAATAATTTTTCTCCGCCAGCAGATGGCAGTGCAGCCTCACTTTTTGGCTGCCTCACCTTTCTATACGTGGGCGGAAGTTCAGTTGACTCAAAGGGATCACGTGACCTCGGTGACGTGTACATGTCTCTTTGTTCTGATTCACCTAAGAACTCCTCTGTGGGGTGTGTCTTAGGCTGTTGTTTTAAAGAAAAGATGGCGTCCTCAGACATTTTGGGAGTGGGGGAGCTCCTCCTACTCCTCTTTATTTCGTTAAAGCATTCTCTCGCCTCCCTAGCATATTTTTCAAACAGCTCTAATTGATATAGATAGCTTTGCATTTCTTCCTCATTATCTGGGAAAGATTCATAAACTTTGCTTTCTGCGTGGGAGTGTTTTTTCTCTGCCGGCAGTTGCCATTCATCAAGTGTTTGATAATCTCCAAGGGTCTGGGAATGGAGTGGCTTTGGCAAAGTGGGAAGTTTTGGCTTGGCCCCCAAAAATTCATAATCTCCTGGAGATATTTTAGAAGGGGGAACCACTGACCTCGTTTCGTAGATCTCGCGTCTTGTAGCTCCTTCCCCCACATCTGGCTCGGGACCTGAAGGAATTTGTTATTCTTGAAGTACGTTTGAAGGGTCTTGTTTCTCTGTGTCTGAGGAAGCCTCCTTGTCAGAAGAAACGGATCCATCTGTGCTTGTTCCATTTTTCTTCTTCTTTTTCTTTTTCTCCGACATTGCTAATTAGCCTTAGTCGGTTATCTTAAGATAGCACGAAGGGAAAACAGCCGTAAATTATAGCCATCTCGGCTTCCATCAATTAACTCTGTTACCATAAACCAACCTCTGCATACCAAGTTGTCAGGGGAAAAACACCCTGGAGAAAAATGAGGTTTATGGACCGGGCTGATTCCCTTCAGCATATCATTTAGATGTTAAGAAAAGAAAAATAAAAGTCTTTGAGAAGTATATTCTAATTAATAAACAAACTTTAATACGAAAATAATAAAAGTAAATAAAACAGAAAGTTAACTAAATTGTTACATTTTGATAATGAAAGCTCCGTCTCCCAGTTTTCCTGGCAGCCGGACAAAGAACAAAGGAATAGCTCTGGAATGTGTGAAGCATGCGCAATAAATCACTTTCAGATAACACTTATGACCTGCGCAATAAAGCTTTCTTAGTTTAACTCTTGAGTGTCATTTTCCAGTCAGTTCATGTCTAGCAAACTTTTTAACATCGTGACAATCTGGCAGGGAAGAAAACCAAGAATAAAACTTAAGGCTATGCAAGACATTAAGGAAAAGGGAGGATTTGGTGTACCAGATTGGGAACTCTATTATACTGCGGCCATATTAACATGGCTAAGGGAATGGATAATGCTGAGAAATAAAAGATTACTCAAACTGGAAGGTCATGACCTCAAAGCAGGCTGGCATGCCTTCCTCTGGTATGAAAAAGGATCTGCACACAAATATTTTAGTAGACATTACATTAGACAATCTCTGTTAATAATATGGAACAAAATTAAACATGACCACTATACCAAAATACCTATTTGGCTATCTACGATGGAAGCATACATACACCCAAATTTAATTTACGTGGAAAATATAGCCACATATAAAGAGCTATTGAACAGGCAGGGGGAGATCAAAACCAGATCAGAATTGACATCACAAGGAATACAAGTAGAATGGTGGTCTTATTTACAGATACAATCAAGGTATGTACAGGATAGGAAGAGTGAAGGTATTGCCAAAGACTACACAATATTAGATAAACTGTTGATACAGACAGAAAACAGACTGATCAAAGTGCTGTATAGATTTTTGTTGGAATATAAGCTAGAGGAAGAACATGTCAAAGAAACCATGGTTGCCTGGGCGAAAAATTTCGGTTACAATGTGGAATTGGCTAAGTGGGAAAAACTTTGGATACTTAATCAGAAATTAACATTGGCTACGGCGTATAAAGAAAACCTTTACAAGATATTCTACAGATGGCATCTCCCGCCAGCACGGCTTTCTAAAATGTTCAAAAATCTGGCCCCAAATTGTTGGAAGTGTAAAAAAACACCAGGCACTTTCTACCATATGTGGTGGACGTGCAATGAGGCAAAAAAATATTGGAAAATGATTCAATCATGGTTAGAACAAATGGTGGGAGAACAAATTATGTTTAAACCAGAAACTTTTCTCCTAGGCATAATACCGGAGGGGTTTAAGAAAGATACACTCTATCTAATTATACATATACTGACTGCAGCGCGCATAACCTATGCACAGCATTGGAAAAAAGAAAATACACCATCAGAGCTAGATATAATCAGAAAAGTGTTGGCCTGTGTAGAAGCAGATAGGCTCACTTTGGAACTTAAAAATAAAGGGGAATCAGAATATTTTGAGGTATGGAATAGATTTTATGATTGGTATAAGTTAAGATGACAAGACTGGAACAAATGTATATATTGTGATCGAACAGAAGGACAGACAATGTATTAAGTAAAATAACTGTTAATGGTTGAAACTAGCTGTACATAATGTGAATATATGATCACCCCGACTCCGCGGCATTGCATTGTTTTAAATGTAAAAACTATATATATATATATATATATATATATATATATATATATATATATATATATATATATATATATATATATATATATATATATATATATATATATATAACATATATATTTATTATATATATATTATACATATATAAAATATATATTTTATATATATATATATATAAAAGAAGTATGCTGCTAGGAGAAGCCACGGTCCACGCTTTGTTAATTCAGGGTGGAACTCCCCCTTGACAAATGGTAGCAGAGGATGGTTGCTTAATTTATGGCTTTTCTCCTTGTTAAGTTACTTCCAAGAGATAAGCATATAGGCTAATTAGACAAGAATGATTTACAATCGACTGAGGAACGATTAGGTCATCTTTCTAACAATGCCGAAAAAGAAAAAGAAAAATGGAGCACATTCCGATGGCTCCCTCCCCTCTGATACAGAAGCAGAAAGCTTTTCACGCTGGCTTCCAAGTTTCCAAACGCCGATAGCTTCAGCAATCGGACCGGATGAAAAATCAGCTGTGGGGGAAAGATCTCAACAAGATGGGACTGCTTCAGGAGATAACAATCTACAAGTGAGGTTAGTAGAACATCTCCCTTCTAATTATGCATGTTCCCAAATATCTCCAAGAGATTTTGAAATGCTCGGGGCTAAACCAAAGTGTTCACTGCCGCTAGAGCAAATTCACCCCCAGGCAGAAAGAGAAAGTTATGAATCTTCCCAGACTTCTGAGCAAGATATGGAAAGCTATCGTAATCACATAGAATTTTTTGAACGCCAGCTTTTACGGGCCAAAATAGATTATGCAGCGTTAGAGGCAAATTAGAAGGGTTTTCCTATCTTTCAAACTTCTGAAAACGCCATCTTGTCTTCTTCTCCAAAGCCTAAGACACACCCCCTGGAGGATACTGTGTCAGGCAAATCAGAACAGAGAGATGTGCACACGTCACAATTGCCACGTAATCTCCTCTGTTCTCCAATATATGCCATGCAAGCAGAAATATTGCAGCCAAGAAGTGAAGCTGCACCTCCATCTCATGGCGGAAATAATTTAGTAAAAGGAACCGACATGCATTTTAAAATCAATGAGCAATTTCAGGCAATGCAACACACTTTTTCACAAATGTCATTATGACATTTCAGGCCCAATTCTCAGGCCCAATTTTCAGCACCTCCTGATGGTGCATGTGCCTTTCCAGATAGAACAAGACAGTACTTAATGCAGCAAAGGAAGATTTCTGCCCCCCAAGCAAGCCAAGTTAATTTTGCTGCTCAAGCATCAACTGCACCTGTAATACAGAGACCACAGGTCTGATTACAGGCCCCCCTGGTTCAACAACCAGCATTTTTACCTGCACAGCAAGTTGTTCAAATGCATATTCCTCAACAGGCATTTTCTGTCGCTCCTCTGACTGGTGAGTCCAAATTAAAAACGTCGGGACAGAATTATAAAGCCTGGGTCAGTGAGGTTGCACTCTTGCTTCGCAGAGAAGGTACCCATTGTATGGTGTTTAATCCTCCTGCCCAACCATGGACTCCTGCAATAAGAGACCTAGAGACTAGGGCTTGCACAACATTATTGATGTCCATGGATACTGAACTGCATGTTACTTTTCCGTCTGATGCAACAGCCCAACAAATTTGGGCCCTCTTGGAAGATTGCTACAGGCCCATTTCAATTGAATCTTCATGTTTGCTCATATCTGAGTTCCATGGTTCGAAGTTGAAACCTGGTGAACAAATTGATGGACATTTGACCAAACTGAAAGGAATGAGAAGTGTATTGAGAGAAAGAGGTCATGTTATTGATGATATCCAAATGATCAGCATCATCATTAACTCTTTAAATTATGAATGGAGAGATGCCATTGCAAAGATTAACCATGTGCCTATTGCTCAACGCACTGTTAATAATGTATGCAGACTTTTAATTGAGGAAGAAGTTATCAAATTAGCTACACCACATTTGCAATGACCGCCAGCGTCAAGAGTTCCAGCTAGACGTCCCTTCCGAGGAAGAGCCTACGCTCCAAGGATGCCAAGATGCTACATCTGTAACCGTATGGGACATGACACCCGGGATTGTCCCCAACGAGTTCCAGCACCCGTCACATACCAGCCAAGAGGAACAGATTCCAGAGGCAGAGGTAGAGGAGGAAGACAAGGTCGTCGTGGTCCAAGGCATGATCCACAAGCTCCACTCGCCACATTGGCCTTAACCAACGATCCACAACCTGATCCAGAGTATGACATATTTTGTGGACTTTGGACAGTGGCGCAGCTTTACACGTTACCTACAAAAAGGAAATCTTCACAGAGATGCACGAGCCTGAATCTGAATTTCGAGAACTGTACTCCTTCTCCAACCACCCTTGTAAGGTCATGGGAAAAGGAACTGTTTACCTTGAAGAGCTCGATACACTTATCCCTGATGTTTATTACATACCTTCAGCAACCAGCAATTTGCTTAGTCAGTATCACTTGTCTAGAGTGTTAAAGCTCCAGGTTCACCACCTCGAGAAAGCAAGTTACATAGTTAAAAATGGAGATATTGTTGCTGAAACCATGCTGATTGGTGGTGTTTATTACTTAAAGCCAAAAGCACAGGCAAGTATGCAAATTCCAAAAAGGGACAGCACGGGCCCAGAGAGAGTTGGTTCAGAGAGAGATCCTGTTGCTACTCCAAAGGCTCCTAAAGCCAACAAACAGAAAATAAGGAAGCAGGTTGCTCAGAGCAAGCCTGAGGTTCCTCATGAAACTGTTAATGTTGAAAATTCACTAACTGGTAAACCTTTGCATTCCAGGTGTATCCACAAGTGGCATAGAAGATTGGGGGACGCCAGTTTCCGTGTTCTTAGAAAAATGCCGGAGTTCGCAAAAGGTTTGGATCTAAAAGGGTGTAAGGTGTTTTTGGATTGTGCAGTTTGCAGGAAAGCTAAATCCAAAGCAGCTGCCATTCCCAAACACACTACATGCCTGTCAACATGCATTTTTGATTTGGTACACACTGACATAGTGGGTCCTTTTCCACCAACAATTGGTGGTCGAAAATATTTTCTAAGAATTGTAGATAATCATTCTAGATATGGATTTGTATATCCTATGAAAGAGAAATCTGAGACCTTTCAGATCTTTAAAGACTTTGCAGCATTTGTTTCTACCCAATACCAAGTTCGCATCGCCAGAATCCAGAGTGTCCGTGGTGCAGAATTCATGTCTCAGCGTTTCCAGGACTGGATGCGTAAGAATGGAATTCTTCATCAGACATCTGCTCCATATACACCGGCTCATAACAGAGTCGCAGAACGAAGACAAGGGGTTCTACAAACCATGATGCGTTGTCTCCTAGAAGATGCCAATCTCAGTAACATATACTAGGGTGAAGCTATCAAATATGCAAATTAAATTGTCAACCGTACTTGGAGCAGTGTAATAAATCAAACTCCTTTCTACATGATGTATGGCTACAAGCCTGATCTCAAGAACCTCCACATTTTTGGTTCATACACTATGGTGAACATTCCCTTAGCTCAAAGAAGAAAAGGAGGTCCAGTAGCAAAGAGACTGAGATTTATGGGTATTGATGATAACTCAAAATGGAGCAAATTTATTGATCCTAAACATGCAATTGTCATTTCACAATCTGCTAATTTTGAGGAAGATATTGACTGGTCCAGGATTCATTCCAATGATCCTGGAGTTTATTTTCCTAGAGATAGTGTTGCAGATGCCACGCAGCCTGATGACCAACATTCACAGGCAGATATTCCTTCTACCAGTTCTTCACAACCTGATGTTCCATCTTCGCAAGCCGCAGATGCTGATGCTAGTGACGAATGTGAGGACGAGGACGAAGAAGAAGAAGAATGGACTGTTGTTCCAAGATGCTCCAAGAGGGTCACAAAAGGAATCCCTCCACAACGATATTCGTGGCAACTGACAAAAACACCCTTGCCTTTGATTTGCAATGTTACACTTCCTCCTGATACATTCACACAAATCAAGCAGCTTCCTGATTCGGAGGAAGACAAATGGTATGAAGCAATGCAGGATGAAATGGACAGTTTAAAGAAACTTAATGTATTTACACCTGCAAAACCTCCAACAAACAAAAAAGTCATTGGCACTCGATGGGTCTACAGAATCAAGAAGAAACCGAATGGTGAGTCATCGTACAAAGCCAGACTTGTAGCTCAGGGTTTCGCTCAACGTTATCCTGAGGACTACACAAACACTTACTCACCAACAGTCAGAACTGAGAGTGTAAAAATTACTTTAACCACTGCAACTATTCTTGGTTTAGAAGTTTTCCAGTTTGATGTGGACACGGCTTAACTACATGCTGACCTAGATGAAGAGATCTACGTGAGAGGACCTCCAGGATTCCGACAGCAATAAGGGAATACCTGGTTCCTGAACAAAAGTCTTTATGGTCTGAAACATTCAGGTTTAATGTGGTACTTATGTCTTACTGACAAACTAAATTCAATGGGCTTTATTAAGTCCGAAACTGATGAATGCGTGTTCACAAAAAGATCTAACAATGCATATGAGATCATTCTTGTTTATGTTGATGATATTGTTTATATTGGTCCAAATAAGAAAATGAGTGAGATTTTGCTAAAAGTTTGCAGAGATACTTTACATTGAAATCTTTAGGTCACATTAGCACTTATTTAGGTGTTCAGATTGAAAAAACACAGAAGGGGTTTAGTCTTTCACAAGAGGAGAAAATTGACCACATTCTGCATCATTGCAACATGAAAGATGCTAACACAACAAAGACACCCATGCAAACAGATTTTCACAACTGAACACATGAACCAAGTCCTGAGTTCGAAGATCAAACACTTTATCCTTCAGTCATTGGGTCACTGTTGTACATTAGTAGTTGGACCAGACCTGACATTGCACTTAGTGTTAATCTCTTATCACGACACGTAGGTAAGGCAAAACAATTTCATTGGACATGCGTTAAGAGGTTATTGAAATACCTGAAACACACTAAACACATGAAGTTATTGCGAGAGCCAACACATACTGATTATGCAGAATTATGTTGTTATGCAGATTCTGATTGGGCAAGTGATAAGAAATCACGCAAAAGTACTTCAGGTTACATGATGTTCCTGAATGGATGTCCTGTTTACTGGCAAGTGAGAAAACAGAGTTTTGTTTCTTTTTCATCTACTGAAGCTGAATATGCTTGTGTTTCGGATGCATGTAATTCTCTAACATGGTTTGATGCTTTGATCGCAGATATCTGGACACGTCTGATTCGACCAATCACCGTGATGGAAGATAATGAATCCGTGGTTTATATTTCTGAGTCACATTTCACAGGTTCTAGGTCCAGACACATTGACATTCATTATCAAAACACAAAGCAATTAGTTAAACAAGGTTTTGTTAAATTGCAATATGTATCTACACATGATCAAATTGCTGACATGCTCAACAAACCGCTTCCAGCAGCTCAACAAGAGTATCTGCGGAAGAAGATATGCCTTATTTGATGATTTGATGACATCAGCCCAACTAGCAAAAGAAGGGGTGTCACTGCGTTAATTGGTTTGCTTAGCTGTGCTGAAATTTATTGAGCATGCTCCATTTCTTATCTGCAAATGATTTACTGCGCATGTCAGACATTACGTCACACATTACTTAACTTTCTTTTCTGATCTTCTGTTCGCCTGCGAAGGACACAGGCACATAACTCTGCAGAGATGTAATTAATTGAGTTAGCAAAGTTTTGTATTTTTATTTTCTTTTATATTAAAATGTTTTTATTATATCTTGCTTCGGGTTTTATTTTTGCTTGTCTTCAGAAGTATGCTGCTAGGAGAAGCCACGGTCCACGCTTCATTAATTAAGGGTGGAACTGCCCCTTGACAAAGAGTTAGTGGTGTCATGGTTAGAAGCAATGGTAAAGCAAGATATGGATTTAAAACCAGAAATATTTTGTTGGGTATTTCAAAGGGAATACAATACATATTTAATTTTATACATGTTAACAGCTGCTGGACTTGTGTTTGCACAACAGTGGAAAAACAAAGATATGAAAATGAATAAATATTAGAATGTGCAGGAATGAATAAATTGACAATTAAAATCAAGAAGGCTTCAAATACTTTTTAATGTGGGATTTGTTTTATCAATGGCTAACTAACAGAAACAGAAGTTAGAAATCTAAAAGTATGAAAGAAAACACCAATTATGTGAGCAAAGGTCACTAAAATGTATAAAAAAATATCATTAGTATTTGATCATTATTAATGTGTAGATAACTGTGGGACATTACACACACACATGCACACCCAAACTATGACAGCACCAGGAAAACACCAAAAGAATAACAGTTTTCACCCAAAAGACTGCAGATGAAACCAGTTTTTCCCCTAACCCTAAGGACAGGAAAGACAAAGCCACTGGAATAAAAACCTTCAAAGCATTGTGGGAAGTTATAAAGGACAGTGCCAGAAAGCTCACAGAAACAGAAACCACAGAAAACAGTGGTTTCCCCCTTTAAGAAAACACCAGACAAAAACACCAGCTGAAAGGTATATTTTAAGTACACCCATTAAGATAAAGGCTAAAAATAGCTCGCCTGGAACTCCCCTTTTCCTGTTTCCTGGCAGAACTAACCCCCAGGATAGGAAAGACAAAAGGCCTGGGACCAAGATTAACCCAGGAAAACAGGAAAACAAAAGCAGGGCCATCAGAAACCATCAAAACCCATCAAGCTGCAGGAGCTCACAAAGCAGCACACAACTCAACATATGAAAACAGCCACGGAGTCACATAAAAGGTTATTGCTGCAAGAAGCAACCACCTCACAATTACCTCAAAAACCAGGTATCACACTGAAACACACAAAATCTCGCAAAGCTGCCTTGCACCAACCTGGCCTGCACACATATAAGCAGCCATTTTGAGGGACATAAATTTTATGTGCCTCAAAGTGGCTGCTTTTATATGGGCAGGTTGGTGTATGGTTTGCGAGATTTTGGGTGTTTCTGTAGTGATTTCACTACAGAAATAAACACACAAAATCTCACAAAGCTGCATTTGGCTTTGCCTTCTTCCTAAGGCTGAGAAAGAGTGACTGACCTAAAGTTACTCAGTTGGCTTCCATGCCTAAGCAGGGCTAGAACTCACAGTCTCCTAGTTTCTAGTCTGGTGCCTTTTAACCACTACATCAAATTGGTTAGGTTGTCATAGATTAAGAATCATAAAACCTAAAGAGAAAAGTATGATTGCAGATTCGATACTTTTATAGCCTCCTGATAAAACTTTTGGTGCATGTTGATAGATCCACTGTTAGCATTCCAAATACCATGCAAAAGTAAATCAGAGTCCAGAACAGAATCATCCTTAATGTTCCAATTTAATAATGCAGGCATGTTGGCATTGTGCTATGAAATTCCAACTCTGATTTACATCCTGAGAGTTCACCCAGTTGAAAGTTCATGATCTATCCCCACACCCATAAATCAATCACATGCCCCAATCCTTTTCTTCCACGCTGGCATCTACACCCCTCTGCTTCCGGTCAGTTGTCGAGGTGCGGAGACAAAAGATGACCTTGAGCTTCTAGAAAAGAATGACAACAATACATTCCACAATCCTACTCCTTTCTATTTCTCCCCTCCCAATTACTACACTAATGAAACAGCATAGGAAATTATAAGAAAGTGTGGCAGGCCAAAGATTCCTAAAGAAACCTCTGTAGGCCTGACAGGCGGCCTCTCTTCAAAAAAACCATGCTGTCTGCAAAAGAAGTAAAAGTAGAAATTAATATACACAATTAACCACCTCTGCCTCCCCCAGGGGGACCCTTTGGCTTATCAGGGAACTTCTCATGGAATTGTTTCACTAAATTATCCGCTTTCAGATCCCAACTTTTCACCCACGTAGCTTCAGACAAAGGGTACCCCTTCCAATGCACTAAATATTGTAAGCAACCTCTATACAGCCTGGAATCTAAGATTTTTTTCACCTCATAATGTGTTTCCCCTTCTACCACTAGAGGAGGAGGTGGAGCTTGGGTGGATGGCCTTATGCTAGACCCCATTACTGGCTTCAATAAGCTACAATGGAATACCGGGTAAATTTTCCCTAGGAGTCTGGGTAGGCTGAGTTGAAATGTAACTGGGTTAATTATCTTTTCTATTGGGAAAGGACCTAGAAATTTTGGACCTAATTTCTTACTAGGCATTCTTAATCTTATGTATTTAGTAGACACAAAAACTTTGTCCCCCACTCGAAAGGGGGGTTGTAGGGAGCGATGTTTATCAGCTTGCTTCTTGTAGGCTTCTGCCGCATCTGCTAGGGCCTTTTTTGTATTTTCCCGTCCTTTCTTTAGTACCTCCAGCCATTCATTCAGAGACATGGAGGAGGGAGGTTCTTTAGGTAGTTCAGGCATGGGAACAAATTCCATGCCACTGGTAATCTGGAAAGGAGTTAATCCGGTACTGCTGTGGACCGCATTATTATATGCCACTTCGGCGAAGGGTAGCAAGTCCAACCAATTGTCTTGCTGATAGTCCACATAACACTGGATGCACTATTCCACCATCGCATTGGCCCTCTCTGCTGCCCCATTTGTGCTGGGATGAAATGCTGAGCTGAGTCCCTGTGTGGACCCGATCGATTTTAGGAATTCTCTCCAGAACTTGGCGGTGAATTGAACTCCGCGATCTAAAATGATCCTTTTTGGTACCCCATGCAGGCGATAAATGTGTTTCACAAACATTTTCGCTAATTTCTTTGCGGATGGTAGGCCTGAACAAGCGATAAAGTGTGCTTGCTTGGAAAACAAATCAATAACTGTCCAGATTACTCTATTACCACTGCTATCTGGAAGCTCGACAATGAAGTCCATTGCTATCTCTTCCCATGGTCGGCTATGGTTGGCCACTTGTTGTAGTAGTCCAGGGGGTTTTCCTGGCCGGGTTTTCACCGTGGCGCAAGTAGCACAGCTTTTTACATAATCTTCCACCTCCGATCTCATCTTCGGCCACCAAAATTGACGCCTGGCGAGGTGGAGAGTTTTCAGGAATCTGAAATGACCTCCTAGTTTCGCATCATGACTCCGTTGTAGCACTAAACCATCATTCATCGTTAGGATGTCCTTGTTGTTGTTGAACCACGGGTCTGTCCGGAGGGCCGCTTTCAGCTCGGTTTTCAGCTTATCTTGGCTTCAAGTGGTGACTTGAGCTGCCTTTTGGTGAGAAGGAGATATGATGGGGTGTACAACTTCTTCCTTCTTACTATCAAACTGGGGTTTTCTCGACAGCGCATCTGCTAACAAGTTCTTTCCTGCGGGGATGTGTTTAATTTCAAATTTGAACCTTTGGAAATATTGGGCCCAACGAACTTGTTTGGGGGATAACTTTCGATGGGCAAGGAGAGCTTCGAGGTTTTTATGATCAGTCCATACCTCGAACGGTATATCCCCCCCTTCCAGGAGATGTCTCCAGGTGAGCATGCTCCACCTGATCGCGAATGCCTCCTTCTCCCAAATGGCCCAGTTCTTTCCTTAGCGGTTTCTTGGAGATGTAAGCGCATGGCAAGAGGTGGCCTTCTTTACTCTTTTGCAGTAGCACCGCGGCTGTCGCGACATCACTGGCATCCGTTTGGATTATGAAAGGTCGCTCTGGATCGGGGTGTTGCAATATGGGTTCTTCGGCAAAGAGCCGTTTTAATTTCTCAAAGGCCTTTTGACAGTCCATTGTCCATTTTAATGGTTGGTTTGCTTTCGGTTTAGTTGGGGAAGGCCCCGTCTTTAATAGTTCAGTCAATGGTAGGGCAATTTCAGCAAATGTCGGAATAAACTGCCTATAAAAATTTGCAAATCCAAGGAAGCTTTGTAATCGTTTGCGAGTGCTTGGAGGTTTCCAATCTAACACCGCTTTCACTTTTCCTGGATCCATTTCTACTCCTTCATTGGAGATACGATACCCCAGGTAATCTAGCGAGGTCTTGTGGGACTCACACTTTGACAATTTTGCGTATAGTTTGGAAGCTAGAAGTTTTTTCAGGACGTGCCGTACCAGTTTCACATGTTCTTCCAGGGTCTCAGAGAAGATCAAGATGTCATCTAAATAGACGAGTACTCCGCGGTACAGGTGGTCATGTTGCACTTCATTTATGTACTGCATGAATACTGTGGGTGCTCCTTGTAGTCCAAAAGGCATGACTTTATACTGGAAGCTGCCCAGGGGAGTGTTAAAAGTGGTTTTCCACTCATCCCCTTTCCGGATTCATATGCGGTAATACGCCTCTCTCAAGTCCAGCTTGGTGAAGATCTTGCCTTTAGCCAAGTGGTTCAACATATTTTTCATGAGAGGGAGGGGATAGGTATTCTTTTTGCATACCGCATTCAAAGCTCATAAATCCACACAGAGGCGAACCCCGCCACCTTTCTTTTCTCTGAAGAGCACTGAGGCCGCTACATTCGATTTTGCTGGTTCAATAAAACCTCTTTTCAAATTGGTGTCGATGTAGTTCCTTAATTCTATAATCTCCTTAGGAGTCATAGAGTACATTTTGGGCTTTGGTAAGGTTGCCCAAGGTTTGAAGTCTATTGCACAGTCTGTGGGGAGGGGAGGTGGAAGGTAGTTTCTGTCTTACTCACTGAATACCTCTGCCAGATCCCAATAGATCTTTGGGATGTCACTGCGTTAATTGGTTTGCCTACTTGAGCTTATTGTCAGGCCTGTAGTTATGTTCTTTTTAGGATCTTTGGCCTGCCACACTTTCTTATAATTTTCTATGCTGTTTCATTAGTGTAGTAGTTGGGAGGGGGGAATGGAAAGGAGTAGGATTGTGGAATGTATTGTTGACATTCTTTTATAGAAGCCAAGGTCATCTTTTGTCTCCGCACCTCGACACCTGACCGGAAGCAGAGGGGTGTAGATTCCAGCATGGAAGATGATGATTGGAACATGTGATGGATTTGTGGGTGTGGGGATAGATCATGAACTTTCAACTGGGTGGAATTCCAGGATGCAAATCAGTGTTGGAATTTTCCATAGAGGTGCTAACTTGCCTGTACGAATAAATTGGACCTTTAAAGATACCTTTGCCTTGGACAATGATTTATTCTGCATGGTATTTAGAACGCTAACATTATTCCAACACTCTCCTTTAAAATAATTCACTAGCACCCTCCCCCTCGCAAAGGGGGAGGGGCTGGTGATGGAGGGGCTGGTGAGAAGGGGTGCTGCATTCCCAACGCTGACCGGGACAGCGTAAAATATCAGCGAAGAAATAATGAGAAAGCTTTTGGTGATAAGAAGCTGAGTGCCGAAACTTCAAAGTGCAAAGGAAGTTTCTGTTTGAAGATTTATTGCATCTGGAGGAATGCAGGAGGGAAAAAGATTCTGCACATTGGAAACGACAAGAGGAATGAAAGTCTCAGACCAACTTCTTCAGCAAAACGTGAGTGCATGCTCCCCCTCCTTCCCCCCAGCTTGGAAGCAAAGCTTGGGAAAAAAAAACCCTAGAACGGAGGTTTGGACTCCTTCCAGACAGCAATAAAATAATATGACTTATTACCCTGCAACTAACTGGGAGACAGATTCCCTTTCAAAATGGGAATTTCAACCAAGGCAGGAAGAAGGGATTTGGCCAGCATCTTTCACTTGCCAGCCACCACAAATGGGGCTGCAACCAGTAAATGAAGCAAAACCAGATTGGGTTTTCTTCCCAGATTTTGGATGGATGAGATGCCACTGGCCATCTCCTTTGCCATCAACATGGGAAAATGCTCCAAGCCAGCAGAGGGCACCTACTTGGCCCATAACTCCTCCAAGCCAGCAGGAGGGTCCTTGGCACATAAAACCCCCTAGCCAGCCATCATTGGTTGAGCTGCAACCTGTGAAGCAGGCAACCCCGGGATGGGTCTTAACCCCAGGTCATGGATGGCAGGGATGCCAGTGGGCACCTGCCCTCCCTCAGCAGATGGCACCATGGCAGAAAGCTGGGCAGTGGCCAACCGAGGGATTGACCTCCCCACCGGTTCCAGTCTCCCCTGCAAGGCCCCAAAATGTTCTTACCAGACCTTCCTACAGAGAAGAAATCTCCATGGAAGAAGGTATTATCAAAGGGAGGCCTGCGGGATGGATGGCGGGAAAATGTGCACCTGCAAGGCCCCAAGTGGTTCTTACCCCACCTTCCTAAAGAGTGGCAATCTCCAACATGGAAGAAGGGATTACCAAAGAGAGGCCTGCAGGATGGGAAGCGGGAAAATGTGCACCTGCAATGCCCCAAAAGGTTCTTACCCCACCTTCCTACAGAGAAGGAATCTCCACCATGGAAGAAGGGTTTACCAAGGGGGAAGCTGCAAGTTGGAGAGCAAGGCAATGTGATGAAACGGTTCCTAAGTTTAGAGATGTAACTAGGTTCCATTCCTCGGGGGGGGGGGGCAATTAAATGCCACCATTGTTGTCAACTTGGCCACAGAGCATCAGAGTGCTTGGCTCCAACCCCAATGCCACAAACGTGCGCACCAACCACCACGGCGGTAAAGAGAGGGTCCCAGATGCCACCACAGAAGAGTCATCTGGGCCAACAACCTCTGTAAGAGGATCCCCAACTTAAGGTGATGAAGTGTCCTACCAATGGGGAGGCATCGGAGGTGGAAAAGCCTAAACGACCTCTGGAAGAGGATCCCCAACTTATGGTGATGAAGAGTCCTACCAAGGGGGAGGCCTCGGAGGAGGGAATTGCCGAAGAACAAACATGTGTACCAATCGCCACGGTGGTAAGGAGAGGGCCCCAGATGCCACCACAGAAGAGTCATCTGGGCCAACAACCTCTCGAAGAGGATCCCCAACTTAAGGTGACGAAGTGTCCTACCAAGGGGGAGGCCTCGGAGGAGGAAAAGGGCCAGCCGTGGATGATTGAATCCAAGAGCCCAGAACCTACAGCACCTGCAGCAGAGAGCCCTAAACGGCCATGGGAAGAGGTCGCAATGGACTTCATTGTTGAACTCCCAGACAGCAGTGGGCATAAAGAAATTTGGACAGTTATTGATTTGGTTTCTAAGCAGGCACACTTCATTGCTTGCTCAGGATTGCCATCCGCAAACGAATTAGCGAAAATGTTTGTGAAACACATTTATCGCCTGCACCGAGTACCCAAGAGGATCATTTCAGACCGCGGAGTCCAGTTCACAGCCAAGTTCTGGAGAGAGGTCCTGAGATCCATTGGGTCCACACAAGAACTTAGCTCAGAGGTTCATCCCAGCATGAACGGCGCAGCACAGGGAGCCAATGCAGTGGTGGAACAATACCTCCAGTGTTTTGTGGACTATCAGCAACACGACTGGTCGGACTTGCTACCCTTCGCCGAAGTGGCATACAACGATGCGGTCCACAGCAGCACAGGATTAGCGGGTTTCCAGATTGCCAGCAGCATGGAATTTGTTGCCATGCCTGAGTTGCCTAGAGAACCTCCTTCCTCCATGTCTTTGAATGAATGGATGGACATGCTAAAGAAAGGATTTGAGAATACGAAGAAGGCTCTAGCAGTTGCGGCAGAGGCCTACCAGAAGCAAGATGATCAACATCGCTCGCTCCAAAACCCCTACCGTGTGGGGGACAAAGTTTTGGTGTCTACCAAATACATAAGATTAGGAATGCCTAGCAAGGAATTGGGTCCAAAATTTCTAGGTCCATTCCCAATAGTGAAGATAGTTAACCCAGTTACAGTTCAACTCAGTCTACCCAGAAGTCTAGGGGAAATTGACCCAGAATTTCATTGTAGCTTGTTGAAACCAGTAATTGGGTCTAACAGAAGAGCATCCACCCAAGCTCAATCTTTTCCTGTAGTGATGGAAGGGGAAATACAATCTGAGGTGGAAAAAGTTGTAGATTTCAGGCTGAACAGGGGTCGCTTACAGTACTTAGTGCACTGGAAGGGTTACCCTTGGTCTGAAGCTACTTGGGTGAAAAGTGGGAACCAAAAAGTGGAGAAGTTAGTAAAGCAATTCAATGGGAAGTTTCCCGAGAAGTCAAAGGGTTCCCCTGGGTGGAGAAGAGGTGGTTAATTTTGTTATGTTAACTTTTATGTTATTCTCTTTGCAGGAAACGTTTTTCTTCTGAGGAGAGGCCGCCTGTCAGGCCTGTAGTTATGTTCTTTTTAGGATCTTTGGCCTGCCACACTTTCTTATAATTTTCTATGCTGTTTCATTAGTGTAGTAGTTGGGAGGGGGGAATAGAAAGGAGTAGGATTGTGGAATGTATTGTTGACATTCTTTTATAGAAGCCATGGTCATCTTTTGTCTCCGCACCTCGACACCTGACCGGAAGCAGAGGGGTGTATATGCCAGCGTGGAAGATGATGATTGGAACATGTAATGGATTTGTGGGTGTGGGGATAGATCATGAACTTTCAACTGGGTGGAATTCCAGGATGCAAATCAGTGTTGGAATTTTCCATAGAGGTGCTAACTTGCCTGTACGAATAAATTGGACCTTTAAGGATACCTTTGCCTTGGACAATGATTTATTCTGCATGGTATTTAGAACGCTAACACTTATATTCTGAGTTATACTGTAGAAATGTTTTTCTCATCTGACAATGATTTACTGTGCATGTCTCATAATACGTCACACATTCTTGTACTTCCCTTCTGATCTTCCGTTTGCCTGCCGGAGGAGGTGGGCAACAATTACTCTTGCCAAAATGTAAGAATTATATAGTAAGATTTTATTTTATTTCATATTAAAGTTTGTTTTCATTAGAACATGTTCTCGGGTTTTATTTTCTGCTTATTCAGAGATATGCTTCTTGGAAGGGCTGACGATCCACACCTCGTTAATCGAAGGTGGGGGGAAAACTTCCCCTCCTTCACAAATTGGTAGCAGAGGATGGTTTTTATAATTTACAGCCTTTCTTCCTTGTTAAGCTATCTCCAAGAGATAAGCGACTAGCCTAATTAGAGAGAATGATTTACGATCGACTCAGTGCCGATTAAGCCACTTTTTTAGAATGCCGAAGAAGAAAAAGAAAGGCAGGAATGAAGCACATCCGAAGGGTTTCTCCCCTCTGACACAGAGGTGGAGGATTTTTCAAGCTGGCTTCCAAGTCTCCGAACTTCAACAGCCGGGCCGAGTGGAAAATCTGCTATGGGAGAAACATCTCACAGAGATAGAGCTGCTTTTGAAGATGAAGCAAACAGACCAAGGTAAGTTATACTCCCTTCTGATTATAAATGCTCCCAAATATCTCCAAGAGATTATGAATTGCTCGGGGCTAAATCAAAGCGTTCCATGCCGCCAGAGCAAATTCACTCCCAAACTCTTAGAGATTATGAAACACTTGATGTTTGGCCAAAGCTCTTGCCAAAGCAAAATCACTCCCAAGCAGAAAAAGAAACTTGCAAATTCTTCCCAAGCCCTGAGCAAGATATGAAAAGCTATCGTGACCAGATATATTTTTTCAAAAAACCGCTTTTTCAAGCAAAAAAAGACTATGATAGATTAGAGGCAAGTAGGAGGGGTTTCCCCATTTTACAAATGTCTGAGGACGCCATCTTGCTTTCTTCTTCACAGCCTAAGGCACACCCCCTGGTGGATATTGTGTTAGGCAAATCAGAACAGAGAGATATGTACACGTCACAGAAGCCACGTGATCTCCTTTGTTCTTCAGCATATGCCACGCAGGGAGAAATGATGCAGCCTAAAAGTGAAGTTGCACCGCCATCTCCTGATGGAAATAATTTAATGCAGAGAGCAGATATGCATGTTACATTGCAGCAACAGTTAAAGGCACTACAGCAGTCTTGGTCAAATATATCTGTAGCTGTCCAAGCTGCAATACAAATGCCTCCACAGGCTCAATCTTCAACGCCCCCTGGTGGTGTTGGAATTTTCCTAGATGGAACAAGGCAATACTTAATGCAGCAAAGGCAAACGCCAGCCTCTCAAGCAAGCCAAATTAATTTTGCTGCTCAAGCTTCAACTGCACCTGTAATACAGAGACCACAGGTCCGATTACAGCGCCCCCTGGTTCAACAACCAGCATATTTACCTACACAGCATATCCCTCAACAGGCATTTTCTGTCACTCCTTTGACTGGTGAGTACAAATTAAAGATGTCAGGACAGAATTATAAAGCCTGGCTCAGTGAGATTGCACTCCTGCTTCGCAGAGAAGGTACCCGTTGTATGGTGTTTAATCCTCCTGCCCAACCATGGACCCCTGCAATAAGAGACCTAGAGACTAGGGCTTGCACAACGTTATTGATGTCCATGGATACTGAATTGCAGGTTACTTTTCCACCTGATGCAACAGCCCAACAAATTTGGGCTATTTTGGAAGATTGCTACAGGCCCATTTCAATTGAATCTTCATGTTTGCTCATGTCTGAGTTAAATGGTTCGAAGTTGAAACCTGGTGAACAAATTGATGGACATTTGACCAAACTGAAAAGAATGAGAAGTGAATTGAGAGAAAGTGGCTATGTTATTGATGATATCCAAATGATCAGCATCATCATTAACTCATTGAATTATGAATGGAAAGATGCCATTGCAAAGATTAACCACATGCCTATTGCTCAACGCACTGTTAATAATGTATACAGACTTTTAATTGAGGAGGAAGCTATCAAATTAGCCACACCTCATCTGCAACAAACCCCAGCATCAAGAGCTCCACCTAGACGTCCCTTCCGAGGAAGAGCCTACGCTCCAAGGATGCCAAGATGCTACATCTGCAACCGTATGGGACATGACACCCGGGATTGTCCCCAACGAGTTCCAGCACCCGTCACATACCAGCCCAGAGGAACAGATTCCAGAGGCAGAGGTAGAGGAGGAAGACAAGGTCGTCGTGGTCCAAGGCATGATCCACAAGCTTCACTCACAACATTGGCCATAACCAATGTTCCACAACCTGATCCAGAGTACGACAGACGTCTTTTGTGGAATTTGGACAGTGGCGGAGCTTTGCACGTTACCTACAAAAAGGAACTTTTCACAGAGATGAGCGAGCCCGAACCCGAATATTGAGAACTGTACTCCTTCTCCAACCACACTTGTAAGGTCATGGGAAAAGGAACTGTTTACGTTGAAGAGTTTGATACATTCATCCCTGATGTTTATTACATACCTTCAGCAACCAGTAATTTGCTTAGTCAGAGTCAATTGTCTAGAGAGTTAAAGTTCCAGGTTCACCACCTCGAGAAAGCAAGTTACATAGGTAAAAATGGAGATATTGTTGCTGAAACCATGCTGATTGGTGGTGTTTATTACTTAAAGCCAAAAGCAAAGGCAAGTATGCAAACTCCAAAAAGGGACAGCACGGGCCCAGAGAGAGTTGGTTCAGAGAGAGAACCCGTTGCTACTCCAAAGGCTCCTAAAGCCAACAAACAGAGAAAAAGGAAGCAGGGTGCTCAGAGCAAGCCTGAGGTCCTCAGGAAATTGTTAATGTTGAAAATTCACTAACTGGTAAACCTTTGCATTCCAGGTGTATCCACAAGTGGCATAGAAGATTGGGGCACGCCAGTTTACATGTTCTTAGAAAAATGCCGGAGTTCGCAAAAAGTTTGGATCTAAAAGGGTGTAAGGTGTTTTTGGATTGTGCAGTTTGCAGGAAAGCTAAATCCAAAGCAGCTGCCATTCCCAAACACGCTACACACCTGTCAACATGCATTTTTGATTTGGTACACACTGACATAGTGGGTCCTTTTCCACCAACAATTGGTGGTAGAAAGTATTTTCTAAGAATTGTAGATAATCATTCTAGATATGGATTTGTATTTCCTATGAGAGAGAAATCTGAGACCTTTCAGATCTTTAAAGACTTTGCAGCTTTTGTTTCTACCCAATACCAAGTTCGCATTGCCAGAATCCAGAGCGACCATGGTGCAGAATTCATGTCTCAGCGTTTCCAGGATTGGATGCATAAGAATGGAATTCATCAGACGTCAGCTCCATATACACCGGCTCATAACGGAGTCGTAGAAAGAAGACAAGGAGTTCTACAAACCATGATGCGTTGTCTCCTAGAAGATGCCAATCTCAGTAACATATAGTGGGGTGAAGCTCTCAAATATGCAAATTACATTGTCAACCGTACTTGGAGCAGTGTAATAAATCAAACTCCTTTCTACATGATGTATGGCTACAAGCCTGATCTCAAGAACCTCCACATTTTTGGTTCATACGCTAGGGAGAACATTCCCTTAGCTCAAAGAAGAAAAGGAGGTCGAGTAGAAAAGAGACTGAGATTTATGGGTATTGATGATAATTCAAAATGGAGCAAATTTATTGACCCTAAACATGCAATTGTGATTTCTCAATCTGCTAATTTTGAGGAAGATATTGACTGGTCCAAGATTCATTCCAATGATCCTGGAGTTTATTTTCCTAGAGATGATGTTGCAGATGCCACACAGCCTGATGACCAAGATTCACAGGCAGATATTCCTTCTACCAGTTCTTCACAACCTGATGTTCCGTCTTCGCAAGCCGCAGATGCTGATGCTAGCGACGAACGTGAGGACGAGGACAAAGAAGAAGAAGAATGGACTGTTGTTCCAAGACGTTCCAAGAGGGTCACAAAAGGAATCCCTCCACAACAATATTCGTGGCAACTGACAAAAACACCCTTGCCTTTGATTTGCAATGTTACACTTCCTCCTGATACATTCACACAAATCAAGCAGCTTCCTGATTCGGAGGAAGACAAATGGTATGATGCAATGCAGGATGAAATGGACAGTTTAAAGAAACTTAATGTATTCACACCTGCAAAACCTCCAGCAAACAAAAAAGTCATTGGCACTCGATGGGTCTGCAGAATCAAGAAGAAACCGAATGGTGAGTCATCGTACAAAGCCAGACTTGTAGCTCAGGGTTTCGCTCAACGTTATCCTGAGGACTACACAAACATTTACTCACCAACAGTCAGAACTGAGAGTGTAAAAATTGCTTTAACCACTGCAACTATTCTTGGTTTAGAAGTTTTCCAGTTTGATGTGGACACGGCTTAACTACATGCTGACCTTGATGAAGAGAACTATGTGAGAAGCCCTCCAGGATTCCGACAGCAATAAGGGGATACCTGGTTCCTGAACAAAAGTCTTTATGGTCTGAAACAGTCAGGTTTCATGTGGTACTTATGTCTCACTGACAAACTAAATTCAATGGGCTTTATTAAGTCCAAAACTGATGAATGCGTGTTCACAAAAAGATCTAACAATGCATATGAGATCATTCTTGTTTATGTTGATGATATTGTTTATATTGGTCCAAATAAGAAAATGAGTGAGATTTTTGCTAAAAGTTTGCAGAGATACTTTACATTGAAATCTTTAGGTCACATTAGAACTTATTTAGGTGTTCAGATTGAAAAAACACAGAAGGGGTTTAGTCTTTCACAAGAGGAGAAAATTGACCACATTCTGCATCTTTGCAACATCAAAGATGCTAACACAACAAAGACACCCATGCAAACAGATTTTCACAACTTAACACATGAACCAAGTCCTGAGTTTGAAGATCAAACACTTTATCGTTCAGTCATTGGGTCACTGTTGTACATTAGTAGTTGGACCAGACCCGACATTGCACTTAGTGTTAATCTCTTATCACGACACGTAGGTAAGGCAAAACAATTTCATTGGACATGCGTTAAGAAGTTATTGAAATACCTGAAACACACTAAACACATGAAGTTATTGCTAGAGCCAACACATACTGATTATGCAGAATTATGTTGCTATGCAGATTCTGATTGGGCAAGTGATAAGAAATCACGCAAAAGTACTTCAGGTTACATGATGTTCCTGAATGGATGTCCTGTTTACTGGCAAGCGAGAAAACAGAGTTTTGTTTCGTGTTCATCTATTGAAGCTGAATATGCTTGTGTTTCAGATGCTTGTAATTCCCTAACATGGTTTGATGCTTTGATTCCAGATATCTGGACACGTCCGATTTGACCAATCACCGTGATGGAAGGTAATGAGTGGTTTATATTTCCAAGTCACATTTCACAGGTTCTAGGTCCAGACACATTGACATTCGTTATCAAAACACAAAGCAATTAGTTAAGCAAGGTTTTGTTAAATTGCAATATGTATCTAGACATGATCAAATTGCTGACATGCTCAACAAACCACTTCCAGCAGCTCAACATGAGTATCTGCGAAAGAAGATGTGCCTTATTTGATGATTTGATAATATCAGCCCAAGTGACAAAAGAAGGGGTGTCACTGCGTTAATTGGTTTGCCTACTTGAGCTTATATTCTGAGTTATACTGTAGAAATGTTTTTCTTATCTGACAATGATTTACTGCGCATGTCTCATAATACGTCACACATTCTTGTACTTCTCTTCTGATCTTCCGTTTGCCTGCTGGAGGAGGTGGGCAACAATTGCTCTTGCCAAAATGTAAGAATTAGATAGTAAGATTTTATTTTATTTCATATTGAAGTTTGTTTTCATTAGAACATGTTCTCGGGTTTTATTTTCTGCTTATTCAGAGATATGCTTCTTGGAAGGGCTGACGATCCACACCTCGTTAATCGAAGGTGGGGGGAAAACTTCCCCTCCTTCACATGGGACTTGTTGGATTCCCGGAGGTTTAGTGTTTGCTGCAGTTGCTGCAGGTTCTGGATGGGTTGGGTTGTTGGGTTCACCCGTTCCTGGGTGGCCTTTTGGTTCCACCAGTGGTAATGGGCCAAACCCAATAATCACCTTTCTAACGCCGTCCTCCCACTTTATAGTAGGTTCCCACTTGTCCAACCATGCAAGTCCCAGGATAATTGACTCTTGCATTCCAGGGGCCACGATGAATCTGAGGAACTCATAGTGGCAGCCTATCACTAGCTTTACTAACTCAGTGATCTTTGTAGCCGGAGCTCCCCCAATTAGGGTTCCATCTACTTGCTCAAACGGAATGGGATGTTTTAGGGGTCTGGTGCATATACCTAGTTACTCCACTATTGCCATGCTGATTAAGCATCGGGTGCAGCCGGTATCTATAATCATCCCAACTTCCCCTTCTACCCCTGTTTTTTGGTATTTGGAGTTTGGCTTTTATCTGGAAGGGGCGGATAGGTGCACTCACCATTGGGTCGTCTTCTGGATGTCCTTCCTCCTCCTCTTTGGAGGTGGCAGGGGCTTTTTCAGTGGCTTTGCTCTCCGCCTCTGCTGGCTGTTGTACCAGACAACTCTTTTCTGGGGGTTTTCTTGATTGTGCTGGCAGGTGGTTGGCGTGGTTGTGGAACTGGGGCTGGAGCCCGGCATGTTGATGCCCGGTGGCCAAGCTGACCACATCGGTAGCACTTTATTTTGGGGTCCCAGGAACGAGGGGTTTGTGGGGCTTTTTCAGTTTGCTGCCTCTGCGTTCGGTGGGCCAACATTTTTTTGGCAGGGGTTCTGGTACCAGGCTTTGGATAGGTGTTAATCTCGTGGTCCAGTATGATTGCAGTGGTGTACCAATCTTGGAGACGATCTGGGGTCCCCCTTACGGCACAAGCTTCTTTCAGTTTGGGATCTAAGGCCTTTTTGAACGTATAGACCAAGAGTCTTTCTGGCCAGTATCGTAGTCTCCCAGCTATTCTCCGGAACTCCCAAACTAATTCTTTGACCGGACGACCACCCTGTCATAATTCCTGGATCTGGTCTTCAGCATCTACCTGTTGGGCCACATTGTAAAATCGGGCACGCATCAGTTGGATGAACCCCGTTACATCATCTAACTTGGGATCTGCTTCTTCATGGAGTTCCGCTATCCATTGTGCAGCCTCTCCTTCATTCATCCCCTCTGCTATTTCTTGGATCAATTCTCGATCCGTCGGGTATTGTGGGCCTACTTGGTCAACGTATGCCAATACTCGATTCATGAAGTAAGCTAGCTTGTCTCGGGTCCCATTGTACGTTGCACGAAAATGTGGGGGTGTTGGAGGAGGAGAGGGTGCGGGTGGTTGAACTGGAGCAACCTGTTGGCCTGCTGCTTGGGGTGGTAAGCCCCTTTGTTGGGCCACACCCATCGGTTGGGCAAAAGCCTGCTGAGGCATGGGGGGGGGAGCTGGACCCTGTGGTGGTCCCAGTCCCTGGCTCTGCCTAGGGGCAGCTATCTGGGATGGCACCATTTGTTGGGAAGGGGCAGGCATCCATTGGCATTGACCTCATCCATGACCCGGGAAGAAAGCCCAACCTGGAGTGGCTTGATTCATGGGTTGAGAGCCACCACTTTGCAGAGGGGGGGGGGTGAAAGTGCTCCAGGCCCCTTTCGGCTGGCTGGCTTTAACTTCCCAACTTTGTTGCACTCCAGGAGGGGTGGTGGTGCTGATTCGCTGGTGGCTGTGTGGAAAGAACCAAGGTCTCCACTCCACTGCACAGTAGTTTCTCTGCTGGGAAAGGATAATCTGGGCTTTGCCAGGCTCCACCTGGGTGGTCCTGGGGGGCCGAGGGGTTTGATTTCACTCACATTTAGGCGTCCAAATTGGTCTTGAAGGCCCATCAAAGAATGGCTGCGTGAGGGCGGCTGAGACCTCCATTCATTATATCTTCTCCCCATCCTCCAATCGTCTGTCGGAGTTCCCTTGGGGGGGCCCTCTCCTTCTAGCAGGCATTCCTGAGAAGCTATAAATCCTGAAGCTTCATCTCGCAGGTCTAATTCCATCTGCAAGGAAAGTCTGGGTTTCGGTTCCATTCGCCGGGCGCCCAGCTGAAGTTCCCTTTCCCTCGCCTCTGCAAGTTCAACTATTTCTTTAGAAGGTGCATAGATAGTATCGACAAATATAAGCGATCCGTTATCCTTAGCCTTCTCTGCTGCAATCTTTCCTTCCTCCATCTTCACTGAAATTTCGTCCTGCCCAGGATTGGGTCAGAACTGGGATTCAGTACCCCTATGAAAGTAAAAAAATTTATGGAAGAGTTGGAATAATGTTAGCATTCCAAATACCATGCAAAAGTTAATCAGAGTCCAGAACAGAATCATCCTTAAAGTTCCAATTTAATAATACAGGCATGTTGGCATTGTGCTATGAAATTCCAACTCTGATTTACATCCTGAGAGTTCACCCAGTTGAAGGTTCATGATCTATCCCCACACCCATAAATCAATCACATGCCCCAATCCTTTTCTTCCACGCTGGCATCTACACCCCTCTGCTTCCGGTCAGTTGTCGAGGTGCAGAGACAAAAGATGACCTTGAGCTTCTAGAAAAGAATGACAACAATACATTCCACAATCCTACTCCTTTCTATTTCCCCCCTCCCAATTACTACACTAATGAAACAGCATAGGAAATTATAAGAAAGTGTGGCAGGCCAAAGATTCTTAAAGGAACCTCTGCAGGCCTGACATCCACTTCCTGCAAGTGTTTTTTTTTTTTTTTGTTGTTCAGAAAAAAACTCTAGAGGACTTCCAGTAGTACTTCTGTGATCTCCATGGGCCTGTTCCAATCTCTCTTCATTGGAGGGCTCAAATTGAGCCACAGACACTCTGGAGGATTGGTGAAGGGGGATTCCCGTGCAGGTCGAGAAGAGCCGCATCTCTCCTCCCTGACTCGGAAACCCCCCTCATCCAAAGACAAAGAGCAGCAACAGCGAAAAATGGCTGCCATGAAGCTGAGGACAGCCTGAATACCAAAGACTGTGCTGGAGCATAGAAAGTGAATGGTGTGTGAGAATATTTTTTGTTGGAAGTTGACTACAAGAAATCGAAGGGGGAAGCATATTTAGAGCTATTTGTTGAAGTGGCGAATGGGCACATGGGAAAAATACCAGAGAATTGAAGAAGGAAAAAATCTGCTTTTTAAATAATAAATAGAAATGTGGTTACTCAAAGTTAAAAGACTGGTATTGAGAGCATTTTAAAAGACTGGAATTAAACTCCCAAATTTCTTTTTACAAATATTGCTCAATTATTGAATTTATAATTTAAAATAATTGAAATTATAACTCTCAACAATATTGCAGAGAGACTGAAGCAGACAGAAGTGAGAGCGCCATCTGCTGATCAAAAGGGGAACATGCAAGCTTGGAAATAACTATTTAAAAAGACTAAAAATGTTTGTTAGACATGGATCTACTCTAAGACCACTAGGGATTTGATTATTAACTAAGGACTTCAGTTAAGAGTCCCCTGAACATCATTGAATATTATTGAACATATAAAAGTAATTTGAAGAGGCGTGGATAACCTCTTGGTGAATTTAAATTGATTGGACTGGCTATTAATGAGACATTTAAAATTGTGACTTGGAAGTTTTGTTTTTTGAATTAATGAATCCTGGACAGCGAGCTAAAAAAGAGATCTACTAAACACAGATGCAATACAAGATGGAAGTGAAGGGAATCTAAACGGAATGGAGCTTTTTCAAAGCATTAAGGAAATATTTGACCATATAGACCAAAAACTGGAAAATATAATGCAAAGAATAATGGACAATGACCAGGACAATGAAGAAAGAATGGAGCCACCAGAAGGAACAGAGGGAACAGAGGAGAGAAATCAGCAAGAAGGTAACAAGGAGGGGATGTTACCAAAACTAATAGTGATTAAGGAACTAAAAAAGGAGGAAAATAATGTAAAAGACCTAAAAAGGGAATGGGAGAAACAAGACAAGAACTGGGGAAAAGAGATAGGATGTGAAATAGATAGTTCTAGAATTAGACAGTGGAAAAGGGTAGAGATGGGAGAAAAAGTTAGATTGCATAATCAAATAGAGGGGAAAAATAAGAAATAAGAAAATAAGATTAAAGGTTTGGATGCGGGTAAGAGATGATGGATAAGGGAAAATAGAGTACAAGGATATTTACAACACAATACAATACAATACAATACAATACAATACAATACAATACAATACAATAGTAGAGTTGGAAGGGACCTTGGAGGTCTTCTAGTCCAACCCCCTGCCTAGGCAGGAAAACCTATACCGTTTCAGACAAATAGCTATCTAACATCTTCTTAAAGACTTCCAGTGTTGGGGCATTCACAACTTCTGGAGGCAAGCTGTTCCACTGATTAATTGTTCTAACTGTCAGGAAATTTCTCCTCAGTTCTAAGTTGCTTCTCTCCTTGATTAGTTTCCACCCATTGCTTCTTGTTCTACCCTCAGGTGCCTTGGAGAATAGTTTGACTCCCTCTTCTTTGTGGCAACCTCTGAGATATTGGAACAATGCTATCATGTCTCCCCTAGTCCTTCTTTCTCTTAAGCTAAACATACCCAGTTCCTACAACCGTTCTTCATATGTTTTAGTCTCCAGTCCCCTAATCATCTTTGTTGCTCTTCTCTGCACTCTTTCTAGAGTCTCCACATCTTTTTTACATCGTGGCGACCAGAACTGAATGCAGTATTCCAAGTGTGGCCTTACCAAGGCATTATAAAGTGGTATTAACACTTCACGTGATCTTGATTCTATCCCTCTGTTGATGCAGCCTAGAACTGTGTTGGCTTTTTTGGCAGCTGCTGCACACTGCTGGCTCATATTTAAATGGTTGTCCACTAGGACTCCAAGATCCCTTTCACAGTTACTACTACTGAGCAAGGTATCACCTATACTGTACCTGTGCATTCCATTTTTGTTGCCTAAATGTAGAACCTTACTCTTTTCACCATTGAATTTCATTTTATTAGATAGTGCCCAATGTTCAAGTTTGTCAAGATCCTTCTGTAACTTAAGCCTATCTTCTGGAGTGTTGGCTATTCCTGCCAGCTTGGTGTCATCTGCAAATTTGATGAGTTCCCCATTTATTCCCTCATCCAAATCATTGATGAAGATGTTGAAGAGTACTGGGTCTAAAACAGAGCCTTGGGATACTCCACTGCATACTTCCCTCCATGTAGATGCAGTTCCATTGAGGACTACACGTTGAGTGCGGTTGGTCAGCCAGTTACGGATCCATCTGGTGGTGATGCTGTCTAACCCACATTCTTCTACTTTATCTAGTAGTAGGTTATGGTCTACCTTATCAAAAGCCTTACTGAAGTCCAAGTAAACTATATCGACGGCATTCCTCTGGTCCACTAATTTTGTCACATTATCAAAGAATGCAATAAGATTAGTCTGGCATGATCTGTTTTTGACAAATCCATGTTGGCTTTTGGCTATTACTTTGTTTGCTTCTAGGTGTTCGCAAATTCGTTGCTTGATTATTTTTTCCAGAATCTTTCCTGGTATTGAGGTCAGGCTGATAGGTCTGTAGTTTCCTGGATCTAATTTTTTCCCTTTTTTGAAGATGGGAACCACATCAGCTCTTTTCCAGTCCTCTGGTAGTTCCCCGGTGTTCCAGGATCTCTGAAAGATATAATTCAGTGGTTCTGAGATCTCGTCTGCTAGTTCCTTCAGAACCCTGGGGTGTAATCCATCCGGTCCTGGTGAGTTGAACTCGTCTAGGGTAGACAGGTGCTCACTTACCATTTTCCTCCCTATTTCAATTTGTGTTCCTAATCTGATTTTTGTGGTGCTGCTTTTGATAGGTTGGACTGTTTTATTCCTTTGTGTAAAGACAGATGCAAAACATGAGTTAAATAGTTCTGCTTTCTCCCTGTTGGTTCTCACCTTCTTGCCACTTTCTCCTAGCAATGGACCAATTGTTTCCTTAACTTTTTTCTTGTTTTTAACATGTTGGAAGAAGCTTTTTTTGTTAATTTTTACTTTTGTGGCAAGCCTTTCTTCATTGTGAGCCTTAGCTTTCCTCACTTCATCTTTACAGGCTCGGGCTATTTGCTGATATTCTGCCTTTGTTATGTCCCCCTCCTTCCACTTTTTATACTTACCTTTTTTGTCTTTCAGTTTGTCAGATAGTTCTTTATGCAGCCATGCTGGTTTCTTTTGGGAGCTGTTATTTTTCTTCTTCATTGGTATTGTGCTAGACTGGGCTTTTATAATCTCACTTTTCAAAATTCCCCAAGCTTCTTGAGTTGTTTTCCCCTTGAGGATTCTCATCCATGGAATTTTTCCCAAGCTCTCTCTAAGTTTATTGAAATTAGCTTTCTTAAAGTCCAAGACTCTAGTTTGACTTTGTTCTACTACTTGTGTTTGGATAATGTTGAATTCTAATATTGCATGGTCACTTGCCCCCAGGGTTCCTATGGCTTCAACACCTTCTATCATTTCCTCTCTGTTAGTGAGAATTAAGTCCAATATGGCTGATCCCCTTGTTCCCTTCTCTACTTTTTGGAAAACAAAGTTGTCTGCTAGGTTTGTTAGGAACCTGTTGGATCTTCCACTTGGAGCAGAGTTTGTTTCCCAGTTGATGTCAGGGTTGTTAAAATCTCCCATTACTATTGTGGTGTGCTTCCTACATACCTTAGTTAGCTGACTAGCAAAAAGTTCATCTACTTCCTCTGCTTGGTTGGGTGGTCTGAAGTATAGACCTATGGCAATGTCATTTCCCCCACAACCTTTAATATTGACCCAAATGCATTCAAGATAGTTCTCATCATTGTTGTGCTCTATTTCTGTAGAGACGTAGTTATTTCTTATATATAGTGCAACTCCACCTCCTCTTTTATTTGGTCTATTTCTTTTAAATAATTTAAATCCTTCTAGCTGTATGTTCCATTTGTCGGTTTCATCCCACCAAGTTTCTGTAATGGCAATAATATCGTATCTGCCCTCTTTTACTTGAATTTCTAATTCGCCCTGTTTATTCCTCATACTCTGTGCATTGGTGTATAGACATTTGAGTCCATTTTGATTGACCTTGTGTTTACTGTCTACATAACCTGTGTTATGCCTGACTGCTCCTATTTTCTTACCACTTGTGTGATTCATGCACATGGTATGGCAATCACTATTAAATTCTTGGTTTTGCTTGACAGCAGGAGTGATAATCTTACCCACACACACATCTATGTTACATGCACTTATAACCCTATGAATTTTATTTTGCTGGGGACAGAGATGTTCTGTATCTATTAATTCTCTGTCCCCGCTCTTCAGTTTAAATGTTTATCAAGAAAATATGTGAATTTAATGCCAAGTAACTCGGTCCCTTTCTTGGATGGGTGCAACCCATCTCTTTTGTACAGTTTTTCATTGGACCAGCTGCAGACATCATGACTAATAAAACCAAAGCCTTCCCTTTTACACCACTCCTTTAGCTAAACATTAAACTCTGCTACACGCTGGCCCTTCCCTTTTTGTTCCTTATATACAGGTAAAACCTCTGAAAAGATAAGCCTACAACCTATACTATTAAGTTCATACCCCAAGTTCTGGAAATCATTCTGCACAGAAAGTACATCTTTCTGGGATAGATCATTAGTGCCAAGATGTATAATAGCATCAACATCACAGTCCTTACTTGCATTCTTGACTATCGTAAGAATACGCCTCTTGTCTCTGCTGGCAGTAGCACCTGGCAGACACCTGACCTCTTTTAAAACCTCCATATCCTCTCCTAAATTTACATCCCTTACGATTGAATCACCAACCAGAAGGTGACTTCTCTTTTTACATACCTTGATCTTCTTCTGCAACTGATGTGTGATACCTGGTTCCCCTTTTCGCCTTTCTGAAGAAAGTTCTTCATTTTGGACCACGATCCCCTGCTTATTTGAGTCATCATTATCACAACTACCTTGACCTATCTCTTTAGTGTCCCCATTAAGGTCAGCAAGGGCACTATATCTGTTTTGCTGGGTCACAGCAAAAGCTTTGTGTTTATGGTTCACAGCTCTCAACCTGCCAGATCCCACGGTTATCCAGACTGCTCTTCTCCTGCAAGATCGTTGTGGCAGAGGGGGCTGATAGTATGGCATCGCCATAGAGTGGAATGGCTGACGTAGACACCTAGTTTCTGCTTGGAGAGCACAGATTACAGATTCTAGATAGGTAATCTGTCTATGTAGACTAGTAATTTGTTTACAAAGGGGACAGTATCCAAATTTGAAAAGAGTACTGCGAAAGACAGGTGCAAAACAGCTATTACATTGAACTAAGCCAGTCATTTTGAAATAAATAAAATCACAATCTCAAGCACACTAATCCAGAATATATTATTGCTATTTTGGTTTATAGATATATGATATAGATATATAACGGTGCACGGGCCCCTACCTTAGTCCTTTTTGTCTCTCTGACTCCCCCCTTCTCTCCAGCAGCTCCAATCCCAGCTTCAGGAAGGTTCAAGTGATATGGAGTTTAAGGGCCCCCACCTCAGTGTCTTTGTCTCTGTGACTCACCTCCCTTCTCTCCAGCAGCTCCAATACCAGCTTCAGGAAGGTTCAAGTGATATGGAGTTTAAGGGCCCCCACCTCAGTGTCTTTGTCTCTGTGACTCACCCCCCTTCTCTCCAGCAGCTCCAATCCCAGCTTCAGGAAGGTTCAAGTGATATGGAGTTTAAGGGCCCCTGATGTAGGAAGAGGGAAGGACACAGCCAAGCACTTATTTATTTATTTATTTTATTTGATTCCCACGGCCTCTGTTGAAGGAGGGAGCGGGTTACCCCAAACAGGGCCGCAGGGCGGTTATCTGCGGACGCAATAAGGGTGGCACAATACTGACGCTTGGCCACTCTTAACGCCACAAGGTAAGTCCGTAAATGGGCTCTCACCTGTGATCGGTCAGATTCAGAGCGTGACGATCTCCATCTGCTCTCTAGGCGTCTCTTGCGGCGCTTCATCACCCTCAGCTCCTCGGTAAACCAAGGGGCCTGGGTGGTTCGCTGCCGCAAGAGAGGCCGCAAAGGCGCAACCCGGTCCAAGGCCCCGGTGGCCGCACTATTCCATGCAGCCACTAGGTCCTCCATCCGGGTGTGGGTCAGGGCTACAGGAAATGGCCCAAGCTCCGTCTGGAACCTATCAGTTCCATCCTACACTCCAGTGTAGGAAACAGTTTTATTATTTATTATGCATAATAAAGGACCGAACAAAGAGAAAACAGTTGTCCGGACCCCGAATGATTATCATAAACAGGGTTTTATACCCCACATGACGTATATACTCGCTGATGGTTACATTTGACATATATGGTATAATAAGGAACTGGAAAATGCTTCATACAGATATTTGGTTACAGTTAATGACAGAAAGGAGAGTTACACGCATCTCAAGAATTGTGCAAACCTTATCATATTCTAACTATTGCATTTGGGGAGGAAAGCAGAAGTGAACACAGGATACATCTGTCTGTGTCAGCTCTGTTGCAGATAAAAATAATAATTAGTCATGTCAGCAATTCTTACAAGAAAGGAAATAAGGCTTTGGACTTGACCAGACTTTTTTGGGCCTGCAGCCTTCAGCCTGGCTGTTAGACCTGAACCAAAGTTTTAGCCTATCTCACTCCCCCCTTTGTGACTCATCTGACATGTCCAGAAAAGTCACATATCCTGGGTCTCCTCCAACCTTTTGCCATTGCCTGAGCAGTTGCCTTTCCTTTCAGCTAATAAAGATAGACTATTAGTGATAGTTTTAACAAAGATGGGTAACACACATGGGAGTAGCACACAGCCAGCAGCAATTAACCCTACCAGACCCACAATGGCTTGCAGGCCAGGCAGTTTAGGCCACCATCCTGAAAATATATCTTGTAGATTGAGACCTTTCCAAGTTTGTGGCACATGGGCTATTTTAACCATTTTATCAGTGATTTCTTTAATTACCTTACCACTTTCATCTATTTCAATAGAACAATTAGTCAGATTGAACTTTCCACATACTCCTCCTTCCTTAGCTAATAGGTAATCTAAAGCTAATCTGTTTTACATAATATAAGGTCTGGACTTTGCACTTTCCCTAGCTAATTGGGTAAGACCCTTAACTGTCTCATTAGTTATGATTTCCACAACTGCTTGCAAACGAATCAGACGATTTAGGATGTACACAGGGGTACGATAGCCATACATGCCATCTTCCGCCCATGCAGCTGGTCCATATACCTGTATGATTGGTTCTGCAGGCCATTCTTCATCTCCCCAACTATGATGATTACCTCCCACATTAACTTTTCCTATAATAGATGTGTCTACGCCTCTCTTTTTCCATTGTACATTTCCAACCTCATCATAAACCGGAACCCCCAAAATCTGTCTATTTCATAATGGAAGTAGGAAGAATCCAGGTCTGATTATCCCAAGAACACAGGTTCCACACCAATTAGCAGGTAATGATCCATATGCCATTTCTCCACCAATCCAGTATAGTCCATCAGGGGCTAACCATACGAGGGTTTGATTATCAGGATCATTCAAGAACTCCAGCCCCTTAATTTTAAACAGGGCCTGTTCATCAACTCCCTCTGTGGTATTGCTTCCTGACCACCATATTCCACTTTCCCATTTTCCTGTGCATATTAGATTACCTACTTCCTTACATCCAGTTTTACTTCTCCTTCTAAAACACACATTTCCTACCAAGTTGGTAGTGAGGGTCCAATCTCCATCTTTTCCCTGATTATAAGACATTATTAGTTACATATTGAGGAATTTCTGGTATGTTTAGTTTTTCCATTTCCAGATAAAATGACCAAAATAGGCCCTTAGTGTCTTGTACCTTTCTTGTTGTTTTGGTAATTTTCCATTTAAGTGTTACATGAGGGTCTGCTCCCTATGCATATGTATAATCCATACAACCCTTCCCATGTTTTCATAGGTGTACAAGTCAGTTTTACAGGGTTGCATCTGTCTGTTTATCTTTTGTGATATTATAGGTGTCATTAGGGACTTTATAGTAGGGTAGGCTTTAATCACTGAACCCTGATTTCCCCCAATGTATTGTGTAGGTGTTAATGAGGTAGCTCTCTTCGTGCGTTCCCCAAGTGGTTCCTTTAGTGTCAACTTCCCTTTCCCTGGGGTGTAACACAGCACTCCTTGTGTCCCATTGCACCTCTTAACTATTACAGGTCAAACTGCTCACATGTTTTAGGTACTCCCACCTCCATTTGGATAACACGGCCATCCTGACTTACACATGGAGTACATGGGCCTAACCCTATATGATCTTTGGTGTCTCTAGTTCTTCTTCTTGGAGAAGAAGATTTTCACGGATTTTTTATTGTCATACCAAATTCAACAGTTCTAGCTGCTATTTGTAACATGCATGTTCCCTGCCAACCAGTTCTCAATTGGGAGGGGGAAGTTCTTCTGGTTTACTCCACTGACCTAAGTTGCTAACACATACCAGGTTACTTTCCACTCCATGCACCATAATAGGAGTGTGTACCTACACCTACTATTTTATAAAACTGTAATGTATCTTCTATGATTACCACATCACACTCCACAGTACAATATGTGCAGAGAACACAATCAATACAATGTGCACAACAACAACATCCACATTTACACTTACAAAACCAACACATATAAGTAATACAAAGAATTTCCTAATGAATATCAACAAAATCAAAAACCTTTTATCCGTTCTTCCCCCATGCGTAGAAAGTCAGCGTCCGGGAGTGACTTAGCAAGGGTCTTTTCTTTCTTCAAGGAACTCAGGCCACGTAATCAGTTCTGGAGGAGAAATTGACTGGCTAGCCCAATTATTAAGAGGTTTTGATTGTCCACAGAATAGAAATTTATAGTGATAGAATAAAATGAGAGCCAATGAGATGATTGTCAGTAGCCAGAGTCCCCACAACCAGGATTCCCACATAGATTGTTACCAATCTTCTGCCGTGCTCAGGAGACCAGTGTCCAGGAGTAGTCCAGCAGGGCAAATCTTCAACCTTTACACTTTAGTCTGTTAACAGCATCCTATTACACACACACAACATACATTATCTAGACACGTTTAAAAGTAAATTTGGTTGGGTTCTTCTGATCCACAGACACCTTCCAACTTGCATCTGCTGCAGCCTTAATTCGTGTCCAGTGGATCCAGGACTTAGATCCTGCAACCTTTATTGCAAGCGGAGAGGACATAACAACAGTAAAAGACCCTTTCCACCTTCCCTCAAGCTGTTCCTTCTTCCAATGTTTTACCCATACTTGTTTAAATGGGTGACAACGAGTCACCAACCTAGGGGGCACCCTTTCCATTACATAGTTTTGGAGTTTTCCAACTCAACTTGTTTATTCAATTCCTGCACCATTTCCATATTCCAAACACCCCCCTTATGACCCAAATCAGGCCATCCCGATAAACTTCTTCTCAGGAGATTTGGAGGCCTACCAAACATCAGCTCATAAGGTGATAACTTGTGTTGCCCTCTAGGAGAGCTTCTAATTGCATACAAGGCTAACGGCAAAGCATCTGGCTACTTCAAATGGCTCTCTGAGCATATCTTTGTTATTCGTTCCTTTAGGGTCCTGTTCATGCGTTCACAAGAACCCCCAGACTGTGGCCGAAATGCACTGTAAAACCTCCACTTTATGCCTACCGCACTTGCTACAGCTTGATTGACCTGGTGTACAAACTCTGGTCCATTGTCAAATGACATATGACTAGGTATCCCAAACCTTGGAATTATTTCCTTCAACAACAGTCTTGCCACCTCCCTAGCTTGTTTAGTCTTAGTAGGAAAGGCCTCTGGCCATCCTGTGTACATGTCTACCATAACTAACATAGCTTTGAACAATCCACACCTCGGCATGTCAGTAAAATCAACCATCACATAATCCACAGGGGTATATGACCATGGTATTGCCCCTGGGGGTAGCAGGGATCCTTGCCTTGGGTTTACCTTTGCACAAGTGACACATTTAGCTACCACCCCAGCTGCAATGCCAGCCAGGCCATTGATGTAATAATCCCTCTGTAGCGCAGCTTCCAATACAGTTCTCCCCATATGAGTAGCCTCATGGGCTAACTGAGCTAGTGTCCAAGCTACAGACGACGGCACAAAAACCCTGTTGTCTGGTAAGATATACCCATCTTCCACTCTTGCCTTCAAATCAGTCACAGCTTTCACACTTTTCTGTTGGGAATATGTAGGTTTAATCTCAGGTGGGATCACTCCCATGTCCACTGCCACACATACAGATAAGTCAGGTAATGGTTCAGATCTCTTCACTGCATCCCTTGCTTCTACATCTGCTACCCTGTTGCCCAATGCCACTTTATCATCTCCTCTCTGATGTCCTTTGCAATGCATCACTGCAACCTTTTTAGGTTTCTGTACCGCATCAAGCAACCGGCTTATTAAATGTCCATACAAAATGTACTTTCCTGCTGAATCTCTAAATCCCCTTTCTTTATATACAGCTCCATGTGCATGTAGTGTAAGAAATGCATACTTGCTGTCTGTCCACACATTCAAATACTCTCCCTCAGCTCTTTCTAATGCTCTTATCAAAGCCCATAATTCTGCCACTTGTGCACTGTACCCTTGCCCTATGGGACCACTTTCTACCACTCCTTCATCATCCACAATTGCATATCCTGACACCCTTCTGCCTCCTATCGCATAGCTAGATCCATCAGTATACCAACTGAATTTAGCATCTGACCATGGTATGTCTGTTAAATCTGGGCGGCTTGAATACACCTTATCCAAAACCTCTAAGCAATTGTGTACTGCTGCTATCTCTATTGGTAACAAGGTAGCAGGATTTAATCCATTTGAGGTTACTAATTTCACTTGTGGGTTCTCAATCATGATTGCTTGATATTTGGCTAAACGCTGTCCACTAATCCACAGGTGTCCCTTAACATCCA
Organism: Natrix helvetica; assembly: GCF_964273705.1. Lineage (NCBI taxonomy): Eukaryota > Metazoa > Chordata > Lepidosauria > Squamata > Natricidae > Natrix > Natrix helvetica. The sequence continues at coordinate 22,751,206 of NC_138555.1, forward strand.
AACCTGATTGCACTGCATATGGGGTGTGTACATTTATAGTACTTGAGAAAGTGAGCTTATTACAGTCTTGAATCAACTCAGCAATGGCAGCTAATACCTTTAGACAATGAGACCAACCTTTTGCTACTCCATCTAACTGCTTAGAAAGATAAGCTACTGGCTGCTGCCAGCTTCCAAGGGGCTGAGTCAGCACTCCTAATACTATGTTTCTATTTGTGTCTACATATAGATTGAAAGGCTAAAGCTTCTTTAACATCATGAAATGCTTTCTTTTGTTCTCCTCCCCATTCAAGGTGTTCTAAGTTTGCACCTTTAGTTGCAGCATACAAAGGAGCTGCTCAAAGCATAATTTGGAATCCAAATACGACAGAAACTTGCCAATCCCAGAAAACTCCTCAACTGTCTTTTGACCTAGGCTCAGTCAGAGCCAAAATTGCATGCTTCCTTTCAGGTCCTAATGCACGACTGCCTTGTTCTATAACATACCCCAGATATCTGACATGCTTCATCACAAGCTGTGCTTTTTTTCCTGGAAACTCTATACCCACACTCCAACAACAAATCCAACAATCTCTTGGTATTATCCCAACAAGTATCTTCTGTCATGCCTTGTCACTAACACATCATCCACATACTGTAAAATCGTATCTCCTTGTTGACAAGGTACATAGTATTGTAAATCCTTTACTAAGGCAGTGCCAAACAGAGTAGGGCAATTTTTAAACCCTTGGGGAAGCCTAGTCCAGGTATACTGTGATTTAGTGCCAGTATGAGGATGTTCCCATTCAAAAGCAAAAAGTGGTTGACTGATAGGATGTATCGGTATTGTAAAGAATGCATCTTTTAAATCAATAACAGAAAACCAAGCAGCTTTAGGTGGAATTAAACTAAGGAGGGTATAGGGGTTTGACACAGCTGGATGTAGGGTCACTGTCAGCAAATTTACGGGTCGAAGATCCTGTAAGACCCATCCTCCTTTTTGATAGGAATTATTGGGGTATTCCAGGGGGATTGAGCATCCACTAAAACTCCAGCCTCCAAATATCTCTGAATGCTTTCATACACAGCATAGACCACTTCCCTCGAAACAGGTCGCTGCCCTATGCGCACAGGAACTGCCCCTGGCTTTACCTCTACCACCACTGGTGGATGATGGGCTGCAAAGCCCGACGGGTTGTCCTCTGCCCACAACCCAGGCACATCAAAATGGTACCAGATACCACCTTGAATCGCCCCCCCAATCTGCCTACCTACCATCAATCTCCATGTCTCCTCCGGCGAATGTCTTGTCACCCTCTGTCTGCCTTCATCAAAGGAAATGGTTGCCCCTAATTTACTAAGTAGATCCCTACCTAACAATGGAATCGGGCATTCAGGTATGTACAAAAACTCATACTGTATTTTAGCTCCTTTAAAATCACAAGAGACAGGCTTCAGAACCTTATGACCCAAAACCTGTCCTGAAACCCCCTGGACCTGAATTGTATATGGTCCAGGTGCTGATATAGGCTTATTCACCACAGATCTCCCCGCTCCAGTATCCACTAGAAAAGTTGTTTGTTGACCCCCGACATTTACGGTTACCAAGGGCTCTCTTCCAAGCCTGGTCCCCGTCAATCTGTCCAATCTGTTTCAGCCAACCCTACTGTCTCTGACACCTCTTGGAGCCAGCTGAGATTCCCAAAACCTCTATTAAATCCCCTAGTACCTCTTCTTCCCCTAAATCCACCTCTGCCAATAAACCTACCAGCTCTCTGGCCTCCTCTGCTTTCTCCCTCATGCTGCGGTCTTCCTTCTCCTCTCCAAGCCCCCCTCCCTCCCTCCATACGTCTCGGACATTCCCTCTGCCAAGCACGCCGGCTTGGCCCCAAGGATATCCCTCCTTGCAAAGCCACTCCTTGCAAAGCCACAACTAATAGTTCAGCCTATGCCCCTATCAATCTCTGCAGAAAACCTTCGCCTCAGATTTGGCTGCACGAGTCTGCACCCCCACTACTGCTTCCTCTATTCCCCCAGCTGCCCCCCCATCTTCTTCCACATCACTCTGTTTCCTTATAGTATTTCGTATCTAATTTTATCTAATTTTAGATCGTGCCACACACAAACGCACCATCTCTGCCTAATTTTGCAACAAATTGTTAGCTATTTCAGTCCAAGCATTATAGCATTTACCCACTGAGCTATAATCCCCCACAGCTCATCAGCGAAGGATCCCTCTGGTGGCCACCCAATTCCTCTATTTGGCCACACATTTTTACACAAATGCTTTAATTTATCCTTCAGTACTTTAGGATATGAGGGGTCTCCACAATAGCTATCCAAGCCTTTCACCATGCATACCAACAGTGTGTTGGGCACACTCTGGTTCCCCCCCATCCTAACACACTGTCACCGACTCGCAGCCCCGGTTCACACGGCCACTAATGAGAACTGCGGTGACTTAACCTTCCCACACAATTACCTCACACGGACTTCATTAGGACAGCCGTCCCGAGTCCAGGGGAGAGATCAGGTCCCCTCTTCTGTCTGCAAATGAGAGAGGTACCCAGTGTTACAGATACTCGCCTGAAACTGCACACGTCCTGGCCAGGAAACACACGAATCCTCTTTCCTACACCACAGGGTTCTTGGACTCGTTCACAGCACCGTCGGCCTCACAGGGAAGTCGCTGCCGCCTCCCGGAAGTCAGGAAACTCCCGTGGCGCCTGGAGGATGTTCAGAAGCGGCTGCCCCGAGGGCCCGAGGGGTTGAACGGTCCTCAGTAAAATATTACCTCAGCCTGTCCCTTCGTCGGTCGCCACTTGATGTAGGAAGAGGGAAGGACACAGCCAAGCACTCCAGTGTAGGAAACAGTTTTATTATTTATTATGCATAATAAAGGACTGAACAAAGAGAAAACAGTTGTCCGGACCCCGAATGATTATCATAAACAGGGTTTTATACCCCACATGACGTATATACTCGCTGATGGTTACATTTGACATATATGGTATAATAAGGAACTGGAAAATGCTTCATACAGATATTTGGTTACAGTTAATGACAGAAAGGAGAGTTACACGCATCTCAAGAATTGTGCAAACCTTATCATATTCTAACTATTGCATTTGGGGAGGAAAGCAGAAGTGAACACAGGATACATCTGTCTGTGTCAGCTCTGTTGCAGATAAAAATAATAATTAGTCATGTCAGCAATTCTTACAAGAAAGGAAATAAGGCTTTGTACTTGACCAGACTTTTTTGGGCCTGCAGCCTTCAGCCTGGCTGTTAGACCTGAACCAAAGGTTTAGCCTATCTCACCCCCACCTCAGTGTCTTTGTTTCTGTGACTCACCCCCCCTTCTCTCCAGCAGCTCCAATCCCAGCTTCAGGAAGGTTCAAGTGATATGGAGTTTAAGGGCCCCCACCTCAGTGTCTTTGTCTCTGTGACTCACCCCCCTTCTCTCCAGCAGCTCCAATCCCATTTTTACGAATATATTTCAATAATGTGTATTAATATTAGAAATATACAGGTTGGACAATTATTTTAGCAGTGTGATGGATATTAGGATAATATCTTAATATAAATAGATATGAAGAATTTGAAAATTAGATCTTGAATGACTGTACTACTAAATATGTATAAATATGAACAATAATGAAATGTTAGAATTAAACAAAATATATATTGTGAATTGTCCTAAAAATGCGAGTTACGGGTGTAGTTATAAAAGAAGGAGGTGGGTGGATGGCCCTATCACGTGTGCAATGGCCAAATTGATTAATGGTGTATAAAGGCAGGTATCTCTTTAATGGTTTTTACACTCTGACGATGTTAGCATTGGCTAATGAAAGCTAAGTGAGCAATATATTTTAAAGTTCCAGAGATCACAATGTCTGTTTCTTCTTTTATAAGTACACCTGGAAGTCATATTTTTAGGATAATTATAGGCACACACACACAAACACACATACGTAGTAATGGTAGAATTATATGGATTGAAGAACTGGAAAGAACATGAATAGAAGTACTTTAAATGTATAAATGATTGTGACTGGTACTAAAACTGTATACAGAGATATTGAATAATGAAAGAATGAAGGATGAAATTTTGATTTAATTAAGGAAATATGCATAACAAAATATTTGAAAAATACATCTTTGAATATTATAGTGATATGAAGCGGGAAGTTAAAATAGGGATAGAAAATAGAGGGGAATAATAGTAAATATATATTAACATGTTAAGATATACAGAAGGACAGAAAGTAGGTTTAGAAATGAAGGGTGATAGCAAAAGGTATGTGTAAATAATATGAAATAATGGAAATGAAATGTAATATTTAGGAGTAATAAAATTATGTTTATGTGTACTGAAATGCATGATACCCAGATACTACACCATTCACACATTGATATGTATAAAGAATGTAAAACATAAAAATCTGATTGAAGAAAAAAAACTCTAGAAGATAATGAAAATACATATTTTGCAAAGGGTGTACTGTGGTTAAAGGGTAAACTGCTAAAAGCTGTGAATGATTTTTTGATAAAGATAATAATAAAGAAAGGGGCAAACAAAGCCATACTGGTACAGAGATTGCAGAATGGTATATAAATCTTTGTGTCATTCCATGGCGAGATGATAAAATCACATATGCATATCTACACCATTGGTTGTACTTTTTTATAGGAGCAGAGGCAAAGTGTGAAAATATTGCCTCACACAGCTGAGAGCAGCGTGGCAGACCAACTGAGCAGTGGCGGTACAGAGATAAGTATGACAGCAGGCTGGAGTGCCCAGAGCAGCATCTGAGAGCAGTGCAACAGATCAGCAGCATCTGAGAGCAATGTGGTGGAACAGCAATGTCTGAGACCAACGCGGCAGACCAGCTGAGCATAGGCTAAACACCCAGATCAGCACATTGTACCTTAAAAAAAACCAGCAATGGCCAGGCAAGCACAAGGCAAGAAGGCGGGGAGGAAAAGGATAAGTACATAACACTTGTGCACAGGGAGGAAAGGGATAAACTTTCAAGGAAGGGAGTAGAGGGTTAAGACCTAAGCATCTCCTAGAAAAAAGTCTGAAATTTCCAACATAAATAAGTGCATAGCACTTCATAAAGGTCCAAGAACTTTTGTAAATTCTTAAATTTTAAAAAATTCTGTTTTTTAAAAAATTTTAAATTTCTTTTTTCAATGTTCAATTTTTTCATTTTTTTTCAATTTTTCAATTATGTTTCAATTTTTAAATCTTTTTCCAACTTTTAAATTCCTTTTTAATTTTAAATCCCATTTTCAATTTTTAAATCTTTTTCAATTTTCATTTTTCCCCAATTTTTTAATAAAATTCTTTTTTCAATTTTTCATTTTGTTTTCAACTAAACATTTTGAAAAAACAGTTTACTTATTTTAATTCTTTAGAAATGTTTAAATTCTTAATGATCTAAGGGGGAAAAATCATGGAAAAAGAGAAAGATACTTAAAACAGGGACGATAGTGATGAATTTTTCAAGACAGAGAACAAAGGGTCAAGAACTTTTGTAAACTATTGTAAACTGACACCTCACAACAGGGAAAATAACTTTTTAGCAATTTCTATTTTTTTTAACAAAAAAATCATGGACCTAGGGACTGACATTATAGTGACTTGCAAAATGCGGATTTGTTTAGGGGATAACCTGCACGGAGTTTTCAGGGCTTCCAGATTTTTATGGTCAGTCCATACCTCAAATTGTATACCTCAAATAGTAACATACCTCCTTGCCCCTTCCAGGAAATGCCACCAAGTGAGTAGGGCACAGCATGCGCCTCCTTCGCCCATATCACCCACCTCTGTTCAGTCTCGGTGAGTTTCTTAGAAGTGTATGTGCATGGCTGTAGCAACCCCCGGGCATTCCTCTGCAATAACACTGCCCCCATGGCTACATCGCTCACATCAGCCTGAATTAAAAATGGGGCATCTTGGTAGGGGTGCTTCAGCACGGGTTCTGCTGCAAACAGTTGTTTGAGCTTTTCAAGCACTGCTTGGCACTCCATGGTCCACTTAAGTGGCTGACCTGGTTTCGGCTTCCCCTCACCCTTAGTTTTTAAAAGGTTCGTGATTGGAAATGCAATCTTTGCAAAGGAGGGGATGAACTGTCAGTAGAAATTGGCAAAACCAAGGAAGCTTTGCAATTGCCTCCTAGTGCGGAGGGGGCACTCTAACACTGCATTTACCTTTTCTGGGTCCATTTCCACTCCTCCATTTGAGATATGATAACCCAGGTAATGAATCTTATCTTGGTGAAATTCACGCTTTTAAAGTTTTGCATACAGTTCAGTGGCTCGAAGCCTTTTAAGGACTGACCGCACCAATTTCACATGTTCCTCCCTCGTTTCAGTGTATATTAAAATATTATTATTATTATTTATTATTATTTATTTCTTTAGATTTCTAAACCGCCCCCTCTCCCAAAAAGGGACTCGGGGCGGTGTACAGTCAGATAAAATACAGATAAAATACATGAATAACAATATAAATAATATAAAACAATTGAATACTAAACATTTAGGTGGAGGAGATGAGACTGTACAAGAAATAAATATGCTATGGAAACCCTAAAAAACATCCCCAATTAAAATATCACCTAAATATCACCTAAATACACCAACACTCCCTTGTACAAAATGTCATGCAGCACCTCATTGATCAGTTGCATGAACACCACTGGGGGGGGTGGGGGGTGGGGGTGGAAGCCGAAAGGAAGCACCTGGAACAGGAAACATCCCAGTTATCCATTCATTGCCCTCCTTTATTTGCACCTAGTAGTAAGCTTTGCACAAATCCAGCTTAGTGAAGATTTTTTCCTTTGGATAGATGTGCCAACATGTCCTTCATCAGGGTAGTAGGTAGACATTTTCTATGCATGCAGCGTTTAGCCCCATATAGTCAACACATAGACAAAGAGTCCCATCTTTCTCCCGGAACAAAACTGGGGCTGCCACTCGTGACCTTGCTGGTTGGATAAATCCACATTTTAAGTTCTTGTCTACGAAGGTATGAGGCTCTCCTAGCTTGCATGGAGTCATCAAGTAAAGTTTAGGCTTCGGGAGATTAGCTCCAGGAAGGATTTCAATACTGCAGTCTGTGGGGCGATGGGGTGGGAGCACATCAGAGCCTTGCTCAGTAAACACATCTCTCAAGTCCCAGTACTCCTTTGGATTCGCTTATTGAGTGATCCTGAACTGCTGCCCCCAGCTCCCTTTGCCCTTTGTTTCCCTCACCTCTGGGTTTTGGGATCTTTTCCTCTTCCTTGGCCACTTTCTGCTGAATGTTTAAAAGCCCCCTCCTCCAATTCACTTTAAGGTTCCATTTCTGCAGCTAAGACAGTCCAAGTAGGAGGGGCCTCTCCATCCCTGGCACCACTATAAAACTCAGAGTCTCTTTATCCTTTCCCATTCTCATCTCCACTGGTTCAGTTATAAAGTGAGCTGAGCCCCCTCCAGCTACAGTCCCATCTAGTTGGCAAAACACTGGGCATTCTCAGCCATTTGAGCCTCAGTCCCAGCTTTTCAATGACTTCAGGGCTGACTACGCACCTAGTGCAGCCAGAATCCATTAAAGTCAGCATCCTCCCTTGGGTCCCCAAAGAGGGCACCACTAACTCCACAGGGAGGGTTACAGGAGTCACTCGCCGATTTACCAAGGGATAATAATAATAATAATAATAATAATAATAATAATAATAATAATAATAATAATAATAATAAATTTATTTGTTAGCCGCACCCTCTCCTAAAGGACTCAGGGCGGCGTACAATAAAAGCACATAAAATATACAAATGAACAATACATATACAGATAAAAATAAACACATACACGTACGTACACATATACATGGAGGAGGTAGCAATTATATAAAATAAAATTTAAAATTGACAATTTAAAACACCCTCAATTAAATTACAAGATTTAAAAAACCCGTCAGGAGCGATAAGGTAAAACTATGGTTGAGCCAGGCCAGCTGATTGGAAGAGGTGGGTCTTGAGCTTTGCACGGAAGGAGCGGAGGTCAGAGGTAGTCCTGATATCAGGGGGGAGGTCATTCCACAGGGCTGGGCCCGTCACAGAGAAGGCTCTGCTCCTAGGCGTCGCCCCCCGACACTGTTTGGTAGACGGCACCTGGAGAAGTCCCTCTCTGTGCGAGCGAATTGGTCGTAGGGATGTATGGGGCAGGATGCGATCCCGCAGGTAGCTAGGTCCTGTGCCATGGAGCGCTTTAAAGATCGTAATCAGAACCTTGAAACGCACCCGATAGACCACAGGAAGCCAGTGCAGCTCGCGCAGGAGAGGTGTCACATGGGAGTACCTTGTACTCCCCATAATCACCCGCGCAGCCGCGTTCTGGACCAACTGCAGTCTCCGAGTGCATCTCAAGGGAAGCCCCATGTAGAGAGCATTGCAGTAGTCCAGGCGAGACGTCACCAGCACATGAGTGACTGTGTGTAAGGCATCCCGGTTCAATAGGGGGCGCAATTGGCGCACCAGGCGAACCTGGTGGAACGCCCCCCTTGCCACGGCTGTCACATGGTCATCCATGGACAGCCGGGCATCCAGGAGGACGCCCAAATTGCACGCCCGCTCCACGGGGGCCAGTTGTACGCCCCCAATGGCCAAAGATGGAAGCAATTGGTTGAACCGGGGGGCCGGAACCCACAGCCACTCCGTCTTGGAGGGGTTGAGCTTGAGTCGATTGCCATCCATCCAGACTGTCCATCACTGTCTCTGTCAGCCTCACCCGAGTTGTTTGGAGTTCCCAAACCCTCAGAGTCAGGAGTGATGAACTCTACGACCTCCAGACCTTTCAGCGCTGTCTCTTGCATCCTTGGAGCTGGTTTTGTTGCTGTGGTGCTGAGGTTGGGTCTGTTGGATTTGTATGCCACAGCTTGGTGCACCTCCCCCCACGTCTGAGGCACATCGTGCTCCTGGGGTGTTGGAAGTGGAAGGGAAGGACTCAACCCATCTGCTGGCCCTCCAGCATCGGTCCTGGGCAAGACCGATCTCCACTTCTGCCACCAAAACATACCAGCATTGTAGGGTTCATTTGGCCCCGCGCGAGACACAGGTGTGGTAGATGTCATCAATGAGGCCATCTCTGAAGCAGTCAATGAAGATGTCTTTGGACCATGTGGCCAAATGGCATGCAAACTCTCGAACGTCAGTTTTGGAAGCCATTTTTTACTTTTTTGCTTTCTGACTGCCACATATTTTAGCCTGGGAAATTGGGAGGGGGGGTTGTTGGAGCGGTGGAAACTTAGCCATAACAACATTCCTTACTCTGGGAGTCAAGGACATTTGCCTGAACCTGGTTGGGAATGACTGGGGATTGTCTCCAGTTGAGTCTGAAGAATGGATTGGACCATGTGAGGAACTTGTGGGTGTGGAGCAGGGTTGTGAACTTTCAACTGGGTGGGGAAAACCTGGAAGCTTTCATATTTGGGTTTCCCCAGATGTGCCAACATGACATGTCTAATAAAGTGGAACTTTGAGGAATTTATTGCCTTAGAGTTTTATTTCATTGGGAGTGTTTTTTTGAACCCTGACATAGAAACTCCTGGGTGTACGTGGGCACTGACCGTCACCCTTGGGAGATGGCTTTTATCTTGATCCTAGCCTTGTGTTCAGCCAGTGGATCCTCGAACCATTGGCGAAGGGCTGACATCAAGTGGTCATAGTACTGCAGTTGGGGGTAATTGTCATTGTGCAGGGAGATCATCCACTACACCACTGCCCCCTCCAGGGCCATGGTTACTTGTCTTATCCAGGCTTCTGCCATCTCCAGTTTGGCCCCATACTCCTGCATGTACTTTCAGACTTGCACCAGGAAGAACCCCAATTGCTCAGGGTCTCCCCCATACTTAACGCCCAAGGCTGGGACCTTTGGGGCCTGGTGCCTTCAAGGAACAATCCCTGCAGGTGGAGTGGCTTGCACAGCTTGGTCTGGGGCGACCCAGGAACCTTGAGAAGCTGCCTGTGCAAGAGGCTCTTGGGCTCTTCGACTCCCTCTAACCTTTTGTATCAGGAACAGGGCCTGGTTCAGCATGGCTTCCTCTGGGCTTCTCTCTGGGGGGGGGGGGGGGGGTCTTCCCTTTGCCCCATGCCCCTCACCCACCTGAGCCTGATGGGCTTCTCACTGAAGTCCAGCTCCTCTTGCCATTCTGCCTCACCTCAAACCTGATGTGGTCTAGTTGGGGAGCCAGCCATAGATTCAGTTTCCTCCAGCTCACTCCCGTGGTTGAACATTGGATGCTTGTTCCCCACAGTAGACTGCTGTCTCCTGGTTGACCATTAAAAGATAGCTTGCTTGATGTCAGGGCTGCCTATGTTCATTTCCTAGGAAAGAAAAATCCATGGCTCCATAGATTTAGAGAAAAGTACTTTTACTAGGAACAAACTGAAAGCATACAGTTTCAATCAAGCTATGAGGTAAAATGCATGAGCACAGCAACTTCAAACACAGTATACAGCCCAACCCCCTTGTAGCTAGGCAACCACATGTCAGATCCAACAAACCTGGCCTTGGAGATAATAGCAGTTGCAAAGCTGCAATGTAAGCTTCTCCCTATTCCCTCCTTCCTCCTATTCCTGTGATGGTGAACCTATGGCACGCGTGCCACAGGTGGCACGTGGAGCCATTTGTTAGGGCATGTGAGGCGTTCCCCTGCCAGCTGACTTTGGCCTTCATTTTTGGCTGTTTTTTGCCCTCCAGAGGCTTTCCTGAAGCCTTCAAAGGGTGAAAAACAACCCAACATGCAAACCAGAAGTTTGGAACGGACTTCTGGTTTGCGAATTGGGCTGTTTTTCTCCCTCTGGAGGCTTCAGGGAAGCCTCCTGAATCCTCTGGAAGGCGAAAAATGGCCCTACGGGCAACCTGGAACTCTATTCCCGAACTTCCAGGTTGCTTGTAAAGCCATTTTTCACCCTCCAGAAGCTTCACAGAAGGCTCCTGAAGGCTCCAGAGGGCAAACAATGGCCCTACAGGCAAACCGGAAGTCAACGTGGGAGGGGAATGAACCCTATACTGTTTCAGAACAAGGGTCAAAGTGGGAGTAAAGCCACAGGTGGATGGTGAATGACCCCTCTGATAGGGAATAAATGAGGAGAGACAGAGGAGGGGTGTTTACAGGAGACAATTAGTTCATTCCTACATTTTTGCCAAATTGTAAGGACCTGCCTGGCCCCCCACCTCTTTCAAGCAAACATAGTGTCAACTTGTAAAGCATTTCCATGCCTGTTATCAAGTTGACATTGGAGGAGAGGGGGGGAGAGAATTCCACACATACCTTCGACTAGGGTCGGAGCTCAGATTTCGACAGCGGGCGTGTGAGACATGAAATTTTACAACCTGCTGCAGCACTTCATTGGTGGATGTGATTTATGAAACAGACTGAGGGGAGGAGAGACAAAGGGGTAAAGTTCAGTCACCATTAAACAGAAATCAGACCTGACTCCACAGCAGACATTGCCAAAAATGTTACTCCTAAAAAATGACTGGACTTCTTTTGAACTTTGTCTCGAGACTCATAAATTAATTAGGGCACCTTTTGGAAACCTGACAAAGAGTCAGATCTAACTTTTAAAATCTATCAAGATTACTGGGTTTCCAGGACTTCCGGTTCCGGCGGCCGATGGCGACGAGCAAGCATTGCTCGCCCCCCGCATCCCCGGTGGGCTTCCCACTCCTTGGGGGGCACAGGACGCCCCGTAGAGGCGTCCTGCCGAAAAGGCGGCACCGCGGGGGATCCCTGGATCGGCGGCGGCCGGCGGGAGGTCCCCCGCCTCGCTCCAGGCACCGGGGAGCACGATGGGGAGACGCTGCGGCGTCTTCGCTGCGATGCCGTGCGGAGAAAAAGAAAGCTGAAGGAAGCGGCAGTGGTGCAGTGAGGCGTAGACTTCCTCCATTCCCATAACTAACTTTTAAAACTTGCCAGTTGTGTAAATTTTATTTTTTGGCTTGATTTGGAGAGGAGCGGCTGGAGGGAGGGGGATTCCCCCCCCCTCGGACAAGCGGCTGGAAACAAGCGTGCTCTAAGCCCCAAGGGAAGGAGGAGGGGGAGAGCCAAACCAATGATGTCACACCCTTACTAAGTGGATTTTTGGACTTAAACTTATAATATAATGAAGATCTGGAAGCTTTGGAAATTTTGAACTTTTGAACTTTAAAAACTTTATTTGTTGCCTCTAAACCTGAAGCTGGCAGGGCAAGATGGCACACTTCCGTTGTCTTTATGAAATGTGAAATCTGACTCCACCTTTAAAACTTCAGGCTTCCGGTCTTTGTCTCCGTGCTACTCAGACAAATCTATTGTGGATTGCTGTTTTTTGAACTCCCTGGAGTGGAAATTTGGCTCTATTGCCAGGGTCAGTGGAAATAAAAGCTCTCTTCTGCCTGAACCTTCTGTCTCTTGGACTCTCCTGGCTGTTCTACCCTCCTGATTGATCCTTCTCCATACTGACTGGACTCTTTACTTTATAAACAATGGCATCTAAAAGACCACCCCCTGGAAAGCCAGGCTTTGCTGCCTCTGCCCCGACATCTGCAACCTCCAGTCCTAGTACACAATCAACGATAACAGCCTTAAAGCAACCTAAATCTACGGAGCTGGAGTTTCATCAAATGTTTCAGCAAATTCTACAGGGACAAGTGTCAGGCCTGTAATTCTGTTCCTTTTAGGATCTTTGGCCTGCCACATAATTAAAACATATATATATTATGCTGTTTCATTGGTATAGTAGTTGGGAGGGGGGAATAGAAAGGAGTAGGATTGTGGAATGTATTGTTATGAATTTCTTAGAAGCTCAAGGTCGTCTTTTGTCTTCGCACCTCGACACCTGGCCGGAAGAAGAGGGGTGTACATGCCAGCGTGGAAGTTGAAGATTGGACCATGTGATGAATTATGGGGTGTGGGGAAAAATGATGAACTTTTAATTGGGTGAATTCACCGGATGTACATTAGAGTTGAAATTCACCAGCTTAATGCCAACATGCCTGTCTTATTAAATTGGAGTTTTAAGGACTACTTTGCCTTGGACAATGATTTAATTCTGCATGATATTTGGAACGCTGACATTATTTCAACTCTCCCTTAAAAAAAATTTTCTTTCATCGGGGTACTGAATCCCAGCTCTGACCCAACCTTGGGCAGGACGAAATTTCAGTGAAGATGGAGGAAGGAAAGAATGCAGCAGAGAAAGCTAAGGATGATGGATCGCTTATTTTTGTCGAAACCATCTATGCACCTTCTAAAGAAATGGTTCAACAAGCAGAGGCGAAGCAAAGGGAGCTTCAGCAGGGCACCCGGCGAAAGGAACCGAAACCAAGATATCCCTCACAGACGGAGTTTGATCTGCGGGAGGAAGTTTCGGGATTTATTGCTTCTCAGGAATGCCTGCTGGAAGGAGGGGGGCCCCCCAAGGGAACTCTGACAGACGGCTGGAGCATGGGGAGAAGAGAAAATGAATGCAGATCTCAGTCGCTCTCACGCAGCCAGTCTTTGATGGGCCTTCCGGACCAATTCCGACGCCTAAATGTGAGTGAACAAAAACCCCTGGGGCCCCCAGAACCACCCGGGTGGAGCCTAGCAAAGCCCACATTATCCTTTCCCAGCAGAGAAACTGCTGCGCAGTGGAGCGGAGACCTTGGGTCTTTCCACACAGCCATCAGCGAATCAGCACCCCCCCCTCCTGGAGTGAAAAAAAGTTGGGAAGTAAAAACTAACCAGCCGAAAGGGGCCTGGAACACTTTCACCTCCCCCCCTCTGCAAAGCGATGGCTCTGGACCCATCAATCAAGCCAATTCAGGTTGGGCTTTCTTCCCGGGTCATGGATGGGCTCAATGCCAGTGGACGCCTGCCCCTTCCCAACTAATGGCGCCGCCCCAAATAGCTGCTCAGAGGCAGAGCCAGGGACTGGGACCACCACAGGGCCCAGCCCCCCCCACCAATGCCTCAGCAGGCTTTTGCCCAACCGATGGGTGTTTCCCCACAAAGAAGCTTACCACCCCAAGCAGCAGGCCGACAGGTTGCTCCGGTTCAACCACCAGCACCCCCTCCTCCTCCCACACCCCCAAGGTTCCGTGCAACCTATGATGGCAGCCGAGACAAACTAGCTTACTTTATGAATCGAGTGTTGGCATACGTTGACCAAGTAGGCCCACAATACCTGACGGATCGAGAACTGATCCAAGAAATAGCAGAGGGGATGAATGAAGGAGAGGCAGCGCAATGGATAGCGGAACTCCATGAAGAAGCAGCTCCTGAGTTAGATGACATAACGGGGTTCATCCAACTGATGCGGGCCCGATTTTACGATGTGGCCCAACAGGTAGATGCTGAAGACCAGATCCAGGAATTACGACAGGGGGGTCGGACGGTCAAAGAATTAGTTTGGGAATTCCGGAGAATAGCTGGAAGACTACGTTACTGGCCAGAGAGACTATTGGTCTATACGTTCAAAAAGGCCTTAGATCCCAAACTGAAACAATCTTGTGCCGTAAGGGGTACACCAGATCGTATCCAAGAATGGTACACCACGGCAATCATACTGGACCACGAGATTAACACCTATCCAAAGCCAGGTACCAGAACCCCTGAAAAAAAACCGTTAGCCCACCGAACGCAGAGGCAGCAAACTGGAAAGCTCCTGCCAACCCCGCGTTCCTAGGGCCCCAAAATAAAGTGCTACCATTGTGGTCAGCTTGGCCACCGGGCATCTACATGCTGGGCTCCAGCCCCAGTTCCACAACCACGCCAACCACCTGCCAGCACAGTCAAGAAAACCCCGAGAAAACCACCAGAAAAAAGTCGTCTGGCACAACAGCCAGCAGGGGCAGAGAGCAGAGCCACTGAAAACGCCCTGGCCACCTCAGAGGAGGAAGAGGAAGGAAACCCAGAAGACGACCCAATGGTGAGTGCACCTATCCGCCCCTTCCAAATAAAAGCCAAACTCCAAATACCGAAAACGGGGGTAGAAGGGGAAGTTGGGGTGATTATAGATACCGGCTGCACCCGATGCTTAATCAGCATGTCAATAGTGGAGCAACTAGGTATACGCACCAGACCCCTGAAACATCCCATTCCGTTTGAGCAAGTGGATGGAACCCTAATTGGGGGAGCTCCGGCTACAAAGATCACTGAGTTAGTAAAACTGGTGATAGGCCGCCACTATGAGTTACTCAGATTCATCGTGGCCCCTGGAATGCAGGAGTCAGTTATCCTAGGGCTTGCATGGTTGGACAAGTGGGAACCTACCATAAAGTGGGAGGATGGTGTTAGAAAGGTGACTATTGGACTTGGGCTGTTACCACCGGTGGAACCAAAAGGCCACCCAGGAACATTGGAACCTAACAGCCCAACCAATCCAGAACCTGCAGCAACCGCAGCAGACACTAAACTTCCGGGAATCCAACGAGTCCCAAAGATCTATTGGGATCTGGAGGAGGTGTTCAGTGAGGAAGACAGAAACTACCTTCCCCCTCACCGTGCCACAGATTGTGCAATAGAGTTCAAACCTGGGGTAACCTTACCAAAGCCCAAAATGTACTCTATGACGCCTAAAGAGATGATAGAATTGAGGAAGTACATCGACACCAATTTGAAAAGAGGGTTTATTGAACCAGCAAAATCAAAAGTAGCGGCCCCAGTGCTCTTCAGGGAAAAGAAAGATGGGGGGGTTCGCCTCTGTGTGGACTTACGAGCTTTGAATGCGGTATGCGAAAAGAATACCTATCCCCTCCCTCTCATGAAAGATATGTTGAACCACTTGGCTAAGGGCAAGATCTTCACCAAGCTGGATTTGAGAGAGGCGTATTACCGTATACGAATCCGGAAAGGGGATGAGTGGAAGACCGCTTTTAATACTCCCTTAGGCAGCTTCCAATATAAAGTCATGCTTTTCGGACTACAAGGAGCACCCGCAGTATTCATGCAGTACATAAATGAAGTGCTACACGACCACCTGTACCGCGGAGTACTCGTTTATTTAGATGACATCTTGATCTTCTCTGAGACCATGGAAGAACATGTGAAACTGGTACGGCAAGTCCTGAAAAAACTTCTAGCTGCCAAACTTTATGCAAAATTGTCAAAGTGTGAATTCCACAAGACCTCGCTAGATTATCTGGGATATCGTATCTCCAATGAAGCAGTAGAAATGGACCCAGAAAAAGTGAAAGCGGTGTTAGATTGGAAACCTCCAAGCACTCGCAAACAATTACAAAGCTTCCTTGGATTTGCAAACTTTTATAGGCAGTTTATTCCAACCTTTGCTGAAATTGCCCTACCATTGACTGACCTATTAAGAACGGGGCCTTCTCCTACTAAACCAAAAGCAAACCAACCATTAAAATGGACAATCGACTGTCAAAAGGCTTTTGAGAAATTAAAACGGCTCTTTGCCCAAGAACCCATATTGCAACACCCCGATCAAGAGCGACCTTTCATAATCCAAACGGATGTCAGTGATGTCGCGATAGCCGCGGTGCTACTACAAAAGAATAAAGAAGGCCACCTCTTACCATGCGCTTACATCTTCAAGAAACTCACCACTACGGAAAGAAGGTGGCCCATTTGGGAGAAGGAGGCATTCGCGATCAGGTGGAGCATGCTCACCTGGAGGCATCTCCTGGAAGGGGGGGATATACCGTTCGAGGTATGGACTGATCATAAAAACCTCGAAACTCTCCTTGCCCATCGAAAGTTATCTCCCAAACAGGTCCGTTGGGCCCAATATTTCCAAAGGTTCAAATTTGAAATTAAACACATCCCCGCAGCGAAGAACTTGTTAGCAGATGCACTGTCGAGGAAACCCCAGTTTGACAGTAAGAAGGAAGAAATTTTCCACCCCATCATATCTCCTTCTCACCAAAAGGCAGCTCAAGTCACCAGTCGAAGCCAAGATAAACTGAGAACCGAACTGAAAGCAGCCCTCCAGACAGACCCATGGTTCAACAACAACAAAGACATCCTAACGATTAATGATGGCGTAGCCTGGAAGGGATCCAAACTGTACGTCCCTGCAGAAATGAGATTGCAAGTGCTACAATGGAGTCATGATGCGAAACTAGGAGGTCATTTCGGATTCCTGAAAACTCTCCACCTCGCTAGACGTCAATTTTGGTGGCCGAAGATGAGGTCGGAGGTGGAAGATTATGTAAGAAGCTGTGCTACTTGTGCAACAATGAAAACCCGTCCGGGAAAGCCCCCTGGACTACTACAACAAGTGGCCAACCCTAGCCGTCCATGGGAAGAGATAGCAATGGACTTCATCGTCGAACTTCCAGATAGCAGTGGTAATAAAGTAATCTGGACAGTTATTGATTTGTTTTCCAAGCAAGCACACTTTATCGCTTGTTCAAGCCTACCATCCGCAAAGAAATTAGCGAAAATGTTTGTGAAACACATTTATCGCCTACATGGAGTTCCAAAAAGGATCATTTCAGATCGCGGAGTTCAATTCACCACCAAGTTCTGGAGAGAATTCCTAAAATCGATCGGGTCCACGCAGGGACTCAGCTCAGCATTTCATCCCAGCACAAATGGGGCAGCAGAGAGGGCCAATGCGATGGTGGAACAGTATATCCGGTGTTATGTGGACTATCAGCAAGACAATTGCTACCTTTCGCTGAAGTAGCTAATAATAATGCGGTTCACAGCAGTACCGGATTAACTCCTTTCCAGATTACCAGTGGCATGGAATTCGTTCCCATGCCTGAACTACCTAAGGAACCTCCCTCATCCATGTCCCTGAATGAATGGCTGGAGGCACTAAAGAAGGGATGGGAGAATAACAAAAAGGCGCTAACAGATGCGGCAGAAGCCTACAAGAAGCAAGCTGATAAACATCGTTCCCTACAACCCCCCTTTCGAGTGGGGGACAAAGTTTTTTTGTCTACTAAATACATAAGATTAAAGATGCCTAGTCAGAAATTAGGTCCAAAATTTCTAGGTCCTTTCCCAATAGAAAAGATAATTAACCCAGTTACAGTTCGACTCAGCCTACCCAGACTCTTAGGGAAAATTTACCCGGTATTCCATTGTAGCTTATTGAAGCCGGTAAGGGAGTCTAGCACGAGACCATCCACCCAAACTCCACCTCCTCCCGTAGTGGTAGAAGGGGAAACACATTATGAAGTGAAAAAAATATTAGATTCCAGGCTGTATAGAGGTCGTTTACAATATTTAGTGCATTGGAAGGGATACCCTTTGTCAGAAGCTATGTGGGTGAAAAGTTGGGATCTGAAAGCAGATAAATTAGTGAAGCAATTCCATGAGAAATTCCCTGATAAGCCAAAGGGTCCCCCTGGGGGAGGAAGAGGTGGTTAAAATTTGATGATTAACATTTATGTTATTCTCTTTTCAGGAAACGTTTTTCTCTTGAGGAGAGGCCGCCTGTCAGGCCTGTAATTCTGTTCCTTTTAGGATCTTTGGCCTGCCACATAATTAAAACATATATATATTATGCTGTTTCATTGGTATAGTAGTTGGGAGGGGGGAATAGAAAGGAGTAGGATTGTGGAATGTATTGTTATGAATTTCTTAGAAGCTCAAGGTTGTCTTTTGTCTCCGCACCTCGACACCTGGCCGGAAGAAGAGGGGTGTACATGCCAGCGTGGAAGTTGAAGATTGGACCATGTGATGAATTATGGGGTGTGGGGAAAAATGATGAACTTTTAACTGGGTGAATTCACCGGATGTACTTTAGAGTTGAAATTCACCAGCTTAATGCCAACATGCCTGTCTTATTAAATTGGACTTTAAGGACTACTTTGCCTTGGACAATGATTTAATTCTGCATGATATTTGGAACGCTGACAACAAGAGGAAATAAAGAGACAACTGAAGGAGATGAAAGAAGAAATTAAAGAGAACCAGGATAAAATTAATAAGAACTCACAGAGACTGGATCTTCTGGAGGGAGGGGCGGCTGAGATGAGTGAGGGGATAGAGGGGGTGCAGAAGGGAAACAAAGAACTTGACACCCAACAAATGAAAATAGAGTTTGAGAGAATGTCTTTTTATCTTAGATTTCAAAATGTGATGGAGACAGATGATGAAAATATAAGGGACATCATGACAAACATTTTGGCTGAGTATATTCAGAAGGAGAAACAACAGATGGGGTGGGAAATAGACCTGGCCTATAGAGTGAACTCAGCTTACGCTAGAACACACAATGTTCCCAGGGAGGTACACATTAAATTTCTTAGGAAAAGCACAAGAGATGAAATTCTGAATGCACAAAGGGGGCAAGCCTTGACATACAAAAATAAGGAGATAACCATTCTGAAACAGATCCCCAAGAAAGTAAGGGAAAAAAGAAAACACTATTCGCAATTGGCGAATAAATTATACCAGAAGGGGGTGTGGTTTAGATGGTTGATGCCTGAAGGTATGTTAATATTCTGGGAGGAGACAAGAGTTAGAATAAATACACCCATAGAGGCGCAGGCCTTTATGGAGAAAAACAAACTACTCCTAGAAAAACCAGAAGACTCCACAACAGACATACAAGACACGGGAGGGGCCGGAGCTCTGCCAGCGGGGGGAGATGGGGCGACATCAAGAAAGCTCAGATCACACAAATGAGTAGAAAATTCACCTGATATAAACTGGTCGAAATTACCAATTGAATTTACCACACTGACTATATGTTACTACTTAATATTGAATCTTATGCAAATGTATACTATGAGTTTGGAGGGGGGGGTGCACCTACCGCATTTCGCTGCTGCCAAAATTTGTAACCTTTCCCTTACCTTTTCCCTATGTAAAACATCAAAAAACCAATAAAAAACTTTGTTTAAAAAAAAAAAGATTACTGGGTTTCCTGAATCCCGGGCTCTCCAATCACTCCCCAATATTTGGGGTGCTTGGAGGGAAACTCAGGCAACCATGGCAGAGGGCAGACTATCTGAAGAGAGCCTGATTGCAGCTGGAGGAGTGCAGCCAGCTCCAGACATCAAATCTCCAGACATCAAAGCTGAGATTACTTTCCCAGGGGTAGAAGCAAGAAGGGATGAGTACTGGTGGAAATTAGTCCCTAAAGCAGCTGAAGTTGAGTTCCCTTACTCCAATGCCCAGATATAGGGAAGGGTCCTGAGCGAGCTGGCAAGGGTGGACTGGATGTGGGACTGGGAACAAGCCAGGCTCCCAAAGCCCCAAATGGAATCCCTGGGGAGTGCAATAAAGCAACTGAGGGAGGATTTTTACCAGACCACCCTTCGTGATGAGGGGCTATCATGCCGCCCAAAAGAGAGGGGAGGGGCATCCAATCCTGTTGAAGGAAGGAGATGCAGACTAGAGTGCAGCCCCCCCTCCCCCTCCTGATAGAAGGAGAAGAAGCCCAAAACGGCAACCAGTGCCTCTCCCACGCAGCAGGCAGGCTGCCAAGAGCAGGCAACCCCCTCCCTCTCTCCAAACTAGGGGTGAAGAAGATGACCAGCCATATCAATACAATACAATACAATACAATACAATACAATACAATACAATAGTAGAGTTGGAAGGGACCTTGGAGGTCTTCTAGTCCAACCCCCTGCCTAGGCAGGAAACCCTATACCGTTTCAGACAAATAGCTATCCAACATCTTCTTAAAGACTTCCAGTGTTGGGGCATTCACAACTTCTGGAGGCAAGCTGTTCCACTGATTAATTGTTCTCACTGTCAGGAAATTTCTCCTCAGTTCTAAGTTGCTTCTCTCCTTGATTAGTTTCCACCCATTGCTTCTTGTTCTACCCTCAGGTGCTTTGGAGAATAGTTTGACTCCCTCTTCTTTGTGGCAACCCCTGAGATATTGGAACAATGCTATCATGTCTCCCCTAGTCCTTCTTTCTCTTAAGCTAAACATACCCAGTTCCTGCAACCGTTCTTCATATGTTTTAGTCTCCAGTCCCCTAATCATCTTTGTTGCTCTTCTCTGCACTCTTTCTAGAGTCTCCACATCTTTTTTACATCGTGGCGACCAGAACTGAATGCAGTATTCCAAGTGTGGCCTTACCAAGGCATTCTAAAGTGGTATTAACACTTCACATGATCTTGATTCTATCCCTCTGTTGATGTAGCCTAGGACTGTGTTGGCTTTTTTGGCAGCTGCTGCACACTGCTGGCTCATATTTAAATGGTTGTCTACTAGGACTCCAAGATCCCTTTCACAGTTACTACTACTGAGCAAGGTACCATCTATACTGTACCTGTGCATTCTGTTTTTGTTGCCTAAATGTAGAACCTTACTCTTTTCACCATTGAATTTCATTTTATTAGATAGTGCCCAATGTTCAAGTTTGTCAAGATCCTTCCGTACCTTAAGCCTATCTTCTGGAGTGTTGGCTATTCCTGCCAGCTTGGTGTCATCTGCACATTTGATGAGTTCCCCATTTATTCCCTCATCCAAATCATTGATGAAGATGTTGAAGAGTACTGGGTCTAAAACAGAGCCTTGGGATACTCCACTGCATACTTCCCTCCATGTAGATGCAGTTCCATTGAGCACTACACGTTGAGTGCGGTTGGTCAGCCAGTTACGGATCCATCTGGTGGTGATGCTGTCTAACCCACATTCTTCTACTTCATCTAGTAGTAGGTTATGGTCTACCTTATCAATAGCCTTACTGAAGTCCAAGTAAACTTTATCGACGGCATTCCTCTGGTCCACTAATTTTGTCACATTATCAAAGAATGCAATAAGATTAGTCTGGCATGATCTGTTTTTGACAAATCCATGTTGGCTTTTGGCTATTACTTTGTTTGCTTCTAGGTGTTCGCAAATTCGTTGCTTGATTATTTTTTCCAGAATCTTTCCTGGTATTGAGGTCAGGCTGATAGGTCTGTAGTTTCCTGGATCTAATTTTTTCCCTTTTTTGAAGATGGGAACCACATCAGCTTTTTTCCAGTCCTCTGGTAGTTCCCCGGTGTTCCAGGATCTCTGAAAGATATAATTCAGTGGTTCTGAGATCTCATCTGCTAGTTCCTTCAGAACCCTGGGGTGTAATCCATCCAGTCCTGGTGAGTTGAACTCGTCTAGGGTAGACAGGTGCTCACTTACCATTTTCTTCCCTATTTCAATTTGTGTTCCTAATCTGATTAGGATATCAGGTGCAAGCATACCAAGGCCGACAGGAGGCTGGGGGATTAGGGCTGAATGACCCACCCCAATTCAGGGGAAAGTTTGATGGAGACTCAGACCAGCTAGCCCTATTCCTTGATTCAGCTGATATCCACCTAGAACGCTATGGGCACCTCTACCCATCCCCCAGAGTCATGGTGAATGCCATCGCAAAGGGTCTAGAGGGAGAAGCAAGGAAATGGCTAGCAGCCCTCCACAAGAGGAGAGCCCCCCAACTACAAGACAGAGATGACTTCCTATGTGGAAAACCGGGGCTCAATCTTCCCGGTTGGGCCAGAGGCCTTCTCCGGGGGCCGATTTCATGAGATGGAGAGTGAAGATACCACACAGGATTCCTCGGGATGAGACCGCGCCCAGAGTTGCCTATGGGGATCTCTTTTATTGGTAAACAAGGAAGGGTGGAGTAAAGGGTACATACATAGGTTTAACACTACCATATTTGGTCATACTTCCTGTACAAGCATTCTATTGGTTCCTGGTGTCATGTTTACATTGGCTGCTCATCCTGGCATTGTGGTGATGAGATCCTTTTGTCTCCTTTGTTCTTCCTCCTAGCGTGGTTCAGCCTCCTTCCAGAGGCCTACACGTAGTGGAAAATTACCAGAGATAGTTCTTCTGAGCACATGTTTTTTGTTTAGCCCTTAATGGTGGATCAGATACTACTGCAACATCTCCTCTGTTTTTTGTTTTAAAAGGCAGAATATTTAGACTTGTTGCTAAAAAATGGGAGATGTTGAAATGGTCTCCTCATCACTACTGAAGGTGATGGGAGGTTTTTTATCATAGTTAATGGTGATGATATCATTGTCTGTTTCTTCCTCGCTGCCTTTAAAGGCATCCGGGAGCTCGCTTTGGATAGATTCATCTTGAGGTATCAAGGAATATCCCTTGTTGTGCCATAATGCATTCACCTGAGCGACAGCACGCTTTTCAGCAATCAGTGATAGACTGTTGGAAATAGTTTTTACAAAAATTGGCAAGACACAAGGCAATACAATACATCCTAAAGCAATCATACCAATGAGCGCAACAATGGCCTGAAGGCCAGGCAATTTGGGGAACCATGAACCAAACATATCTCTGAAATCTAACCCAGACCATGTCTGAACGGGAACATGGGCAATTTTTACCATGTCCGATGTTATTTGTTCAATTACTTTTCCACTGTTGTCTATCTGGATACAACAATTGGATAGATTAAACTTTCCACATACTCCCACTTCTTTGGCTAATAAATAGTCTAAGGCAAGACGATTTTGCATAATATATGTGCAGGAAAGAGCACTTTCTTTGCCGAGTTGTTTTAAGGCAAGAGCTGTTTTGTTGGTAATGATTTCTACCACTGCTTGGAGCCTTATGATGCGATTAAGCATATAAATGGGTGTGCGATAGCCCCAAGTGCCATCTTGGGCCCATGTAGCAGGGTCATAATAATTGATAATGCGCTCGGGGGGCCAATCATTATCTTTCCAGTTGCCAATGTTAATATTGTTTGAAATTCTAGAAATGTCATGTTTTTGTATGCGGCCTACTTCATCATATAAAGGTATGCCAAGTATTTGGCGTCGTTTAAGAGGAAGAAGGAAAAAGGACGGTTGAATGACACCTAAAACACAAGAGCCATACCATCCCTTGGGAAGAACATTATATGCGTAAGCGCCACAAATCCAGTATAACCCGTCAGGTGAAAACCATGGTAAAAAAATCATTTTCAGGGTCCTGTAGATACGATAAGTATTCTATGGATGCAAGTGAATTGATGGGAGCGGTGGCATTGTTAGAAGACCACCATGTATTATTATTCCAGGTGGACAGACACAACAAATTTCCCACTGGGACTCTGTCAGAAGCATTATTTCTTTGGTAGCATACCTGTCCAACGAGATTAGAACTTAATAGCCAAGTTTCATTTACTCGTTGGAGATAGGTATAGTTTGCTTTCCATATTGCAAGTTCAGTATAATCGGCCTCTCTGGCATGCCATGGCCACTGATCTCCCATATTAGTCCCACCGCACACAAAACAATTTTTTACAACCAACTCTTTTGCTATAGTTTCGGCCAAATTAATAAACATATTATGGGCTTTAGGAGGAGCGGGGAGTTGATTGAGTTTTGAAATCTCTTCCTCATATTCCCAAAACACCGAAAGAGAGGAAGAGGAGAGTATGTGGGTTTGAACCCGTACCACAATATACCCGTAAGGGTCCTTTCCAGTGACATCAATACCAAGACCAAATCCATAATAATGGGTTGAAGGGGAGTGCGTAGTAGGGGCTGATAAACAAACAGTGTTACAGTGGCCGGTGGAACACGTGGTGGCAGCCGGGCCTAAGGTAAAGTTAAAACCCTCAGGGCCAGATTGAATGGTTCCAATCGGGCCTGTGTACCAATAGTTATAAGCCTCTTGAAAACTAACGTGCCCAGTGGATTGCACCTTGCGAAGAGTAAAAAGATATTTTTGTACAGTTAAGTATGATTGCTCCCATGAAAAGGAGCCACAGGTGACCCCCACAGCCCCATCACCCTGCCCCTTAGTTATGGCCATGCAAGCGTCAAAACAAACAGAAACTGAGCCCTTTTGGTTATTTGAGGGGCGATTCCGGGAGGTATTGTGAGCAACATACCCTGATCGTTTTTGGGCAAGCGAAAAGAGAGTTGAGGGTATTTGAAATTTTGCATTCGGATGCCGACTACCCCCTTTATACCCGTATATGTGAACAGAAGCATAGACAGGGCCCAGGGCGTGCGGGTGATAACACTGAGTTCCTGATGAAGTGGTGCAGTGGGCATACACAGTGTTGTTTCGGGTGCAAGAGTCTAGGTCTTTCGTACAGTCTGGCTTCAGTGTGTGGTAGATTAATGTCTGACGAGTGCGAGTGCCTGATTTTGTGGTCTGGATGCATTCCGCACAATCCTGGGAAAGGGTGGTTGCTCGCTTTCGTCTTGGCAGGTGAGAAACTTTAAGAAAAGCGTTAAGTGAAGAAATGACTTGGCGAGTGGGAAGGCAGGTACAAAGGAGCTGGCACCGATAAACACCAGAGTCTGAGAGTCGGGTGTGATGAAAGGTCAGCGTAGATGAGGTAGGGTTGACACGAGAGGTAATTGTGATGGTAGAAGAGCTGGACAGCTGATGTTCCTCCTTGCCTTTCCGGGCCCACGTTAAACTCATTGGTCCAGGGTCACCCATGGTAAGGATACAGGTGAAAGATGTGGTCCCATTAACTGGAGCGGTGGCAGTCCACGGCATCAACATCAGTGGAGGTGGTGGTTGGTTGATCGTGGCGGCCGACACATTTCGATTGTGTTTTGCAGTCCAGATTGCCATCAGGGCGAGGATCATAAGCAATTAATCCCCAATAAAAGATAGTCTTATAGTTCGAACCAATGAAGTGTTGAATTACTGCAGGTAAGATTCAAACAGGATCCAAACATGTAGAAAGCAAATGTTCCATGTACAGTTCAAATCAGTGTGTGTGATGTTAGTTGCACCCATAGATTTTTACTTCAGTCACTGTTCAAATGAGTTTTTGGGTGAGATGACAGAACAAGTAAACATAAACAAATGATGACTAGGGAATTGGCAAAAATGGCAGCGCATTAGTTCCACGTGTCGTTGTTTCAGCACTGCTTTGGTGGTTTTTGGTTTTTCACATCACTGGACAGCTGTTTTGGCAAGATCGTATTGGCCACTGTGCTGTCTGTAAAGTCATCTTGGTCATCTCTGGAACTGGATTTGGGAACTGGTACGACAATATTTTTGGCTGGACAAGCATCACATGCTAGAATCCACAAAGATCTGTAGAAGCAAGCACAGCATGTCCTCGTCCCCCTTGCAGGAGAGGCAAACAAACTTTTTAAATCTATTATGTTACCTATGCCAAATTAGCCAAATTGGGGTACACCAAATTGTTAGGTACCCAAAATCCCTCCTGTTTTATTTGTTTGAGAAAACAGTCCCTAAGGACCAATTAACACGTTCCACAATGGCTTAACCTGTGGAATTGTAAGGAAAAAACCCCCAAAATTTAAAACAATGTTCCAATTAGTACAAGATTACAAAAAGGCCAATGAAAAATAGGCCAGGCCAATATCAGTCTTTAAAAAGAAAAGTTTGCCCAAGGCAGTAAAGGCTGAAAAAAGGTGAGAAAAAACATGATTATCTGTTTCTTCTCATTAAAATGTGGCCCAAAAAAATAGATAAATGAATTTACTTCTAAGGAGCCAAAAAGGAAACATACGTGACATCCATTTGCCATAATAATTAGAGGCCAAATCATGGGGATTAACTTCTGTGTCCCCAGAGGGGGATGCCCCAGAACACTGGGGGCAAGATGAAATAATTTGCTTGACCTGGTTGAGTGGCATATGGCAAAATTGTGCCAGTCCCCAGGCATTTTGATGAAAAAATTATCAAAAAATAAATAAATCTGAAGAAAAACGTAGTTAAAAAAATACCTAGAAAATTAAAAATAAGTTGACACACATAATGAAAGTCAGAAATGTAGTTTAAAAGTTTGTTAAAAAAGATGTGAAAAGTTAAAGTAGCAACAGACAATTTTTAGTGTTGCAAGAACAACGGTATTGCAAGGTAGGAAAAGAAAAGTCATTAAACACGCAAGCCAAAGATCTTTAGGCAAATGATATGAAATACAGACCACATAGTCAGTTAAAGCACACTGAAGAAAGAAGTTATTCTGAAAACAAAATTAAAAATCAGATTTTGGAATAGGAAAAATAATATTAATTAAATCAGTCCAATTTCTACAACAAACCCAAGGTTATTAATTCAACAACTGCCTAAAAAAATAATAATGGCAAGACATTTTAAAATGGAGTCTTTTTATCT
Source organism: Natrix helvetica (assembly GCF_964273705.1). Classification (NCBI taxonomy): domain Eukaryota; kingdom Metazoa; phylum Chordata; class Lepidosauria; order Squamata; family Natricidae; genus Natrix; species Natrix helvetica. The sequence continues at coordinate 22,778,194 of NC_138555.1, forward strand.
TAAAAAACATCAAAAGAATTAGCTGACAAGTTACGCAAACCACAAATGGAACGCTCAAAATCTCATTAATCTTTTCAACTGTGGCAAGGGGACGAAAAAGAAAACAAAATAAATCAAATAAAAAACTTTAAGTAAACCGGCAGACGCAGACGGACGAACCCAAACAAAGGTTCCCCAACAGCTGCCATAAATTAAGTAGCAAAATACCTCCGTGTGCATTGAAACAAAGAAATTTGGAGCAAAAAAGATTGTAACATTTCATGCAGTTATGCTTTTTTTCTGGAACAATCTGCAATACAATACAATACAATACAATAGTAGAGTTGGAAGGGACCCTGGAGGTCCTCCAGTCCAACCCCCTGCCTAGGCAGGAAACCCTATACCGTTTCAGACAAATAACCATTCAACATCCTCTCAAAGACCTCCAGTGTTGGGGCATTCACAACCCCTGGAGGCAAGCCGTTCCATTGACCAACTGCTCTTAACTGCCAGGAAATCTCTCCCCAGCTCCAAGCCATTTCTCTCCTTAATCAGCCTCCACCCATCGCCTCTTGTTCCACCCTCAGGTGCCTTGGAGAACAGCCTGACTCCCTCCTCTCTGTGGCAACCCCCGAGACATTGGAACAATGCCATCATGTCTCCCCTACTCCTTCTTTCTCTTAAGCTAAACATACCCAGCTCCTGCAACAAGCCAAACATACCCAGTTCCTGCAACCATTCCTCACATGCTCTAGTCTCCAGCAATCACCTTCGTTGCCCTTTTCTGCACTCCTTCCAGTAAAAAATCATTTTTTATTTTTGAAAGCCAATTAGGTTATATCTTGGGACTCCAATTAAAATATCATCCATATAATGATTTACCAAAACCAATGAATAGCACTTATACAAAAAATTCAATTCTGCAACATAAATCTAAATCAAAAAAGGAACTAAGTAAATGTATAATCATATCTACCATATCAAGATCGTTTTCCTTTTGCTAATTTCACCAACAATTCCATTTGAGCCTCAAAATTATCTCTCTGTTGTTTTTCTAAAACATCCTACAATCTGTTAAACCGACACAGGCTCTTCCAAAAAAGGGAGGAGGTGGGGGGAGGGAACATAAGCCAACACAAACTCTTTCAAAAGAAAAAAAAGTGTGTGTGTGTGGGGGGGAAAGTACCAAGCAGAAGCCAACACAGAGTCTTTCTAAAGAGGGAAAAGTGGGGGGGGGGGGAGCAACAGACATCCCGGAGAGGGGGAGGTGGGGGAAGAGATAACAAGCAGGCACACAGAAAATGGACTTTTCTTGCAAAGCAGGGTAAGGAAGGATAGAAAAAAGCAATCCTTTAAACTAATTACTTCATGATCTTGTGGAATCAATTTAGGTGGAGAGACAGAAAACATATGTTTATTCCCCTCCTCTTTTGCTAATTGTTCCTCTAACAGTGGAGGAGAAGAAAAATTAACCTCTCCATGAGAGCAATTGAAGATAATTTTGGAGAAAGAATTTTTAATTCCTTCTTTTTTAATTGGGGAAGAGTTTTACCCCCTTGAGAAGCTATTTTTATAGAAGATTCATTCGGTTAATTCCCTTAGTTCATGCAAATGTTCAACTTGCGGCTGAGAGAATTTTCTGCCCATACTTACGGAGTAACCACGTCGTGTTTCAGACAGGTCGAATGCGCAGGCCTCTTCCAGGCAGGTAAGTGTGGGCAGTCCAAGACGTATTCCGCGAAATCACATCGGGGTCACCAGTTGTGGAAAACCGGGGCTCAATCTTCCCGGTTGGGCCAGAGGCCTTCTCCGGGGGCCGATTTCATGAGATGGAGAGTGAAGATACCACACAGGATTCCTCGGGATGAGACCGCGCCCAGAGTTGCCTATGGGGATCTCTTTTATTGGTAAACAAGGAAGGGCGGAGTAAAGGGTACATACATAGGTTTAACACTACCATATTTGGTCATACTTCCTGTACAAGCATTCTATTGGTTCCTGGTGTCATGTTTACATTGGCTGCTCATCCTGGCATTGTGGTGATGAGATCCTTTTGTCTCCTTTGTTCTTCCTCCTAGCGTGGTTCAGCCTCCTTCCAGAGGCCTACACGTAGTGGAAAATTACCAGAGATAGTTCTTCTGAGCACATGTTTTTTATTTAGCCCTTAATGGTGGATCAGATACTACTGCAACATTCCTACAACTGCTAGAGGCCAGATTTGAGGAGGAGGAGGAGGAGGAGGAGCCATATGCGGACGATGTACTCAGCAACCTAAAGCCGAGGGGCCGCCCTATCAAAGAGCACATCTGCAAATTTAGGAGGGTCTTGGGAGGCTACCCCCTTTACCAGAGTGGCTGCTGGTGCATTTTTTCAGAACAAGCCTGGACAAGCAATTTGCCCAAGTAACCGCATACCGGGACATCCCGAATTGACTCTCTCAGTGGTTCCGAGTAACAACAAAAGTAGGCAGCAGACTATGTGCCAACAACATAAGAAAGGAACCAGACACAAAAGAGAGATGTCAACCTGACCTGAAACTGCCCAGCTGACGGGGAATCAAAGCACCACAGCTGGCCCTGAGACCAGCCCTCCCTTGACGCCCGCTATAATGCTACAGATGCAGGGGGATGGGCCTCAATGAGGCAGAGTGCTATTGTGTGTGGACTTTAGAAGGATCAATGCAGTGTGCGTACACAACCTATACCCCCTCCCGCTCATGAAGGACATGCCATCTCACCTGGCCAAGGGAAAAGTCTTCACCAAACTAGACCTCAAAGAAGCATACTACCGAGTACATATCAGGGAGGGAGATGAGTGGAAAACAGTGTTCAACTGCCCCCTAGGGAGCTTTCAATTCAAAGTGATGCCTTTCGAACTACAGGGAGCTGCAGCGGTGTTCATCCAGTTAATAAACGAGGTGCTGCACGAGCACCTCTACAAAGGGGTCCTCGCCTACTTGGATAATATTCTCATCTACACTGAGACAATGGATGACCACATACCCCTGGTCTGCCAAGTACTGGAAAAACGTCTGACAGCCAACCTGTACATCAAGGTATCAAAATGCAATTTCCACCATGCACGGCTAGATTACCTGGGTTACCGAGTGTCAAATGAGGGAATAGAGATGGACCCAGCCAAAGTGCAAGCCGTCTTAGGCTGGCAACCTCCTTGCACCCACAGACAGCTACAAAGCTTCCTAGGGTTTGCAAACCTCTACAGACAATTCATCCCATCCTTTGTGAAGTTTGTCAAACCCATGACAGACCTCCTAAAGACAGGGAGCCCAGGAACGAAACCTCTCCCAGGACAACCTCTACAGTGGAACCTAACCTTCCAAGAGGCATTCAAAACACTAAAAGAAATGTTTGCAAAGGAAGCAGTGCTGAAACATCTGGACCCAGAACAACCCTTTGTTATCCAAGCAGATGCCAGCGACATGGCAGTGGGAGCAGTGCTACTCCAAAGAAACAGCCAAGGAAACCTACAGCCCTGGGCCTACACCTCCTGCAACCTCACAGACAAAGAGAGACGATGGGCCGCATGGGAAAAGGAGGCTTTCACGGTGAGATGGGCACTGGTAAACTGGCAACACCTGCTGGAAGGGGGCCAGAAACCATTCTAAGTCTGGACTGACCACAAAAATCTGGAGGCCCTCCAACAAGTCTGATGGGCTGAATACTTCAACCGTTTGACATTCCAGGGCAGAGGAATTTTTTAGCTGACGCCCTCTCCCGCATGCCCCAGTACAAATGCGAACAGGAGCAGGTGGTGTACACCATCATTCCCCCTACTCAAATAGCTTCCCAGGAGACCACCAGATGACAATGCCGTTACCAGCAAGACCAACCAGCAAGCAACCTAACCACAAGACTCAAAACCGAACTGCTAGCAGACCCCTGGTTCTGAGACTACCAACACATCTTGACAAAAAGAGATGACTTCACATGGAATGGGAAGAAACTCTACGTTCCGGAATCCCTACGCACCCTAATTCTCCAGAGGAGCCACGACACCCAATCGGCAGGCCACTTTGGGTTCCTAAAGACTTTACACTTAGCCCGGAGGCAGTTCTGGTGGCCTGGCATAAAGAATGATGTGGACAGTTACGTGAAAAGTGGCACCATCTGCGCCATAATGAAGAGACGACCGGGAACCCCTCCCCCCCCCCCCCCGGACTGCTGCAACCAGTAGCAGAGCCAACAAGGCTGTGGGAGGATATCGCAATGGACTTTATACTAGAGTTGCCAAAAAGTGGGGGGAACTGGGTGATTTAGACTGTAATAGACCTGTTCTCCAAACAGGCACAGTTCATACCGTGCAGCCGACTACCCTTGGCTCACCAGCTGGCCAAACTGTTCCTGAAGCATCTTTACCACCTGCATGGAGTACCATGGAGTTCCTGGAAGGAGGGGATGTGCCATTTGAGGTCTGGACTGACCATAAAAACCTCAAAGCCATCAAAAGCCCCCAAAAGCTGTCTCCAAAGCAAGTTCACTGGGCACAATACTTCCAAAGGTTCACATTCGAATGGAAACACATCCCTGCAGGGAAGAACTTGCTGGCAGATGCCTTATCAAGAAAACCGTGATACGACAGTAAAAGGGAAGAAGTGGTTCACCCCATCCTTCCCCCTTCCCACCAAAAGGTGGCCCAAGTCACCACCAGAGGCCAGACTAACCGGCCGCCTACTCTCAGCCAGGACAAGCTGACAGCAGCAATGAAATCGGCGCTGCCAGCAGACCCCTGGCTCAAAAACCACAAGGACATCCTGGCGATGAGAGATGGCTTAGCCTGGAAAGGATCCAAACTGTACGTTCCCATGAACTTGAGGCTGGAAGTACTACAGCGAAGCCACAACACGAAATTAGGAGGCCACTTTGGATTCCTAAAAATGCTCCACCTCTCCAGGCATCAATTTTGGTGTCCAAAAATGAAAGCTGAAATGGAAGATTATGTAAAAAGCTGTGCCACTTGCGCAACCATGAAAATACAGCCAGGCAAGCCCCCTGGATTACTACAATGGGTGGCCAACCCTAGCTGACCATGGGAAGAGATCGCAATGGACTTCATCATCGAGCTCCCAGACAGCAGTGGTAATAGAGTAATTTGGACAGTCATTGACTTATTTTCCAAGCAAGCCCATTTTGTTACTTGCTCAGGACTACCATCTGCAAAGAAGCTAGTGAAAATGTTTGTCAAACACATTTACCACCTGCATGGAGTACCCAGGAGGATTATCTCAGACTGCGGAGTTCAGTTCGCCGCCAAGGACTTAGCTCGACTTTTCATCCGAGCATGAACGGGACTGCAGAAAAAGCCAATGCGATGGTGGAGCAATACATCCATTGTTATGTGGATTACCAGCAAGACAACTGGTCGGATTTGCTACCTTTCGCCGAACTCGCGTACAACAACACTGTCCACAGCAGCACTGGATTAACTCCTTTTCAAGTTACCAGTGGCATGGAATTTGTTCCTATGCCTGAACTGCCCAGAGAACCCCCCTCTTCCATGTGTCTGACTGAATGGATGGACGCTCTTAAAAAGGGGTGGGAAAATATGAAAAAAGCTCTGGTGGAGGCAGCAGAGGAGTACAAGAAACAAGGTGATAAACACCGCTCGCTCCAACGCCCCTTCCCTTTGGGGGATAAAGTTTTCTTGTCTACCAAATACATAAAGTTAAGAATGCCTAGAAAGAAATTAGGCCCCAAATTTCTAGGTCCATTCCCAATAGTGAAAATAATTAACCCAGTTACGATTCAGCTCAGTCTGCCCAGAATTCTAGGGAAAATTCACCCAGTGTTTCATTGCAGCTTACTGAAGCCAGTGATTGGGTCCACCCTAAGACCGTCCACCCAGCCTCCCCCTCCTCCAGTAGTGATAGAAGGAGAAACACACTATGAAGTGAAGAAAATTGTAGACTCTAGCTTGTATAGAGGTCATTTGCAATATTTAGTGCATTGGAAGGGGTACCCTTTGTTCGAAGCTACTTGGGTGAAAAGTTGGAATGTAAAAGCAGATAAGTTAGTAAAACAATTCCATGATAAGTTTCCTGATAAGCCAAAGCCCCCCCACCCTCAGGAGGGGAGGTGGTTAGTTCTGCTTATGTTAACCCCCACATTGTTCTCTTTTAAGAAAACGCTTTCTTCTGAGGAGAGGCTGCCTGTCGGGCCTGCAGCCATATTCCTTTTGGATCTTTGGCCTGCCACACTTTTTATTATTCTACTATGTTATTTCTATTGTGGGATAATGGGAGGGGGTATGGTACAGAGTTAAATGCTATGTAGCTGAAATAAAATTCCTTTCTAGAAAGCCAAGGTCATCCTTTGTCTCTGCACCTCTGCACCTGACCGGAACTGGATGGGTGGAACTGCCAGCATGGTGAAACTCTGCAAATGAGAATTTAACCAAATGAGTTTTGATTATTTAGGGTATCGCCCCACCAGGGATGGGGTGGAGATGGACCCTCATAAGGTCCAGGCAGTTCTAGGATGGCAAGCACCAAGGATGCAGAGACAATTGCAAAATTTCCTTGGCTTTGCCAACTTTTACTGCCAATTTATTCCCGCTTGTGCCAGAGTGGCATTACCCCTGACAGACTTGCTGCGTACCAAACCCTCTGCACTTAAGCCACGACCAGGACAGTCCCTGAAGTGGACAACAGAGTGTCAAAAGGCATTTGAGGAGCTAAAAGCACTTTTCGCCCGTGAGCCTGTCTTGAAACACCCTGACCCAGAACAGGCCTTTGTCATACAGGTGGATGCCAGCGATGTGGCTGAGGGAGCCGTCTTATTACAAGCTAATAAGCAGGGTAGACTGCAGCCTTCTGCCTATACCTCCCAGAAGCTCACCTCGATGGAACGAGGTTGGGAAATCTGGGAGAAGTAAGCTTATGCAGTGTGTTGGGCGCTTCTGACATGGTGGCATCTTCTGGAGGGGGCTAGACAACAATTTGAGGTGTGGACAGACCACAAGAAATTGGAAGTGTTTTTTTTTAACTTTGTCTCAGGGCTCGTAAATTAATTAGGCCAGCACTTGGAAACTTCACAGGAAGCTCTGCAGACCCCACATAGGTTATCAACCAAACTGGTTCGATGGGTGCAGTACTTCCAACATTTTAACTTTAAGTTGAAGTACGTGCTGGCTGGAAAGAACTTTTTAGCCGATGCGCTGTCTCACATGCCACAATATAATAGTAAATGAGATGAGGTTGTGCAGGCTATTATTCCAACTACTCAGCCCGTGCGAAGAGTGACAAGCAATTCCCCTATCAACCTGCTGCATGACGAATTACGAAAAGCATTACTTGCAGATCCCTGGTTCGCTGAAAATAGAACCATTTTGACCCATAGGGATAGGATGGCATGGATGGGGGACAAATTGTATGTGCCCACGGCCTTGAGGTCTAACGTATTACATCGCTGTCATTATGTTAAGCCAGCTGTCCATTTTGGCTTCCTTAAGACATTACACCTAGTGCGGCGACAATTCTGTTGGCCCAAAATGAAAGCGACAGTCGAGGACTATGTGAAAAACTGTCAAGTTTGTGCAGTCACCAAAGCCAGGCCTGGAAATCCACTTGGTGTCAGTATTCTAAATATCATGCAGAATTAAATCAGAGTCCAAGGCAGAGCTATCCTTAAAGTTCCAATTTAATAAGACAGACATGTTGGCACATCTGTGGAATCCCGAATCTGAAAGCTTCCTTGGATTCCCACCCAGTTGAAAGTTCATGATCTTGTCCCCACACCCATAAATCCATCACATGGTCCAATCTTCCTCTGCCACACTGGCATTTCCACCCATCTAGTTCCGGTCAGATGCAGAGGTGCAGAGACAAAGAATGACCTTGATTTCTAGAAAGGAATGACAACAACACATTTCACAATTCTACTCCTTACTATTCCCCCCTCCCAATTGCCCATTAATGAAACAGCATAGTAAAGAAAGACAGAGAAAGTGTGGCAGGCCAAAGATTCTAAAAGGAATATAACTGCAGGCCATACAGGTGGCCTCTCCTCAGAAGAAAAACGTTTCCTGAAAAGAGAATAACATAAAAGTTAACATAACAAAATTAACCACCTCTCCCCCCCCCCCCCGGGGGGGGAACCCTTTGGCTTATCGGGAAACTTCTCATGGAATTGCTTTTACTAACTTCTCCACTTTTAGGTTCCAGCTTTTCACCCAAGTAGCTTCAGACAAAGGGTAACCCTTTCAATGCACTAAATACTGTAAGCGACCCCTATTCAGGCTGGAGTCTATGATTTTTTCCACCTCATAACGTGTTTCCCCCTCTATCTCTACAGGAGGAAAGAAAGCCTGGGTGGATGCTCTTATGCTGGACCCAATTACTGGCTTCAACAAGCTACAGTGAAATTCTGGGTCAATTTTCCCTAGACTTCTGGGTAGACTGAGTTGAACTGTAACTGGGTTAACTATCTTCACTATTGGGAATGGACCTAGAAATTTTGGGCCCAATTTCTTACTAGGCATTCTTAAACTTATGTATTTGGTAGATACAAAAACTTTGTCCCACACACGGAAGGGGGGTTGGAGCGAGCAATGTTTATCAGCTTGCTTCTTGTAGGCTTCTGCCACATCTGCTAAAGCTTTCTTCGTATTTTCCCATCCTTTCTTTAGTGTGTCCATCCATTCATTCAGAGACATGAAGGAGGGAGGTTCTCTAGGCAGCTCAGGCATGGCAACAAATTCCATGCCACTGGTAATCTGGAAAGGAGTTAATTCAGTGCTGCTGTGGACCGCATCATTGTACACCACTTCGCCGAAGGGTAGCAAGTCCAACCAGTTGTCTTGCTTATAGTCCACATAACACCGGATTAACTCCTTTCCAGATTACAAAGTGGCATGGTCCCCGCAGGGTTGAGGCTGGAAGTTCTACAGTGAAGCCATGAGGCGGAACTAGGAGGCCACTTTGGATTCTTAAAAACACTCCACCTCACCAGGCATCAATTTTGGTGGCCAAAGATGAAAACGGAGGTGGAAGATTATGTAAAAAGCTGTGCTACTTGAGCAACAATGAAAACACTGCCGGAGAAGTCCCCTGAACTACTACAATGAGTGGCCACACCTAACCGACTGTGGGAAGAGGTCGCAATGGACTTCATCGTTGAGCTCCCAGCCTCAACCCTGCGGGGACGTACAGTTTTGACCCCTTCCAGGCTAATCCATTTTCCATCATTAGGATATCCTGGTTATTGTTGAGCCACTGGTCTGTTGGGAGCGCCAATTTCATAGCTGTCATCAGCTTATCCTGGCTTCGGTTAGTGACTTGGACTGTCTTTTGGTGGGAGGAAGAAATGATAGGGTGAACAACTTCTCCCTTCTTACTGTCGTACTGCAGTTTTCTCAAAACATCCCGCAACAAGTTTTTTTGTACTTGTTGGACCCCTGAGGTTTTTGTCTCTGCTGCAGGTTCTGGACTCTTGGGTTCAATTGTCCCTGGGTGGCCCTTTTCCTCCACTGGTGATAGCGGCCCAAACGCAATAATCAGTTTCCTACCGCCATCTTCCCACTTTATCGTAGGCTTCCACTTGTCAAGCCATGCAAGCCCCAAGATAATTGATTCCGGCATCTCTGGAGCCACAATGAATCTGAGCAGCTCATAATGGCGGCCCACTTGTAACTTCACCAGTTCAATTATTAGCGTGGCTGGGGCCCCTCCAATTAGCATTCCATCTACCTGCTCAACCAGAATGGGACAGGCTAGAGGTCTTGTGCGTATACCCAACTGCTTTACAATCGACATGCTGATTAAGCATCGAGTGCAACCAGTTTCCACAACTGCTTCAACTTCCTCTTCCACCCCATTTTGGGTACTTGGAGGTTGATTTGGAAGGCGAAGGGACGGATGGGTGCACTTACCATTGGGTCATCTTTGGCATTTTCCTCCTCAGAGGCCTCCCCATTGGTAGGACTCTTTGTCACCTTAGGTTGGGGATCCTCTTCCAGAGGTTGTTGGCCCAGATGACTCTTTTCTGGTGGCATCTGGGGCCTTCTCTTTACTGCCATGGCGGTTGGTGCACACGTTTGTGGCATTGGGGCTGGAGCCAAGCACTCTGATGCTCTTTGGCCAAATTGACAGCAGCGGTGGCATTTTATTGGCCCCCACGAGGGAAGGAACCTAGTTACATCTCTAAATTTAGGAACCGCCTCATCACATTGTTCTGCTATCCATCCTGCAGTTTCCCCCTCATTCATCCCTTCTTCCATTGTCGAGAACTCTTCTCTGTAGGAAGGTGGGGTAAGAACTTGTTGGGGCATTGCAGGTGAGACTGGAACCGGTGGGGAGGTCAATCCCTGGTTTGGCCACTGCCCCGTTATCTGCCATGGTGCCATCTGCTGAGGGAGAGCAGGTGCCCATTGGCATCTCTCCCATCCATGACCTGGGGTTGCTTGATTCATAGGTTGCAGTTCAACCATCAATGGCTGGCTAGGGAGGTTTATGGGCCAAGGCCCCCTCTGCTGGCTTGGAGGATTTTCCCATGTTGACGGCCAAGAAGGTGCCCAGTGGCATCTCTGCCATCCATGACCTGGGAAGAAAGCCCAATTTGGTGGTGCTTGATTAGTGAGAGATGCTGGCCAAATCCCTTCTTGCTGGCTCAGCTCCTTTATTGCTGTATGGAAGGAGTAATTATCTCCACTCCAGTCCTCCAGTCCATTGCAGCTTTTACTAGTGAAGGGCGGGAAAGATTGACTCACGTTTGGCTGAAGAAGTTGGTCTGGGATTCCAAACATCTTCTTGCTTCCAGCCATGTGCAGAATAACCCTTTCCAACCCCCTCTGGCTGCATCTTCCCAGGCGCAATAAATTTGAAAATTTCCTCTCCCACAAATTCCTTTGCTGCTTGGGAGATATGTAGAGAAGCGCCTCATCTCAGCTTTTTATCTCAAAACACTTTCTCATAATTGTTCGCTGATATTTTACACTGACCCGGTCAGCGTTGGGATTCAGCACCCCTCACCAGCCAGGTTGCTGGTGATTTATTATAAAGGGAGATTCGGGATAATGTCAGCATTCCAAATATCATGCAGAATTAAATCAGAGTCCAAGGCAGAGCTATCCTTAAAGTTCCAATTTAATAAGACAGACATGTTGGCACATCTGTGGAATCCCGAATCTGAAAGATTCCTCGGGTTCCCACCCAGTTGAAAGTTCATGATCTTGTCCCCACACCCATAAATCCATCACATGGTCCAATCTTCCTTTGCCATGCTGGCATTTCCACCCATCTAGTTCCGGTCAGGTGCAGAGGTGCAGAGACAAAGAATGACCTTGATTTCTAGAAAGGAATGACAACAACACATTCCACAATTCTACTCCTTACTATTCCCCCTTCCCAATTGCCCACTAATGAAACAGCATAGTAAAGAAAGAGAGAGAAAGTGTGGCAGGGCAAAGATTCTAAAAGGAATATAACTGCAGGCCTGACACTTGGACTATTACAACCAGTGGCCAATCCTGTCTGTCCGTGGGAAGAAATCGCTATGGATTTGTTGTGAAATTACCCAGTAGCAATGGACATATGGTGATATGGACGATGATAGACTTGTTTTCAAAACAGGGTAATTTCATCCCATGCAAAATTATACCATTGGCACGGAGACTGGCAAAAATGTTTTTCCAACACATTTATCGATTGCACGGAGTGCCCCGTCAAATCTTTTCAGACAGGGGGGTGCAGTTTACTGCCCGGTTTTGGAGGGAGAATTTCACCCTAGTACCAACGGTGCAGCTGAAAGAGCCAATGCTATGGTGGAACATTACCTACGATGTTACGTCTCATACCAGCAGTCAGATTGGTCAGATCTTCTACCATTCGCGGAAGCTGCTTATAATAATGCGGTCCACCATAGCACTGGCTTGACACCATTCTGAGTGGTATATGGTGTAGAGTCATCCCTGAACTAGAACTGAACCCCCAACGTCCAGGGACCCCAAGGGAGTGGGCTGACAAGATAAAGGAAACCTTGCCCCAAGTCAAATTGTCTTTACAAAAAGCCGCCGATGAGTACAAGAAACAAGCCGACAAGAGGAGGGCAGATCACAAACCCTTCTGGGTAGGGGATTGGGTGTATCTGTCCATGAAGTATCTAAAACTGTGGATACCAAGTAAAAAGCTAGGACCCAAATATCTAGGTCCCTTCTCCGTTATCCGAGTAATCTATCCTCTGACAGTTGAGTTGAAGTTACCACCGCTTTGGGGTAAGATTCATCCAGTCTTTCAGAGTAGTCTGCTGAAGCCTGTTGGAGCCACTATGTCCGGGCCTCTCCCAAGTGCACCAGGGGCTGTGGACTTGGACCATTATGAAATAGACAGCATATTGGATGCATGCCTCTATAGAAGAAAACTCCAATACCTAGTGAGGTGGAAGGGGTATGCTTTCGCTGATGCTTCCTGGGTAGCATCCCCTGACGTCAGGGCCACCAGGATATTATGCAAATTCCATTCGGGCTCCGGCTCGCCCATCTCTGTGAAAAGTTCCTTTCTGTGGGTAATGTGTACAGCTGCTCCACTATCTAAAGTCCACAAAAGACGTCTGTCGTACTTTGGATCAGGTTGTGGAACGTTGGTTATGGCCAATGTTGCGAGTGGAGCTTGTGGATCACGCCTTGGACCACGACGACCTTGTCTTCCGCCTCTACCTCTGCCTCTGGAGTCTGTTCCTCTGGGCTGGTATGTGACGGGAGCTGGAACTCGTTGGGGACAATCCCGGGTGTCATGTCCCATACGGTTGCAGATGTAGCATCTTGGCATCCTTGGAGCATAGCCTCTTCCTCGGAAGGGACGTCTAGCTGGAGCTTTTGACGCTGGGGGTCGTTGCAGATGTGGTGTAGCTAATTTAATAGCTTCCTCCTCAATTAAAAGTCTGCATACATGATTAACAGTGCGTTGAGCAATAGGCACGTGGTTAATCTTTGCAATGGCATCTTTCCATTCATAATTCAATGAGTTAATGATGATGCTGATCATTTGGATATCATCAATAACATGGCCACTTTCTCTCAATTCACTTCTCATTCCTTTCAGTTTTGTCAAATGTCCACCAATTTGTTCACCAGGTTTCAACTTCGAACCGTGGAAGTCAGACATGAGCAAACATGAAGATTCAATTGAAATGGGCCTGTAGCAATCTTCCAAATGGGCCCAAATTTGTTGGGCTGTTGCATCAGGTGGAAAGGTAACCTGCAATTCAGTATCCATGGAGATCAACAATGTTGTGCAAGCCCTAGTCTCTAGGTCTCTTATTGCAGGAGTCCATGGTTGGGCAGGAGGATTAAACACCATGCATTGGGTACCTTCTCTGCGAAGCAAGAGTGCAACCTCACTGACCCAGGCTTTATAATTCTGTCCTGATATCTTTAACTTTGACTCACCAGTCAAAGGAGTGACAGGAAATGCCTGTTGAGGGATATGCATTTGAGCAGCTTGCTGTGCAGGTAAATATGCTGGTTGTTGAGCCAGGGGGCGCTGTAACGTGACGTGTGGTCTCTGTGTTACATTTGCCATTGGTGCTTGAGCAGCAACATTAAATTGGCTTGCTTGAGAGGCTGGCATTTGCCTTTGCCGCATTAGGTTTTGCCTTGTTCCATCTAGGGAAAATCCAACACCACCAGGGGGAGTTGAAGATTTAACCTTTGGAGGCATTTGCATTGTTGCTTGGCCATCTGGACGATTTATAGATAGATTTGACCAAGTCTGTTGCAATTCCTTTAATTGTTGCTCTAATAAATTATTTCTGCCATGAGATGGCAGTGTAGCTTCACTTCTTGGCTGCAAAATTTTTGCGTGCATGGCATAAGAAGTAGAATAAAGGAGATCACGTGACCTCGGTGACATGTACATATCTGTCTGTTCTGATTCGCCTGAGGCAATGTCCTCTAGGGTGTGTGTCTTAGGTTGTGGAGAAGAAGGCAAGATGGCGTCCTCAGACATTTTGGGAATGGGGAAACCCCTCCTACTTGCCTCTAATCTTTCATAGTGTTTTCTAGCTTGAAAAACCTGTTTTTCAAAAAGGTCTATCTGGTCACGATAGCTTTTCATATCTTCCCCAGGGCCTGAGAAGGATTCATAAGTTTCACTTTCTGCGTGGGGTTGATTTTCCTCTGCCGGCTGTTGCTGCGAGAGGTTTGGCCAGACATCAATTGTTTCATAATCTCTAAGAGTTTGGGAGTGAATTTGCTCTGGCAATGTGGAACGCTTTGGTTTAGCCCCGAGCATTTCATAATCTCTTGGAGATATTTGGGAACATGCATAATCAGAAGGAAAATTGACTGACCTCGGTCCATAGATTTCACTTCCTGGAACAGTTTCCTCTTGTTGAAATGTTTCCCCCACAGCAGGGTCTTCACCCAGTCCGGTTACTGGAGTTTGGGAACTTGGAAGCCAGCGTGAAAAATTCTCCACTTCTGTGTCAGAGGGAAGGGACCCCTCAGAATGTGCTTCATTTCTGCCTTTTCTCTTTTTCTTCTTCGGCATGGTTAGAAAGTTGATTTAAGCGTACCTCAGTTGGCCGCTTATCTCTTGAAGATAACTTGGAAGGAAAAAGCCGTAAATCATAACCATCCTTCTGCTGCCATTTATTGTCAGGGGAAATTTCACCCTGAGCTAATGAGGTCTAGACCGTCGGCTTTCCTAAACAGCATATCTTCAGAAAAAGCAAAAGTAAGACCCGATAACATGTTCTAATTAAAACAAACTTTAATATGAAAATAAAATGAAAACAAATCTATCTAATTGTTACATTCTGGCAAGAGCAATTGTCGCCCACCTTCTTGGCAGACGAACAGAAGAACAAAAGTAAAAAGTCTCTGGAATGTGTGATGTATTAAAAAACGTGTTAAGAAGCATGCACAGTAAATCATTGCTGATAAGGCCTATGACCTGCACAGTAACTATTCAGTTCAGCTAGCAAACAATTAACGCAGTGACAAGAAGTACCCGCATAAACCTGGGGGGGGATAGCGGATCATGTAATTGATACTAACCCCTCTGTTTTCTGTCTTTTAGATGCATCCCTGGTAGAGGGGAGCTGCCTGTTGAGCCCCAGTCTGAGGCTTGACATTACTTGGGGGAGGGAATGGCAGCAGGTGACACTGTTCATGGATACCGGTGAAGCACGGTTACCAGATTCCAGCACAAGGCCTCCGACTCCTGGCTGCATGAGGTGACGACAAGTGATGACATCACACCAGCGCTGAGCTGCAAAGCCAGGCGGGTTGTTTGAACTTGCTAATGACCAACCAGCTGGGAGGGGGAGGGAACTTTCGACACTGGATAGTGGCTAATGAGGAAGAGTGGACCGATAAAGAGCACTGGAAGGTGGAGGCTCCCAGCCCTGGCTTTATATTGTTTTACAAACTCGTTGTGTGATGAGGTCCATGCTTGTAGCAGGAATAAAGCTCAGAGATTTCTCAGATAATTGAGTGTACCAAATGTTTGTTCATTCTGCACAGGTTGGCCTAGACCAGCAGAGACTCAAGCAGATAAAAAACGCAGTGAACCTGAACCATTCAAGGTTGGAGACCGTAAATATTTATCCACAAAGTTTCTACAATCATTGCAGCCTTCAAAGAAACTGGGACCAAAATTCATTGGCCCATTTCCCATCACTAGAATCATTAACCCAGTTACTGTGGAACGCCTGCTTTCTAAAACACTTAGACAGGTTCATCCAGTATTTCCCTGCAGTCTTCTGAAACCAGAAATCAGCTCGAACATCAGACCCCCTTTACCCACACCTCCAACCCCCATTATGGTGGAAGGAGAACAACATTTTGAAATTAAAGATATCCTTGACTCACACACTTATCATGGCTCCACACAATATTTGGTAGCATGGAAACACCTTCCTTCCTCCCAAAATGAATGGGTTGCCAAAAAACATGTGAAAGCTCCAACACTGTTAAGGAAATTCCACCTGAAATACCCTCACAAACCATCCCAATTCTTAATGTATTATATGTTTAATGTCTTTCCAGGTGGATTTTCCATTTTTCTGAGGAGGGCAATATGTCAGATCCATGTATCTGCCATTCTTCAGTGGAAGAAGGGGGGGGGGGGGTGGATTTTTTTTTTAATTAACGTTTTTTATTTTTCCATTTTCATAACATATAATCACATGTATGCTATTACATAGCCAACATCATATTCTATTATTAAATGTTTACATCAATTTGTCTTACCAACAACTCCCCAAAACCAATTATTGGCTCTTCTGCTCTCCATACACCATATTTGTACTTTGTCCATCATTTTCTTCTCCCTCTCTCCTCCTCCTCCCTACCTCCTTTCTTCCCTTTGTCATCCTTCTCTTCTCAACTTCCCCTTCCTCTCTCCTTCTCTCTCCCCTTACCACTCCTCATTTCTCTCCTCCTCTTCCCACCCTTACCTTCTCTCCTATCCCTCTCTTCTTCCCTTACCTTTCTCCTCTACTTCCCAGTCTTCATCTCATTTACTTGGTGTATTTCAGCTTCTGAGCAAGCTCCTTTTTATGTTGATGGTATTTATAATTCTTTTTCAATATACATATTTAATTTTTCTCCTCCTTTTTAGTAGAAAAAAAGTGGTATAACAGAAAAGTATACATATATAGTCACTGTGCTTTTACCCTTAATTATCTCTAGTGTCAGGCCTGCAGCGGTTCCTTTAAGAATCTTTGGCCTGCCACACACTCTCTTCTAGCTTCATCTTTAGTATGCCTATTCATTAAGGGGTGGGATAGCAATGGGTAGAATGTGTTGTTTTCAAAATAAAACATTCCTTTCTAGAAGATCAAGGTTATTCTTGGTCTCCGCACCTTGGCACCTGACCAGAAACAGCGGGGTGGAGAAGACAGCGTGGAAGAAGAAGATTGGACCATGTGATGGATTAGTGGGTGTGGAGACAAGATCATGAACTTTCAACTGGGTGGGAATCCTAGGTAACTTCCAGAATTGGGATTCCACAGATGTGCCAACATGTCTGACTTATTAAATTGGAACTTTAAGGATAGCTCTGCCTTGGACTTTGATTTAATTCTGCATGATATTTGGAACACTGGATCTAGATGACAATCTTCGCTGTTCAGTGTTCATTACATTTCCATTAATGTATTATATAAAGTAACATGTGGTAAACATCTCACTTTGTTCATTATCTTAAAGGTTCTATCTATGTCCATGTTTCATAGATTTTTACCCATGCTTAGTTCTCCTTCTATTGTCATATTCACTCAATTCGAAACTCAATTTAATTATCATGTCAAATAGGTAAATCACAAACCTCTGCTTTACAAGCTCCCCATATCAGTTTCATATTTATCCATATTCCATATATTTTAGCTTTTATTTAGTTATCTTTCCATCATCTTGTTCAACCAGTTAGGCACTCCATTTTATTATCATATTTAGGAATAAAGCCTTTTTCTTAACTTTATATTTTTCCATATAGTAGTTTCTAATTATCTGGTTTTTTCCTGGTGAGTCTTTTGTCCCACTTCTCTGTTCCTGTCTTCTCCCTTTTCTTTATTTTGACAGATCCACTCCCTTCAAATTTCCCCAGGTGACCAAAAGAATAATTTATATTCCTCTTTGTTCTGGCATAACCTCCTGCTTCAATTTTCTTTATCCAACTAACAGCCTCCAAGATCACTTTCGTCAGCTTTCTTTTCCCTTTTGTTGGGACACCTCCCCTTTTCACAATTTTCCCTACACCATTGCCGGGACCCAAGGAGTTTTTTGTCTGCTTTTTATTTCCCTCCGCTTCTACTCTTTCAATGTCTCCCCCCCACCCGACTTCTTCTTTGAGTTCTTCTATAGCTATCTGCTCCTCTGAATTCAAAATTCTAATTAGTCTTGATTTTACTGTTTTATGTATATTTTTTAAAATTTCACATAGTTCTTCAAATTCCCAGTTTTCCATGATGTCCAGTTCCAAAGTTACAGTTAATTATACAGTTATGCAGTTCTTATTTCAGCGTTCTGTTCCACCTTAAGTCTATCTGCTTCAATTGCTATGGGGAAAAACGATGGTGGCCATCTTAGTCTTTTATTCTACTTTAATGTCCAGATCCAAAATTGCAGTTAGTTATACAAATCTTATTTCAAGATTCTGGACCACCTCAAATTCAAACCGGAAGAGAACTTAGATTTATCTACTTCAATTGCTGTGGAAAAAAGCAATGGGGTCCATCTTAGTCTTTTGTTCTTCCTTGATATCCAGTTCCAAGATTGCAGTTAGTTGTACAAATCTTATTTCAAAATTCTGGTCCACCTTAAGTTTAATTAATCCCTCTACTTTGAAATCAGAAGAGAAGGTAACGCCATCGTAATCCTCCACAGCAAGAAAAAGAAGAAAGAGGAGAAGAAAAAAAAAAAACCTTCGTAATTCCCAGGTCCGATACTTATTCTTTGCTTCAATCACTGCTCAAAATAAATCACTTATAATAAGTTTGTAATCAGCCAAAAGTTTTTCTCTGCCTCTGCTTTTCCAAATTCTGATTTATGGCAGTTGGTTAATTAAAACTTCTTGCACAGTCAAGGTTAGGTTGTCCGTTATTAATAAGAGGGCGTGCTTTTTTTTTCTTGGTTATATTAGCTGGAAGGAATTCAAACAAAGTAAAAGTATTGGCTTCTGTTTAAGATCTATCTACTTTGAAACAGGTAGAGAAGCTAATGCCATCTTCATCCTCCACAGGAAGAAAAGGAAGAGAGAGGAGAAGAGAAAAAAAACCTTTGTAGTTCTTAGGTCCGATATTTATTCTTTGCTTCAATCACGGCTCAAAAAAAATTATTTATAATAAGTTTGTAATCAGCCAGAAGTTTTTCTCTGCTTCTGCTTTTCCAAATTCAGTCAAGGTTAAGTTGTCTTTTATCAGTAAGAGGACGTGTTTTTTTTTCCTTGGTTATATTAGCTGGAAGAAATTCAAACAAAGTAAAAGTATTGGCTTCTGTTTAAGATCCAAAGCCAAATTTAGAGTTTATAATTGGGTGGATTTGTCACTTCTCTGCTCTCTATTCTTCTGTTCAAAAGTGTTTCAAACAAAGAACTTCTGGGGGGGCTGGTGTTACAACCTTCCACCTTCCTGTCTTCCTTTCTTTGGGGAAAAAAAAGTCCTCATCTGACCATCAGTATTATTTATGTTCTCAAGATTTCTTTGCCTTTTCCAGATTTAATTTATAGTTGTGGCTTAGATAAATTATCTTACCAGGCCTATCATCTCTCCCGGTCTCCGCCTGCTTCATTTGCTTGACAAAAAGCCAGCATCTTGTCAGCCATGATGACTGCCTCCCCGACTCCGATTCATAGGCAAATCTCTAACCCATGAGGGATCTGTTGCTTCCCCCAGGGTCTGATGAGACGCTGCCCTTCTTTGCCCCCACCTCCAGTGGGGGTTCAGATTCAAAAGAATCTCGGAATTGGATTGTCAGACAGGGTTCATGTGAGACTTTTAAGAGCCCACACCCCCCACGTCTGTCCATCTGGAGAACTTCCTGTCGACTCCTGGGGGGGTTGGATTTGATACATTTAGGGTTTTTTTCCCTTTCTTTCCTTTATGTCCTAAGTGCCTTATTTCTTGCCCTGTCCTTTTGTATAACCTTTCACCTGATTTATAGTCTTTGCCTGGCACCTCAGATGTCTGGAAAGTTCTCACCTCTTGGGGAATGCAAGGGGAGGGGGGGCCATGTGAATTGTGATGCCAGAAGATGGCCCTGCGAAACTCTTCTTATCTGTTTCTCAGAGAGGATGGTACAATAACATCTTCACACCTGCAGATTGGCAGGATCCAAATCTGACTGTGGGGTGCGGTTCCTAATTTACTTTATCCTTATTGTGTACCCTGAGGGACCTCCGTGCCTGCTTTGAATTTTGACTTGCTTTCATCACTTTTCAATAAAAGATTCCTTTTAAAATACCAAGTTTTCAAGAGTCTATGTGTCAGGTTTCCAAAAGTTGCCCTTATGAGCCTCGAGAAAAAGTTCAAAAGAAATGCAATCATTTATTAGGAACAACATTTTTGGCCATGCCTGCCGTGGAGTAAGATCTGATTTCCATTTAATGGTGGCTGAAGTTTACCCCTGTGTCTCCCCTCCCCTCAGTCTGTGTCATAAATCACTTCCACCATTGAAGTGCTGCAGCAGGTTGTAAAATTTCACGCCTCACACACCTGCTGTAGAAATCTGAGATCCGACCCCAGTCAAAGGTATGTCTGGAATTCTCTCCCCCCTCTCCTCCAATGTCAACTTGATAACAGGCATGGAAATGATTTACAAGTTGACATTCGGCTCCCCTCACTTCCTGAAAGCGACCTGTGCAAAACAAAAACAATTTGAGTACAGGTATATAATTACATTATATTATTTATAATAATTTAGTCCCACCACCCCAGGCTTGCTTGGATTTTCAACATGGAATTTTGCTATAAGGCGATCAGCCTGGATATTTCTACTTTTTACCCAAGATGCCTCTGATAAGGGGTAGCCCTTCCACTTGATTAAGTATTGGAGTTGTCTCCTGTGCCACCTCGAATCAAGGATTCATTGCACCTCATAATGGGTTTGGCCCCCTATGACCACAGGGCCTGGGGCTTCCGCATATGCTTCTTTCTCCCAAATGGCCCACCTCCTTTCAGTAGCGGTGAGTTTTTTGGAGACATAAGCGCACGGCAAGAAGTGCCCTTCTTTGTTCTTTTGCAACAGCACTGCTGCTACAGCCACATCACTGGCATCTGTCTGGATTATGAATTGCTGTTCTTGGTCGGGGTGTTGCAGTATGGCCTCTTGGGCAAAGAGCCGTTTTAATTTCTCAAATGCTTTTTGACAGTCCATTGTCCACCCATTATGTTGGTTTGCCTTTGGCTTTGTTGGGGAAGGCCCAGTTTTTAACAGTTCAGTCAATGGCAGGGCAACTTCTGCAAAAGCTGGGATGAATTGCCTGTAGAAGTTGGCAAATCCAAGAAAGCTTTGTAGCTGTTGGCGGGTGCTTGGGGGTTTCCAATCTAACACAGCTTTCACTTTCCCTGGATCCATCTCTATCCCCTTGCTGGAGATGTGATAGCCAAGGTAATCTAGTGAGGTTTTGTGGAATTCACACTTTTATAATTTTGTGTATAGCCTGGTGGCTAGAAGTTTTTCTAGGACCTGTTGTACCAGCTTCACATTCTCTTCTAGGGCCTCAGAAAAAATGAGGATTTCATCAAAGTAAATGAGCACCCCTTGGTATAGGTGCTCATGTAGCACCTCATTTATGTATTGCATGAAAACTGCAGGGGGCCCTTGTAGCCCCAAATGGCATAACTTTGAATTGGAAACTGCCAAGGGGGCAGTTAAAGGCGTTCTTTCATTCATCTCCCTCCCTGATACATATGCGGTAACACACCTCTCTCAAGTCCAGTTTGGTGAACACCTTGCCTTTAGACAAGTGGTTCAACATATCCTTCATGAGGGGTAGGGGGTAGGTGTTATTTAGGCATACGGCATTTATCCCACATAAATCAATGCAGAGGTGCACCCTGCCGTCTTTCTTCACTTTGAAGAGCACAGGGGCTGCTACTTCTGACTTAGCTGGTTCAATAAAGCCCCGCTTCAAATTGATGTCAATGTACTTCCTTAATTCTACCATCTCTTTAGGAGTCATGGAGTACATTTTCGGCTTTGGTAGGGTAGCCCCAGCAATGAACGGTATTGCACAATCAGTGGACCGATGAGCGGGGAGATAGTTACAATCTTCCTCACTTAAAACCCCTGCATAGTTATTCTGTCCCGTGATTCCAATGAATATGCAGACACAGGCTTGGCTGTCTGCCACAACTAATTACATAGATAAAGCCACCCCTTGGCTAGGAGCCTAGAAATTTATCTTCAAGAACCCAAGATTAAATTTACAGAATGCTTTCTCAACGGCTCGTATAATGGACTGTTGTTTCCTGCAAAGATTCCCCTCCCATCGCTCCACCTATAAACTCTTTGGGAGGGGCCACACCCTTAGCCAGCTGTCCTTACTTCCTTCTATGACGTCTTCTCCACAGCTGTTCCTTTCTCCTATCAATTCTACGCATACGCACATCAGGGACATACTCCCTCTGTTCCTCTTCACTGCTCCCTGACTCAGATGCCACCTGGTGGTCAACAGGCCTCTCTAGTTCCTGCTGTGACTCCAAACACCCTCCAGAGTCTTCCTCATCCTCCAGAGCAGTCCCATAATGGTCTGAGCTGTCAGAGTCCACCAACAGCTCAGCCGGCTGCTGCTGGGCCACAACACTATCCCTCACCGCATTGCCCTTCCCCCGAGTCTGACGCTCAGGGTGTGGCTTAGCCGGGAATTGTTCATGGAAGGCCTGCACCAAAGCAGGTGCGTGCACAGAGGTCGCATCCTCCCAGGTAACACCCTCCTGCTCTCCGCCTTTCCATTCGACCAGGTATTGGAACCGTCCTTTCAGCCATTGGGAATCCCGAATCCTGGCAACTTCATACTCGGCCGGCACCTCATGAGCATGGGGTTCTGGCTGGGGATGATCGGGTTGGCAAAGAGGACAAGCCGGCAGTTCAGGAACAAGAAGAGATTGATGAAAGACTGGATGGACTCACATCGAACGTGGCAAAGTCAGGCAATAGGCGACCGGATTGATAACTGCTTCAACAGGAAACGGGCCAAGGTAATGGTAGTCTAACTTCTTGACCAGCCGATTTGACAGAAGGTGTCTAGTGGACAGCCACACTCGATCGCCCACAGTCAAAGCCGGTGTCATGCACCGAGACCTCTTCGCGACTCTCTTATAGTCCTCCTTGGCTTTATCCAGATATCGCCGCACCACTTGATGGACCGCCTGTAGTTCCAACAGGAAGTCCTCAGCTGTGCGGACCAGTGAATCGATGGGTGTGAGGGGAAAGAACCGAGGATGATACCCCACATTGGCCAAGAAGGGCATCGTCTGCGTGGATGTGTGCTGTGAGTTATTGAATGCAAACTCCGCTATTGCCAGGTAGTCCATCCAATCATTTTGCTGCTGGTTCACAAAACAGCGCAGGTGCTGTTCCAAGATCCCGATCACTTTCTCCATCCCTCTGTCGGTTTCGGGATGGTGTGCTGAGGACAAGTAGATCTTGACATCCAAGGCCGTCATCAGCCCTTTCCAAAACTGGGCTGTGAATTGCGTTCCTCTTTCCGACATGACCCTGTCCGGTAGGCAGTGCAGCCTGAAAACATGGTGGATAAACATGCGGGCGGTGACGTGAGCTGTTGGTGATCTCTGACACGGGATAGAATGCGCCATCTTCGTCAGCATGTCTACCACCAAGAACACCGTGGTAAATACAGAAGACGGAGGCACGTCTGTCAGGAAGTCCATAGAAATGGCCCCCCAGGGTCTCTCCGGGGTCGGCAATGGCTGAAGCAGCCCTGGAGGGGCTCCTGTCACTGACTAACTTGCTGACACCGTACACAAGACGTGATGTGAGATTGTACGTCATGTCGCAATCGAGGCCACTAGAAGGTACGGGAGACCAGGTTCAAGGTCTTGAAGAGGCCAAAGTGCCCTGCCGCAGGATTATCATGGCACTAGGATAGAATAAGTCCCCGAAGGGGCCCCGCTGGTACATAGAGCCTGTCTTGGTACCACAAAAGTTCATCGGTGAATGTCCATGGGGAGGCAAGCCCCACCTCTGCCTTCCGTTATTCCAATATCTGGGGCCATAAGTCCACAGGCTCGTGAACCACGGAGAAGGACTCTACGGGCAAAACTGTCTGGGGTGGAATCGGATCTTTGGTACACGAATACTTGGGTTTCCTTATTAGGGCATCCACCCTTTGGTTGTGCGCATTGGGGATGTATGTCACATGGAAATTGAACCATGCAAAGAAAAGAGACCACCGTATCTGGCGCTGGTTCAATTTCCGTGCGGTCTTCAGAAATTCCAAATTCCCATGGTCCATCTGGACTTCAATCTGATGCCTGGCCCCCTCTAGATGATGCCTCCAAGCCTCAAACGCCACCTTAATGGTTAGTAACTCCTTCTCCCAAATGGTATAATTGCGCTCGGAAGAGTAATAAGCGCAAGGGAAAAGGGTACCACCAGAGGCATGAGCCTGAAGTAACACCGCTCCCACAGTGATAATGGATGCATCCGCCTCCACTACAAACGGATGGTGGGGGGCCTTAGCCAGCTGTCCTTACTTCCTTCTATGACGTCTTCTCCACAGCTGTTCCTTTCTTCTATCAATTCTACGCATACAACCTCCCTCTGTTCCTCCTCACTGCTCCCTGACTCAGATGCCACCTGGTGGTCAACAGGCCTCTCTAGTTCCTGCTCTGACTCCAAACACCCTCCAGAGTCTTTCTCATCCTCCAGAGTAGTCCCATAATGTAGTCCCATAATGGTCTGAGCTCTCAGAGTCCACCAACAGCTCAGCCGGCCGCTGCTGGGCCACAACACTATCCCTTGTCACTGCGTTAAATTGTTTGCTAGTCTGAACTGACGAACTGAAACTGAATAGTTATTGAAAGAGTTACTGCGCAGGTCATAAGTTCTTATCTGACAATGATGTACTGCGCCTGCTCTTCACACATTCCAGAGACTTCTCTTTCCTTTTGATCTTTGTCCGTCTACCAGGAAACTGGGAGACAGAATTGCTTCTTCCAAAATGTAACAATTAGATAGATTTGTTTTATTTTCTATTTCTTATTTTTGTATTAAAGCTTGTTTTTCATTAGAATATGTTTTCCGGAATTTTTATTTCTTTTTTTCGCACCTTAAAGATAATGCTGTTTGGAAACACCGTGATCTAAGACCTCATTTAGTTCAGGGTGAAATCTTCCCCTGACAATTAATGGAAGCAGAGATGGTTATAATTTACGGCTGTTTCCTTCAAAGCTATCTTTAAGAGATAAGCGGCCAGGCTAACTAGCCATGCCAAGGAAGAAAAAGAAAAAACATGGAACGCGCTTGGAAGGATCCATTTCTTCTGACACAGAAATGCAAGACTTCTCACGCTGGCTTCCAACTTCCCAAACTCCAGTAACTGGACTGGATGAAGACCCTGCTGTGGGGGAAGGAGCTACAGGAGGTGAAATCTACGGACTGAGGTCAGTAAATCTCCCTTCTCATTATGAAAGCTCCCAAATACCTCCAAGAGATTATAACATATTGGGGGCAAAGCCAAGACGTTCCATGTTACCAGAGCAACTTCACTCCCAAACTCTTGGAGATTATGAAACAATTGATGTCTGGCCAAAGCCCTCGCGGCAACTGCCGGCAGAGGAAAAACACCCCCACGCAGAAAGTGAATCTTATGAATCCTTCTCAGGCACTGGGGAATATATGAAAAGCTATCATGAACAGATAGAATTTTTTGAAAAAACAAGCACGAGAAGCTAGAGAATATTATGAAAGATTGGAAAGAAGTAGGAGGGGTTTCCCCACTCCCAAAATGTCTGAGGACGCCATCTTGTCTTCTTCTAAACAACCTAAGACACACCCCATAAAAGAAATTGCCTTAGGCGAATCAGAACAGAGAGATATCACCGAGGTCACGTGATCTCCTTTGTTCTACTACTTCTGCCATGTATAAAGGCCTGATGCAGCCAAGAAGTGAAACTGCACTGCCATCTGCTGGCGGAGAAAATTTATTAGAGCAAAAGTTAAAAGAATTGCACCAAAACTGGACAGATTTATCTATAAGTCTTCTAGATGCCCAAGCTTTGCCTCCAAAGGTTAAGTCTTCAGCGCCCCCTGGTGGTGTTCGATCCTCCCTAGATGGAACAAGGCAAAGCCAAAGGCAAATGCAAGCAAGCCAATTTAATGTTGCCACACAAAGGCCAATGGTGCAATTACAGCACCCCCTGGTTCAACAACCAGCTATTCAACCTGCACAGCAAGTTATTCAAATGCATATCCCTCAGCAGGCGTTTTCTGTCACTTCTTTGACTGGTGAGTCAAAATTAAAGGAGTCAGGAGAGAATTATAAAGCCTGGGTCAGTGAAATTGCACTCTTGCTTCGCAGAGAAGGCACACACTGTATGGTTTTTAATCCTCCTGCCCAGCCATGGACTCCTGCAATGAGAGACCTAGAGACCAGAGCATGCACTACTTTGCTCATGTCGATGGAAACTGAACTGCAGGGTACCTTTCCACCTGATGCAACAGCCCAACAAATTTGGGCTATTTTGGAAAATTGCTACAGGCCCATTTCAATTGAATCTTCATGTTTACTCATGTCTGAGTTCCATGGTTCGAAGTTGAAACCTGGTGAACGAATTGGTGGACATTTGACCAAACTGAAAAGAATGAGAAGTGAATTGAGAGAAAGTGGCCATGTAATCGATGATATCCAAATGATTAGCATCATCATTAACTCATTGAATTATGAATGGAAAGATGCTGTTGCAAAGATTAACCACGTGCCTATTGCCCAACGCACGGTTAACCACGTTTGTAGACTTTTAGTGGAGGAAGAAGCTATCAAATTAGCTACGCCACATCTGCAATGACCCCCAGCATCAAAGGCTCCAGCTAGACGTCCCTTCCGAGGAAGAGGCTACGCTCCAAGGATGCCAAAATGCTACACCTGTAACCGTGTGGGACATGACACCCGGGATTCTCCCTTTCGAGTTCCAGCTCCCGTCACATACCAGCCCAGAGGAACAGACTCGAGGCAGAGGTAGAGGCGGAAGACAAGGTCGTCGTGGTCCAAGGCGTGATCCACAAGCTCCACTCGCAACATTGGCCATAACCAACGTTCCACAACCTGATCCAAAGTACGACAGACGTCTTTTGTGGACTTTAGATAGTGGAGCAGCTGTGCACGTTACCCACAGAAAGGAACTTTTCACAGAGATGGGCGAGCCAGAGCCCGAGTATCGAGAACTGTACACCTTTTCCAACCACACTTGCAAGGTCATGGGAAAAGGAACTGTTTACATTGAAGAGCTCGATACATACATCCCTGATGTTTATTACATACCTTCAGCAACCAGTAATTTGCTTAGTCAAAGTCACTTGTCTAGAGATTTAAAGTTCCAGGTTCACCACCTGAAAAAAGCAAGTTACATAGTTAAAGATGGAGATATTGTTGCTGAAACCATGCTGATTGGTGGTGTTTATTACTTAAAGCCAAAGCCTAAAAGGCAAGCACATCAAGTATGCAAACTCCAAAAAGGGACAGCACGGGCCCAGAGAGAGTTGGTTCAGAGAGAGAACCCGTTACTGTTCCAAAGGCTCCTAAAGCCAACAAACAGAGAAAACAGAAGCAGGTTGCTCAGAGCAAACCTGAGGTTCCTCATGAAACTGTTAATGTTGAGAATTCACTAACTGGTAAACATTTGCATTCCAGGTGTATCCACAAGTGGCACAGAAGATTGGGGCATGCCAGTTTCCGTGTTATTAGAAAGATGCCGGAGTTCGCAAAAGGTTTGGATCTAAAGGGGTGTAAGGTGTTTTTGGATTGTGCAGTTTGCAGGAAAGCTAAATCCAAAGCAGCTGCAATTCCCAAACACGATACACGCATGTCAACACGCATTTTTGATTTGGTACACACTGACATAGTGGGTCCTTTCCCACCATCATTTAGTGGTAGAAAGTATTTCCTAACAATTGTAGATAATCATTCTAGATATGGATTTGTATATCCTATGAGAGAGAAATCTGAGACCTTTCAGATCTTTAAAGACTTTGCAGCTTTTGTTTCTACACAATACCAAGTTCGCATCTCCAGAATCCAGAGTGACCGTGGTGCAGAATTCATGTCTCAGCGTTTCCAAGACTGGATGCGTAAGAATGGAATTCTTCATCAAACATCCGCTCCATATACACCGGCTCATAACGGAGTCGTAGAAAGAAGACAAGGGGTTCTGCAAACCATGATGCTGTCAGCATTCCAAATATCATGCAGAATTAAATCATTGTCCAAGGCAAAGTGATCCTTAAAACTCCAATTTAATAAGACAGGCATTTTGGCATTATGCTGTTGAATTTCAACTCTAACGTACATCCTGTGAGTTCACCCAGTTAAAAGTTCATCATCTATCCCCACACCCCATAATTCATCACATGGTCCAATCTTCATCTTCCACGCTGGCATGTACACCCCTCTTCTTCCGGCCAGGTGTCGAGGTGTGGAGACAAAAGACGACCTTGAGTTTCTAAGAAAATCCATAACAATACATTCCACAATCCTACTCCTTTCTATTCCCCCCTCCCAACTACTATACCAATGAAACAGCATAATATATATATTTTTTAAATATGTGGCAGGCCAAAGATCCTAAAAGGAACAGAATTACAGGCCTGACAGGCGGCCTCTCCTCAAGAGAAAAACGTTTCCTGAAAAGAGAATAACATAAAAGTTAACCTATTAAAACCACCTCTTCCTCCCCCAGGGGGACCCTTTGGCTTATCAGGGAACTTCTCATCGAATTGTTTCACTAATTTATCTGCTTTCAGATCCCAACTTTTCACCCACGTAGCTTCTGACAAAGGGTATCCCTTCCAATGCACTAAATATTGTAAACGACCTCTATACAGCCTGGAATCTAATATTTTTTTCACTTCATAATGTGTTTCCCCTTCTACCACTATGGGAGGAGGTGGAGTTTGGGTGAATAGTCTTGTGCTAGACCCCCTTACCGGCTTCAATAAGCTACAATGGAATACCGGGTAAATTTTCCCTAAGAGTCTGGGTAGGCTCAGTCGAACTGTAACTGGGTTAATTATCTTTTCTATTGGGAAAGGACCTAGAAATTTTGGACCTAATTTCTGACTAGGCATCTTTAATCTTATGTATTTAGTAGACAAAAAAACTTTGTCCCCCACTCGAAAGGGGGGTTGTAGGGAACGATGTTTATCAGCTTGCTTCTTGTAGGCTTCTGCCGCATCTGTTAGCGCCTTTTTGTTATTCTCCCATCCCTTCTTTAGTGCCTCCAGCCATTCATTCAGGGACATGGAGGAGGGAGGTTCCTTAGGTAGTTCAGGCATGGGAACGAATTCCATGCCACTGGTAATCTGGAAAGGAGTTAATCCGGTACTGCTGTGAACCGCATTATTATATGCTACTTCAGCGAAAGGTAGCAAGTCCAATTGTCTTGCTGATAGTCCACATAACACCGGATGTACTGTTCCACCATCGCATTGGCCCTCTCTGCTGCCCCATTTGTGCTGGGATGAAATGCTGAGCTGAGTCCCTGCATGGACCCGATCGATTTTAGGAATTCTCTCCAGAACTTGGCGGTGAATTGAACTCCGCGATCTGAAATGATCCTTTTTGGAACTCCATGTAGGCGATAAATGTGTTTCACAAACATTTTCGCTAATTTCTTTGCGGATGGTAGGCTTGAACAAGCGATAAAGTGTGCTTGCTTGGAAAACAAATCAATAACTGTCCAGATTACTTTATTACCACTGCTATCTGGAAGTTCGACGATGAAGTCCATTGCTATCTCTTCCCATGGTCGGCTAGGGTTGGCCACTTGTTGTAGTAGTCCAGGGGGCTTTCCCGGATGGGTTTTCATTGTTGCACAAGTAGCACAGCTTTTTACATAATCTTCCACCTCCGACCTCATCTTTGGCCACCAAAATTGACGTCTAGCGAGGTGGAGAGTTTTCAGGAATCCGAAATGACCTCCTAGTTTCGCATCATGACTCCGCTGTAGCACTTGCAATCTCATCTCTGCAGGGACGTACAGTTTCGATCCCTTCCAGGCTACGCCATTATTAATCGTTAGGATGTCCTTGTTGTTGTTGAACCATGGGTCTGTCTGGAGGGCTGCTTTCAGTTCGGTTCTCAGTTTATCTTGGCTTTTATTTGGAAGCGGCGGATAGGTGCACTCACCATTGGGTCGTCTTCTGGGTTTCCTTCCTCTTCCTCCTCTGAGGTGGCCAGGGCGTTTTCAGTGGCTCCGCTCTCTGCCCCTGCTGGCTGTTTTGCCAGACGACTTTTTTCTGGTGGTTTTCTGGGGGTTTTCTTGATTGTGCTGGCAGGTGGTTGGCGTGGTTGTGAAACTGGGGCTGGAGCCCAGCATGTAGATGCCCGGTGGCCAAGCTGACCACAACGGTAGCACTTTATTTTGGGGCCCCAAGAACGAGGGGTTGGCGGGGGCTTTTCAGTTTGCTGCCTCTGCGTTCGGTGGGCTAACGGTTTTTTTTCAGGGGTTCTGGTACCTGGCTTTGTATAGGTGTTAATCTCGTGGTCCAGTATGATTGCAGTGGTGTACCATTCTTGGATACGATCTCGGGTCCCCCTTACGGCACAAGCTTGTTTCAGTTTGGGATCTAAGGCCTTTTTGAACGTATAGACCAATAGTCTCTCTTGCCAGTATCGTAGTCTTCCAGCTATTCTCCAGAATTCCCAAACTAATTCTTTGACCGACCAACCCCCCTGTCGTAATTCCTGGATCTGGTCTTCAGCATCTACCTGTTGGGCTACATCGTAAAATCGGGCCCGCATCAGTTGGATGAACCCCGTTATGTCATCTAACTCAGGAGCTGCTTCTTCATGGAGTTCCGCTATCCATTGTGCAGCCTCTCCTTCATTCATCCCCTCTGCTATTTCTTGGATCAGTTCTCGATCCGTCAGGTATTGTGGGCCTACTTGGTCAACGTACGCCAATACTCAATTCATAAAGTAAGCTAGTTTGTCTTGGCTGCCATCATAGGTTGCACAGAACCTTGGGGGTGTGGGAGGAGGAGGGGGTGCTGGTGGTTGAACCGGAGCAACCTGTCGGCCTGCTGCTTGGGGTGGTAAGCTTCTTTGTGGGGCCACACCCATCGGTTGGGCAAAAGCCTGCTGAGGCATTGGTGGGGGGGCTGGACCCTGTGGTGGTCCCAGTCCCTGGCTCTGCCTCTGGGCAGCTATTTGGGGTGGCGCCATTAGTTGGGAAGGGGCAGGCGTCCACTGGCATTGAGCCCATCCATGACCCGGGAAGAAAGCCCAACCTGGATTGGCTTGATTGATGGGTTCAGAGCCATCACTTTGCAGAGGGGGGGAGGTAAAAGTGTTCCAGGCCCCTTTCGGCTGGTTAGGTTTTACTTCCCAACTTTTTTTCACTCCAGGAGGGGGGGGTGCTGATTCACTGGTGGCTGTGTGGAAAGAACCAAGGTCTCCACTCCACTGCGCAGCAGTTTCTCTGCTGGGAAAGGATAAGTGGGCTTTGCTAGGCTCCCCCCGGGTGGTTCTGGGGGCCCCAGGGGTTTTTGTTCACTCACATTTAGGCGTCGGAATTGGTCCTGAAGGCCCATCAAAGACTGGCTGCATGAGAGCGACTGAGACCTCCATTCATTTGCTCTTCCCCCTATCCTCCAGCCGTCTGTCGGAATTCCTTTGGGGGGCCACTCTCCTTCTAGCAGGCATTCCTGAGAAGCAATAAATCCCGAAGGTTCATCTCGCAGGTCTAATTCCGTCTGTGAGGAAAATCTTGGTTTCGGTTCCTTTCGCCGGGCGCCCAGCTGAAGTTCCCTTTCCCTCGCCTCTGCCTGTTGAACTATTTCTTTAGAAGGTGCATAGATAGTTTCGACAAAAATAAGCGATCCATCATCCTTAGCCTTCTCTGCTGCATCCTTTCCTACCTCCATCTTCACTGAAATTTCGTCCTGCCCAGGGTTGGGTCAGAACTGGGATTCAGTACCCCGATGAAAGTAAAAAAAATTATGGGAGAGTTGAAATAATGTCAGCGTTCCAAATATCATGCAGAATTAAATCATTGTCCAAGGCAAAGTGATCCTTAAAACTCCAATTTAATAAGACAGGCATTTTGGCATTATGCTGTTGAATTTCAACTCTAACGTACATCCTGTGAGTTCACCCAGTTAAAAGTTCATCATCTATCCCCACACCCCATAATTCATCACATGGTCCAATCTTCATCTTCCACGCTGGCATGTACACCCCTCTTCTTCCGGCCAGGTGTCGAGGTGTGGAGACAAAAGACGACCTTGAGTTTCTAAGAAAATCCATAACAATACATTCCACAATCCTACTCCTTTCTATTCCCCCCTCCCAACTACTATACCAATGAAACAGCATAATATATATATTTTTTAAATATGTGGCAGGCCAAAGATCCTAAAAGGAACAGAATTACAGGCGTGACAGATGCGTTGTCTCCTAGAAGATGCCAATCTCGGTAGCATATACTGGGGTGAAGCAATCAAATATGCAAATTACATTGTCAACTGTACTTGGAGCAGTGTAATCAATTAAACTCCTTTCTACATGATGTATGGCTACAAGCCTGATCTCAAGAACCTCCACATTTTTGGTTCATACACTATGGTGAACATTCCCTTAGCTCAAAGAAGAAAAGGAGGTCCAGTAGCAAAGAGACTGAGATTTGATGATAACTCAAAATGGTGCAAATTTATTGATCCTAAACATGTGATTGTCATTTCACAATCTGCTAATTTTGAGGAAGACATTGACTGGTCCAGGATTCATTCCAATGATCCTGGGGTTTATTTTCCTAGAGATGTTGTTCCAGATGCCACGCAGCCTGATGAAAATTCACAGGCAGATATTCCTTCTACCAGTTCTTCACAACCTGATGTTCCGTCTTCGCAAGCCGCGGATGCTGATGCTAGTGACGAACGTGAGGACGAGGACGAAGAAGACTGGATTGTTGTTCCTAGACGTTCCAAGAGGGTCACAAAACGAATCCCTCCACAACGATATTCGTGGCAACTGACAAAAACACCATTACCTTTGATTTGCAACGTTACTCTTCCTCCTGAGACATTCACACAAATCAAACAGCTTCCTGATTCAGAGCAAGACAAATGGTATGATACAATGCAGGATGAAATGGACAGTTTAAAGAAACTTAATGTATTCACACCTGCAAAACCTCCAGCAAACAAGAAAGTCATTGGCACTCAATGGGTTTACAGAATCAAGAAGAAACCGAATGGTGAGTCTTTATACAAAGCCAGACTTGTAGCTCAGGGTTTCGCTCAACGTTATCCTGAGGACTACACAAACACTTACTCACCAACAGTCAGAACTGAAAGTGTAAAAATTGCTTTAACCACTGCAACTATTCTTGGTTTAGAAGTTTTCCAATTTGATGTGGACACAGCTTATCTACATGCAGACCTAGATGAAGAGATCTACGTGAGAAGCCCTCCAGGATTCCGAAAGCAAGAAGGGGATACCTGGTTCCTGAACAAAAGTCCTTATGGTCTGAAACAGTCAGGTTTAATGTGGTATTTATGTCTTACTGACAAACTAAATTCAATGGGCTTTATTAAGTCCGAAACTGATGAATGCGTGTTCACAAAAAGATCTAACAATGCATATGAGATAATTCTTGTTTATGTTGATGACATTGTTTACATTGGTCCAAATAAGAAAATGAGTGAGATTTTTGCCAAAAGTTTGCAGAGATACTTCACACTGAAATCTTTAGGACACATTAGCACTTATTTAGGTGTTCAGATTGAAAAGACACAGAAGGCGTTTAGTCTTTCACAAGAAGAGAAAATTGACCACATTCTGCATCATTGCAACATGAAAGATGCTAACGCAACAAAGACACCCATGCAAACAGATTTTCACAACTTAACACATGAACCAAGTCCTGAGTTCGAAGATCAAACACTTTATCGTTCAGTCATTGGGTCACTGTTATACATTAGTAGTTGGACCAGACCTGACATTGCAATTAGTGTTCATCTTTTATCACAACACGTAGGTAAGGCAACACAATTTCATTGGGCATGCATTAAGAAGTTGTTGAAATACCTGAAACACACTAAACACATGAAGTTATTGCTAGAACCAACAAACACTGATCAACCAAAGTTAATTTGCTACGCTGACGCTGACTGGGCAAGTGATAAGAAATCACGCAAAAGCACTTCTGGTTACATGATGTTCCTGAATGGATGTCCTGTTTACTGGCAAGTGAGAAAACAGAGTTTTGTTTCATGTTCATCTACTGAAGCTGAATATGCTTGTGTTTCAGATGCTTGTAATTCTCTAACGTGGTTTGATGCTTTGATCACAGATATCTGGACACGTCCGATTCGACCAATCACCGTGATGGAAGATAATATATCTGTGGTTTATATTTCTGAGTCACATTTCACAGGTTCTAGGTCCAGACACATTGACATTCGTTATGAAAACACAAAGCAATTAGTTAAGCAAGGTTTTGTTAAATTGCAATATGTTTCTACACATGATCAAATTGCTGATATGCTCAACAAACCACTTGCCGCAAGTCAACATGAGTATCTGCGAAAGAAGATGTGCCTTAATTGATGATTTGATGACGTCAGCCCAACTAGCAAAAGAAGGGGTGTCACTGCGTTAAATTGTTTGCTAGTCTGAACTGACGAACTGAAACTGAATAGTTATTGAAAGAGTTACTGCGCAGGTCATAAGTTCTTATCTGACAATGATGTACTGCGCCTGCTCTTCACACATTCCAGAGACTTCTCTTTCCTTTTGATCTTTGTCCGTCTACCAGGAAACTGGGAGACAGAATTGCTTCTTCCAAAATGTAACAATTAGATAGATTTGTTTTATTTTCTATTTCTTATTTTTGTATTAAAGCTTGTTTTTCATTAGAATATGTTTTCCGGAATTTTTATTTCTTTTTTTCGCACCTTAAAGATAATGCTGTTTGGAAACACCGCGATCTAAGACCTCTTTTAGTTCAGGGTGAAATCTTCCCCTGACATCCCTCACCGCATTGCCCTTCCTCTGAGTCTGACGCTCAGGGTGTGGCTTAGCCAGGAATTGTTCATGGAAGGCCTGCACCAAAGCAGGTGCATGCACGGAGGTCGCATCCTCCCAGGTAACATCCTCCGGCTCTCCGCATTTCCATTCGACCAGGTATTGGAACCATCCTTTCAGCTATCGGGAATCCTGAATCCTGGCAACTTCGTACTCAGCCAGTGCCTCATTGGCACAGGGTTCTGGCTGGGGATGATTGGGTTGGCAAAGAGGACAAGCCGGCCATTCAGGAACAAGAAGAGATCGATGAAAGACCGGATGGACTCGCATCGAACGTGGCAAAGTCAGGCGATAGGCGACCGGATTGATGACTGCTTCAATAGGAAACGGGCCAAGGTAACAGTGGTCTAACTTCTTGACTGGCTGAGTTCACCAACAGCTCAGCTGGCCGCTGCTGGGCCACAACAATAGTAGAATAATGGAAAGTGTGGCAGGCCAAAGATCCAAAAGGATTATGGCTACAGGCCTGACAGAATCGGCCAGTCACTAACGTGGTGAGTAGATCTTTCATTAGAGGTAGAGGGTATAGATGCTCCACACATACACAGTTTAAGCCACGAAAGTCCACACATCTTTTTTTTCCCGGGAGAGAATGGGTGCCGCCATACGTGACCTACTGGGCCGAATAAATCCCCTAGCCAGTTCTTGTCTAAGTAACGTCTTAATTCCTCGAGCTCTTTTGGTGTCATCGAGTACATATGGGGTTTTGGCAGTTTAGCCCCAAGAACCAACTCAATGCCACAATCGGTTGTACAGTGCGGGGGCAATATTTCGCATTCCTCTTCACTAAAAACGTCTGCCAAATCCCCATATATACTCAGGAAACCCAGGTCTGCGGCCTCTTGCCCTGCCTGTCAATTTCAATTTCAATTTATTAGCGCTTATAGACCGCCCCTCTCCCGAAAGGGACTCGGCCTCCTTCCCTCTTTACCATGCTCCATGGCCAGTGGATCAGGACCCAGTACCAGTCTTACCTTTTGACACCCCCCTCCCACCATATGGTGGGTTCCCACTTATCCAGCCAAGTTAACCCCAAGATGATAGGTTCTAACATTTTCTCCACTACAATAAACCTGATTTTCTCCCAATGTTAACCTATTTCCAATTTGACTGGTTCTGTAAAATGGGTAGCTGGCACCCCTCCAAGCATGGACCCATCCATTTTTTTGAACTTAATTGCCTGGTGCATTTTTATCACTCGGACTCCCAAATCTTCCACTATTGCACGGCGTATTAAACACCGGGTACACCCCGAGTCTATTAGAGCACCATTCCGGACCCCCTGGGAAGTCCTGATGTTCTGGATGGTCACAGATATCACAAAAGGATGGCTGGGAGTGCTCACC
Organism: Natrix helvetica; assembly: GCF_964273705.1. NCBI lineage: Eukaryota > Metazoa > Chordata > Lepidosauria > Squamata > Natricidae > Natrix > Natrix helvetica. The sequence goes on from NC_138555.1 coordinate 22,814,242, forward strand.
ATTGGGTCCTCCTGTTCCTCGTCCTCACTATCACATGATACCACTGGGCACCATCCAGTCCCTGGGTAGGACCTCACCTCCTTACCTGGCATCGAGTGGTTGTCCGATGGCTGCACCTGCGCTGCACCTCTCGACCACTCGGGTGTTGGTCGGAGTCGCTCCTTGAACTTCCCTCCAGGTGGTGGTGGTTTGGGGACTGGCGTTCTGGGTGTTGGAGCTGGACATTCCGCCACTCGATGGCCCATCTGGTTGTATTTAGTACAACAAAGCAGAGGCCTCCTGGCCTGGTCAGTGACATCTGGGATATTAACAGCAGGTCTAGCAACCCTGGGAGGTGCTGGTCTGTCCACAGGCCGTCTCGGCTGTCCAATCCCACCGTCCCCACGTAAACTCTCTCAGTCCCACATCCAAGTCAATAATGGCATGAAACTACTTGTGCAGACAGGGTGGTAAACCCTGATACAAACAGGCTTGCCTTAAATCCCGATCCAACCCCATCCGGAATTGGTGGACTAAAAGACGTTCTGGCCACAATCTCAGTGTCAACGCCTAAAGCGTTTCCATGCCTCACCACACTATATCCTAATTCTACCGCCCCTGATGAGGTTTTTCTTTCTTCTTCTAAGGATTCCTCCCAATCCTCTCCGCCTCCTTATATCGATCATCCCCCTCCTCCGTCCCCACCGCATCCTGTTTCCCAGCCTTCTCCTCCGCCCACCCCTCGTCGCGCCCCCCTTGTCGCGGCTGCCCTTTCACAAGTTTCTTCAGAATCTCTTTCTTTGGATGATATTTCTGCTTTTCCTGTTTTTTGGCAGCGTCCTGCCGCCGGCGCCGGCGCTCCTGCCGGTGCTCCCCCCGCTGCTCCCCAATATGCTCCTCTGTCCCTCAAACTTTTGAAAGGTCTTAAAGAGGCTGTAACACAATATGGCTTGCAATCTCGCTACATTAGGGGCATTTTGGGGTCTATTCCTCCCGGCGGTAATGCTGACCTCCTCCTTGCCGATTGGCAGTCTCTTTTTCAAATGATTTTGACCCCATCTCAATATATGGTTTGGGATTCCTCTTATAGAACCTCTGTTCGTGCCGCTATTCATGCCGCTGCTCTCCCTGTCAATGTTCTTGCTGACGATGTGTTGGGAGAAAACACCCGTTTTACCATCCAACAACAGACTCTGTCTGATAGAGCTGCCTTTCCTTTTATTCGGACTCATGTTTTAGCTGCTCTTGCTAAGGTAGATGAGGAAGGTTCCTCGGCTACGGCCACCTTTACGAAAATTGTACAGGAACCAAGAGAGTCCTATGCTTCCTTTATTTCTCGCTTGCAAACCGCTCTTGAGCGGCAAATTGATAATGTAGCTGCCCGTAATGAGATTTGTCTTCGCTTAGCTTTTGAAAATGCTAACTCTGACTGTCAGGCTGTTCTTCAACCCCTTGCTCATAAACCCAATGTAACTCTCCCTGAGTTTCTTCAGGCATGTCGTATTGTCGGAACGACTTCCCATAAGATGTCCGCTTTAGCTACTCAACTTTCTGCTTTTTCTACCCCCGCTACTGTTTCCGACGCCTTTCCTATTACCACCTCGCGGGGTAACTGTTTCAATTGCGGAAAACCTGGCCATTTTAAAAATCAGTGTCGCGCCCCGGGAGGTGGGGGCGCTCCGCGGGGAGGCGCGTGGGGACCGCCCCCTCCCCCTTCCGCGCCTCAAGGTAGACCTAAGACGATTTGCCCGCGCTGCCGCAAGGGCTTTCATTGGGCTTCGTTCTGCCATTCCAATCCGCCCCCACCCCCTCAGTCGGAAAACTGATTGAGGGGCACGCAGCCAGCCCCACACCAAAGGCTGCTTTAACTCACCCTGAAATTTCTCTTTCTCATCTTGCAGTTTTTCCGGTAGAACTTTCTGAGGACATCACCTATGATGATCCTGGTTCCGTTTTCACTCTTCCTTTAACAATTACTACAATGAAACATATTCTGCCTTCACTCCCTGCTCTTCTTATGCCTAACTCCACCCTCACCATTGAAGGTGTGGTTGCGGCTCCCTTTCTGTATGAATCCTCCTCTCTGCATAATCTTTCTCTTGCCGCTATGGGCGATCGATGCTTTACCTTGTCGGCTCATACTATTATAGCTACTCTTATCCTTCTCCTGATCCCTCTCTTTTTGCCTTACAGCAATCTGTTCAACTTTCCAAACCCATTCTTCCTGTCCTGCTGAACGGCCGCTCCTTTTCCGGTCTCATCGACACTGGAGCTGACGTTTCTGTCATCCGAACTTCGGAGTGGCCCCCCTCCTGGCCACTTGCAGACACTCTTTCTGTTCAAGGTGTTGGAGGAGCTCAGGCTGCCCAGGTTAGCACTCAGTGGCTTGCCGCTTCTAGTCCGCAATCTTCTACTACTGCATATCTCAAACCCTACGTTTTGCCACTTCATTGTAATTTGTGGGGAAGGGATCTCCTTTCGCAACTTCATGCTTTTTTGCATATCCCTTAGCTATGTTTTCTTTTTCTCTCCCCCTTGTTCTTAAATCTTCTACCCCAATTTGGATTGATCAGTGGCCATTGACAAAGGAGAAATTAGATGTTTTACACGATCTTATTCACCAACAGTTAGCTGCTGGTCACATTGAACCATCTTCTAGTCCTTATAACACACCTATTTTCGTTATAAGGAAAAAGAGTGGCAAATGGCGCCTCCTACAGGACTTGAGGAGAATAAATGCTGTCTTGCAACCTATGGGACCGCTTCAATGCGGCTTGCCCAACCCAAACTTGATCCCACAGGGTTATGACTTGATGGTCATTGATCTTAAAGATTGTTTTTTTTCTATTCCTCTCATGCCTAAGGATAGAATTTTATTTGCCTTTACTGTACCTGAGCTTAATAATTCAAGACCCACTAAACGTTATCAGTGGAAGGTTCTCCCGCAAGGGATGTTAAATTCCCCCACCATATGCCAGTATTTTGTGGACAAGGTACTTCAGCCATATAGGGAAAAGTATCCACGATTTTTAATTTACCACTACATGGACGACATCTTGGTTGCGGCTGAAGGACCCAAAGGTACAGTTAACAAAACCTTCCCTTATCTTACTTTTCTTCTTGCTCAGTCCGGTTTACATGTTGCACCTGAGAAAATTCAATCACAATACCCCATACAATATTTGGGCCACAAGGTATTGGCTTCCAGTGCCTCTCCTACCATTCCGCTTTTAACCCTTCCCCAACCTGTCACTTTGGTACAGTTGCAGCAATGCTTGGGTACGCTTAATTGGGCACGTCCTTATCTTTCTATTTCTACTTCTGTACTTTCACCCTTATTTCAAGCATTGGTGGGCCTTAAGCATCCAGCGGACTCTATCCAGCTCACTGATTCACAGCTTGCTGCATTGTCCGCAGTTAATTCAGCCTTGCAGCAACAATGGGTGGATAGAGCGCTATCTAACCACCCTCTTTCTTTTGCAATTATATCTACACCTGTTCTTTTTACTGCTGCTGTTATTCAAATATCTGATTCAAAACAACTACATATTTTGGAATGGATTCACCTCTCACATACTCCCAGAAGCTCCTTAACCACCCGAGCATCTCAAATGGCCCAGCTCATCGAAAGGGGCAGGAGAAGGACAAAAGCCCTTATGGGACTTGATATACACACACTTTATTTACCTTTCAAGCTAACTCAATGGGAACCTCTTTTTCAAAATTCAGACGCATTGCAAGATGCATTGGAGGGATGGAATGGGATCCTTTCTTGTCACCTGCCCCCTGATTATAGACTTGCCTTATTTAAGACCATTCCGATTACCTTTACCACCCCTCTGGTAAACAAACCTTTGAAGGATTGCCTTTCTGTTTTTACAGATGGCTCAAAAACTGTCGGATCTTGTGTTTGGCAATTAGGCTCGGAATGGCACAAACGCCTCACCACACACCAACCCTCTGCCCAACAAGCTGAGCTGGCTGCACTTATATTAGCACTTACACTTTTTTCCAACCAACCCATCAATATCATTACTGACAGTCTTTATGTGGCACAGCTAGCTTTATGTATATTTGATTCATATATTTCCCCTGCGACCCCTCCCCCCTTAATGAACCTTTTTTTACAGTTACAAGATTTGTTGAAACAACGGCGACATTTTCTTTTTATTGCCCATATTAGAAGCCATCAACACCTCCCCGGCTTCTTGTCAGAAGGTAACCATATGGCCGATGAAGCATGCAAGCTTCTCCCTATTCAGGCCTCAGATAAACTAGCCCCCTTAACAGCGGGGGAAAGTCATACTTATTTTCATCAAAATAAAAAGGCTTTAATGAAGGAATTTGGCATTTCAATACAAGAGGCCACGGCTATTTTACAGCAATGCCCTACCTGTAGCCTTCAATCTCCATCTATTCCTCAGGGTGTCAACCCAAGAGGCACTCAAGCCTGTGATACGTGGCAAATGGATGTAACTCAGTATTCCCCCTTTGCCCCCTGGAAGTATATCCACGTTTCCGTGGACACATACTCAGGACTCCTTATGGCCACCTTGCAAAGGGGGGAAAATACCAAACATGTTATTAATCACTGTATTCAGTCTTTCGTAACGCTGGGATGTCCAAAAACTTTAAAAACAGACAATGGTCCTGCCTACAGCAGCTCTGCCTTTCGAGAATTTTGCCATAGGTGGTCTATTGTACACAAATTTGGAATTCCGTTCAACAGTAAAGGTCAGGCGATTGTTGAACGACACAACAAAACATTGAAAAATGCTTTAGACCGATATTTGGGGTCCAAAGGCGCAAGCCCCCCGACTCTCCCTGCGTTACAAAATATTCTTAACCTGTGTGTATATACTTTAAATTTTCTTAATTTGACGGGCACCCCCCCTTCAACCGCTGCTTCCCGTCACTTTTCTAAACCTCCTATTCCCGATTCTAGGCCACTTGTTTATTATAGGCAACTTCCGGACCCGGCGTGGAAAGGACCTGCGAAGCTCATCACGTGGGGCAAAGGATACGCTGCCGTACAATTATCGGATCGAACCTTGTGGGTGCCCGCTCGTTGTGTCCGGCCTTGCCACCTTGATATCACAAAGGATGATCCTGCTAATCCTGATGATCTTTACTTGGACGTCCTATTCTCTGGCTGAATTTCAAGCCTATCCTCATGTTATTTTGCCCCCCCCTGGTGTTTCTGTTTATTTTTCCTTTTTTGACGATTTTCCTTTTGTATATAACTATCACTTGCAACATAATGATATATCTTTGCAACATTCTTGTCTAATTTTTTCTTCATTTCCACTAACAATGGGCTCTTATTCCTGCTTGGAATTTTATAAAGGGCAATATTTTAACCAAACTGTTCCCTTTTATTTTATCTTTTCACTATATACCCCTTCTTTGTCACCTGTTTTTTTTAAATGGCATGTCTTTTTCCACAATCACACCATACGACATTCATCATTTTTTGTCCGTATAATTGGCCTGTCAGGGGAAAAAACGCCTGATATCTGAGATCAATGGACCGTGGCTGATTCCCTTCCGCATATCTTTTGAGATATTGAGAAAAAATAAAAGTCTTTTAAAATATTCTAATTAATAAACAAACTTTAATAATAAAATAATAAAAGTAAATGAAACAGAAATAACTAATTGGTTACATTTTGATAATGAAAGCTACGTCTGCCAAAGTTGGCTGCCGAACAAAGAAGAGAAGAATTTTTGGAATGTGTAACGCGTGCGCAATAAATCACTTTCAGATAACATTTTGTTTTATGACCTGCGCAATAAAGCTTTCTTAGTTTAACTCTTGAATGTCAGTTTAGGCAGTTCAGGCTTAGCAAACTTTTTAACATCGTGACACCCCTTCTTTTGCTAGTCTGGGCTGACGTCATCAAATCATCAATTAAGGCACATCTTCTTTCGCAGATACTCGTGTTGATTTGCGGCGAGTGGTTTGTTAAGCATGTCTGCGATCTGATCATGTGTAGAAACATATTGCAATTTAACAAAACCTTGCTTAACTAATTGCTTTGTGTTTTGATAACGAATGTCAATGTGTCTGGACCTAGAACCTGTGAAATGTGACTCAGAAATATAAACAACAGATACATTATCTTCCATCACGGTGATTGGTCGAATCGGACGTGTCCAGATATCTGTGATCAAAGCATCAAACCACGTTAGAGAATTACAAGCATCTGAAACACAAGCATATTCAGCTTCAGTAGATGAACATGAAACAAAACTCTGTTTTCTCACTTGCCAGTAAACAGGACAACCATTTAGGAACATCATGTAACCAGAAGTGCTTTTGCGTGACTTCTTGTCGCTCGCCCAGTCGGAATCAACAAAACAAATCAACTTTGGTTGATCAGTGTGTGTTGGTTCTCGCAATAACTTCATGTGTTTAGTGTGTTTCAGGTATTTCAACAACTTCTTAATGCATGACCAATGAAATTGTGTTGCCTTACCTACGTGTCGTGATAAAAGATTAACACTAAGTGCGATGTCAGGTCTGGTCCAACTACTAATGTATAATAGTGAACCAATGACTGAACGATAGAGTGTTTGATCCTCGAACTCAGGACTTGGTTCATGTGTTAAGTTGTGAAAATCTGTTTGCATGGGTGTCTTTGTTGTGCTAGCATCTTTCATGTTGCAATGATGTAGAATGTGGTCAATTTTCTCCTCTTGTGAAAGACTAAACCCCTTCTGTGTCTTTTCAATTTGAACACCTAAATAAGTGCTAATGTGTCCTAAAGATTTTAGTGTGAAGTATCTCTGCAAACGTTTGGCAAAAATCTCACTCATTTTCTTATTTGGACCAATATAAACAATATCATCAACATAAACAAGAATTATCTCATATGCATTGTTAGATCTTTTTGTGAACACGCATTCATCAGTTTCGGACTTAATAAAGCCCATTGAATTTAGTTTGTCAGTAAGACATAAATACCACATTAAACCTGACTGTTTCAGACCATAAAGACTTTTGTTCAGGAACCAGGTATCCCCTTCTTGCTTTCGGAATCCTGGAGGGCTTCTCACGTAGATCTCTTCATCTAGGTCTGCATGTAGATAAGCTGTGTCCACATCAAATTGGAAAACTTCTAAACCAAGAATAGTTGCAGTGGTTAAGGCAATTTTTACACTTTCAGTTCTGACTGTTGGTGAGTAAGTGTTTGTGTAGTCCTCAGGATAACGTTGAGCGAAAACCTGAGCTACAAGTCTGGCTTTGTATAAAGACTCACCATTCGGTTTCTTCTTGATTCTGTAGACCCATCGGGTGCCAATGACTTTCTTGTTTGCTGGAGGTTTTGCAGGTGTGAATACATTAAGTTTCTTCAAACTGTCCATTTCATCCTGCATTGCATCATACCACTTGTCTTGTTCTGAATCAGGAAGCTGTTTGATTTGTGTGAATGTCTCTGGAGGAAGAGTAACGTTGCAAATCAAAGGTAATGGTGATTGTGTCAGTTGCCATGAATAACGTTGTGGAGGGATTCCTTTTGTGGCCCTCTTGGAGCGTCTAGGAACATCAGTCCAGTCTTCTTCTTCTTCATCATCATCATCCTCGTCCTCACGTTCGTCGCTAGCATCAGCATCCGCGGCTTGCGAAGACGGAACATCAGGTTGTGAAGAACTGGTAGAAGGAACATCTGCCTGCGAATTGTCATCAGGCTGCGTGGCATCTGGAACACCATCTCTAGGAAAATAAACTTCAGGATCATTGGAATGAATCCTGGACCAGTTAATGTCTTCCTCAAAATTAGCAGATTGTGAAATGACAATCACATGTTTAGTATCAATGAATTTGTACCATTTTGAATTATCATCAATACCCATAAATCTCAGTCTCTTTGCTACTGTACCTCCCTTTCTTCTTTGACTTAAGGGAGTGTTCACCATAGCATATGAACCAAAAATATAGAGGTTCTTGAGATCGGGCTTGTAGCCATACAGCATGTAGAAAGGAGTTTGATTGATTACACTGCTCCAAGTACGGTTGACAATGTAATTTGCATATTTGATTGCTTCACCCCAGTATGCGTTACTGAGATTGGCATCTTCTAGAAGACAACGCATCATGGTTTGTAGAACCCCTTGTCTTCTTTCTACGACTCCGTTATGAGCCGGTGTATATGGAGCAGATGTCTGATGAAGAATTCCATTCTTACGCATCCAGTCCTGGAAACGCTGAGACATGAATTCTGCACCACGGTCACTCTGGATTCTGGCGATGCGAACTTGGTATTGTGTAGAAACAAACGCTGCAAAGTCTTTAAAGATCTGAAAGGTCTCAGATTTCTCTTTCATAGGATATACAAATCCATATCTAGAATGATTATCTACAATTGTTAAAAAATACTTTCTGCCACCAAGTGTTGGTGGGAAAGGACCCACTATGTCAGTGTGTACCAAATCAAAAATGCGTGTTGACAGGCGTGTAGCGTGTTTTGGAACTGGAGCCGCCTTGGATTTAGCCTTTTTGCAAACGGCACAATCCAAAAACACCTTACACCCCTTTAGATCCAAACCTTTTGCGAACTCCGGCATCTTTCTAAGAACACGGAAACTGGCATGCCCCAATCTTCTGTGCCACTTGTGAATACACCTGGAATGCAAAGGTTTACCAGTTAGTGAATTCTCAACATTAACAGTTTCATGAGGACCCTCAGGCTTGCTTTGAGCAACCTGTTTCTGTTTTCTCTGTTTGTTGGCTTTAGGAGCCTTTGGCACAGTAACGTTTTCTCTCTCTGGGACAACTCTCTCTGGGTCTACGTTGTGCCTTTTTGGAGTTTGTATACTTGCCTGTGCTTGCCCTTTAGGCTTTGGCTTTAAGTAATAAACACCACCAATCAGCATGGTTTCAGCAACAATATCACCATCTTTAACTAAGTAACTTGCTTTTTCGAGGTGGTGAACCTGGAACTTTAAATCTCTAGACAAGTGACTTTGACTAAGCAAATTACTGGTTGCTGAAGGTATATAATAAACATCAGGGATGTGTGTATCGAGTTCTTCAATGTAAACAGTTCCTTTTCCCATAACCTTGCAAGTGTGGTTGGTGAAGGAATACAGTTCTCGATACTCGGGCTCTGGTTCGCCCATCTCTGTGAAAAGTTCCCTTCTGTGGGTAACGTGCACAGCTGCTCCACTATCTAAAGTCCACAAAAGACGTCTGTCGAACTTTGGATCAGGTTGTGGAACGTTGGTTATGGCCAGTGTTACAAGTGGAGTTTGTGGATCATGCCTTGGACCACGACGACCTTGTCTTCCGCCTCTACCTCTGCCTCTGGAATCTGTTCCTCTGGGCTGGTACGTGACGGGAGCTGGAACTCGTTGGGGACAATCCCGGGTGTCATGTCCCACACGGTTGCAGGTGTAGCATTTTGGCATCCTTGGAGCGTAGCCTCTTCCTCGGAAGGGACGTCTGGCTGGAGCCTTTGACGCTGGAGGTCGTTGCAGATGTGGTGTAGCTAACCTGATAGCTTCGTCTTCCACTAAAAGTCTGCAAACGTGGTTAACTGTGCGTTGAGCAATAGGCACGTAGTTAATCTTTGCAACAGCATCTTTCCATTCATAATTCAATGAGTTAATGATGATGCTAATCATTTGGATATCATCGATTACATGGCCATTTTGTCTCAATTCACTTCTCATTCTTTTCAGTTTGGTCAAATGTCCACCAATTCGTTCACCAGGTTTCAACTTCGAACCATGGAACTCAGACATGAGCAAACATGAAAATTCAATTGAAACGGGCCTGTAGCAATCTTCCAAAATAGCCCAAATGTCTTGGGCAGTTGCATCAGGTGGAAAGATACCTTGGATCTCAATTTCCATTGACATGAGTAAAGTCGTGATTGCTCTGTTTTTGAGGTCTCTTATCGCAGGTGTCCAGGGTGGAGGAGGAGGATTAAAAACCATGGAATGTGTGCCTTCTCTTCGAAGCAAGAGCGCAATTTCACTGACCCAGGCTTTATAATTCTCTCCTGACTCCTTTAATTTGGACTCACCAGTCAAGGGGGTGACTGTGAATACCTGCTGAGGAATGTGCATCGGAACAATTTGTTGCTCTGGTTGCAAATCTGGTTGTTGAACCAGGGGATGCTGGGGTTGCATCATTGGCCTTTGCGTGGCAACATCAAATTGGCTTCCTTGAATTCGCCTTTGGCTTTGCCTTTTTCCATTTAGGGAGGATTCGATACCGCCAGGGGGTGTTGAAGACTTAACCTTTGGAGGCAAAGTTTGGGCTTCTGTAGGGCTCATAGCTAATTCTTTAAACCTCATCATCTTTTGCTGTAATGATTTTTCTCCGCCAGCAGATGGCAGTGCAGCTTCACTTCTTGGCTGCAGCCCTCTATACATGGCCGGAAGTTCAATGGGCTCAAAGGGATCACATGACCTCGGTGACGTGTACATATCTCTTTGTTCTAATTGACCAATGAACTCTGTGGGGTGTGTCTTAGGCTGTTGTTTTGAAGACAAGATGGCGTCCTCAGACATTTTGGGAGTGGGGGAGCTCCTCCTACTTCGCTTTATTTCGTTAAAGCACTCTCTCACGTCCCTAACATATTTTTCAAAACGTTCTAATCGATCAAGATAGCTTTGCATTTCTTGCTCATCATCTTGAGAGATTTCATAAACTTTGCTTTCTGCGTGGGAGGATTTTTTTTTTGCCGGCATTTGCCGTTTATCAATTGTTTGAAAATCTGCGAGGGTCTGGGAATGGAGTGGCTCTGGCAGAGTGGGAAGTTTTGGCTTGGCCCCCAAAAATTCATAATCTCCTGGAGATATTTTAGAAGGAGGAACCACTGACCTCGTTTCGTGGATGTCGCGTCCTGTAGCTCCTTCCCCCACATCTGGCTCGGCACTTTGTTGCTCCTGGAATACGTTTGAAGGTTCTTGTTTCTCTGTGTCTGAGGAAATAGATTCTTTCAAGCGCTTTCCATGTCCGCGTTTTTTTCTTTTCTTTCTCTTCTTCGACATGGCTAATTAGCCTTAGTCGGTTATCTTAAGATAGCGCGAAGAGAAAATACAGCCATAAATTGTAGCCATCTCAGCTGGTCATCAAAACCAAACTCTGCATACCAAGTTGTCAGGGGAAAAAAAAAAACCTGATATCTGAGATCAATGGACCGTGGCTGATTCCCTTCTGCATATCTTTTGAGATATTAAGAAAAATAAAATAAAAGCCTTTGACAAGTATATTCTAATTAATAAACAAACTTTAATAATAAAATAAAAGTAAAATAAACTAATTGGTTACATTTTGATAATGAAAGCTCCGTCTGCCAAGTTGGCAGCCGAACAAAGAAGAAAGGAATTTGGAATGTGTAACGCATGCGCAATAAATCACTTTCAGATAAGAACTTTTTTTTGTTTTATGACCTGCGCAATAAAGCTTTCTTAGTTTAACTCTTGAGTGTCAATTCATTCAGTTCAGGCCTAGCAAACTTTTTAACATCGTGACACACCCAATCCTGTTCGAATAGGTCAACGGGTCCCTAATGCGGGGAGCCTATGCCACCCACCTGACGGAACCAGTGAGACTAGAACTAGTGGATCACTGGGGAGTAATTTGATTCATAATAGCCCCCAAAATGACAGATGCAGTCATACTGGGACTCTCCTGGCTAGACCAACCATCTGGTGGCAAGAGGGTACCCGCAGACTTAGGATAGAAAAGGGGCCCCAACCCCTTCCATGCCAGCAAGCAGAAACACCACCCAAGCAGGGAACCCCCCAAAAGAGCCCACCAGAACATTTGGGAGCCACATCCGACGAAACTCCAGAGGCCGAACAGATCCCAGGGGAATATCAGGACCTCACAGATGTATTCAGCGAGACTGAGTGCAACATTCTGCACCCCCTACCATGAGGCAGATTGTGCCATCGAAATGATCGGTGGGGCAAAACTACCCAAACCCAAACTGTACGCCATGACGCCCCAGGAAATGCAAGAAATGCACAAATACATAAGACAAAATTCCAGCACGAGGGTTCATCAAGCCACCCAAGCCGCAGGTTGCGGCGCCAGTCCTCTTCAAAGAGAAAAAAGATGGAACTATGAGACTGTGTGTGGACTTTAGAGGAATCAATGTGGTGTGTGTGTGTACACAACCTATATCCTCTCCCCCTCATGAAAGACATGCTATCTCACTTGGCCAAGGGAAAATTCTTCACCAAACTAGACCTCAGAGAGGCATAATACCGAATACGGATCAGGGAAGGAGATGGAAAACAGCATTCAACTGCCCCCTAGGCAGCTTCTAATTCAAAGTGATGCCTTTCTGACTACAGGGAGCCCGAGCAGTGTTCATGCAGTTAATAAACAAGGTGCTGCATGAGCACCTCTACAAGGGGGTCCTCATCTACCTGGGTGACATCCTCATCTACATAGAGACTATGAATGACCACATACCCCTGGTCCGACAGGTACTGGAAAAACGTCTGGCAGCCAACCTGTACAGCTGAAACTGGCCCGACTACTAGGGAAGGTACACCAAGTATTCCATAGTAGCCTCTTAAAACCAGTGGTCGGATCCACTCTGAGACCACTGCCCCGGGGCCCCCAGGCTCAGTGGTCATAGGGGGCCAACCCATTATGAGGTGCAACGAATCCTTGATTCGAGGTGGCACAGGAGACAACTCCAGTATTTAATCAAATGGAAGGGCTACCCCTTGTCAGAGGCATCTTGGGTAAAGAGTAGAAATATCCAGGCTGATCGCCTTATAGAAAGATTCCATGAAAAAATCCAAACAAGCTTGGGGGGAGGACGTAGCCTTGAATCCTTTTTGTATTACAATATTGTCTCATTTATTATGAATCAGGCATTGTTAGGAAACTTTACACTTTAACTGGGTTAATTATTTTTACTATTGGGAAGGGACCTAAAAATTTCGGCCCTAAATTCTTGCTAGGCATTCTTAATCGTATATATTTGGTAGAAAAGAAAACTTTATCCCCCACACTGAAGGGGGTTGTCAGCTTGTTTCTTGTATTCTTCTGCTGCTTCTGCCAGAGCTTTTTTCATATTCTTCCACCCCTTTTTAAGAGCGTCCATCCGTTCAGTCAGAGACGTGGAGGAGGGGGGGTTCTCTGGGCAGTTCAGGCATGGGAACAAATTCCATGCCGCTATTAACTTGAAAATGAGTTTGCACGTTTCGCTGCTCCGTTCGTGCTCAGGTGGATGGCCGAGCTGAGTCCTTGCATGCACCCAATGGACCTCAGTAACTCCCTCCCAAACTTGGTGGTAAATTGAACTCCATGGTCAGAGATGATTCTCCTGGGTACTCCTTGTAGGCAGTAAATGTGCTTGACAAACATGTTTGCTAGCTTCTTCGTGGATGGTAATCCTGAGCAAGCGATGAAATGAGCTTGCTTGCAAAATAAGTCGATGACTGTCCAAATTACTTTATTTCCGCCCCTGTCTGGGAGCTCTACGATGAAATCCATTGCGATCTCTTACCATGGTCGGCTGGGGCTGGCCACCTGTTGCAGTAATCCAGGGGGCTTACCTGGCCGGATTTTCATGGTTGCGCAAGTGGCACAACTTTTCACGTAGTCTTCCACTTCTGTTTTCATATTAGGCCACCAAAACTGATGTCTGGCGACGTGGAGCATTTTTAGGAATCCAAAGTGACCTCCCAACTTTGCGTCATGACTTCGCTGTAGTACTTCCAGCCTTAGGTTCGCAGGGATGAACAGTTTGGATCCTTTCCAGGCTAAGCCATCTCTCATCGTCAAGACGTGTTTGTTGTGATTGAGCCAGGGGTCAGTTGGCAGCACTGATTCCATTGTAGCAGTCAGCTTGTCCTGGCTGGGAGTAGGCGGCTGTGTGGTTTGGCCTTGGCTGGTGACTTGAGCTGCCATTTTGTTGGCGGGAATTATGGTGTGAATCACCTCCTCCCTCCGACTGTCATACTGTGGTTTCCTACATAAGGCATCCGCCAGCAAGTTCTTCCTAGTAGGGATGTGCTTCAGTTGAAATTTAAGTCTCCTGAAGTATTGTGCCTAGTGGACTTGCTTTGGGGACAGCTTCGTGGGGCTTTTTAGGGCTTTGAGGTTTTTACGGTCAGTCCTGACCTCGAATGGCACTCCCCCCCCCCTTCTAGGAAATGTCTCCTGGTGAGTAGTGCCCAACAGACTGCATAGGCTTCTTTCTCCCAAATGGCCCACCTTCTTTCAGTGGCGGTGAGTTTTTTGGAGACATAAGTGCACGGCAGGAGTTGTCCCTCTTTGTCCCTTTGCAACAGCACTGCCGCTACAGCCACATCACTGGCATCTGCCTGGATTATGAATTGCTGTTCTGGGTCAGAATGTTGCAGAATGGGCCCTTGGTAAAAGAGCCATTTTAATTTCTCAAATGCTTTTTGACAGTCCATTGTCCACCCAAAATAGGCTGGTTTGGCTTCAGCTTTGTTGGTGATGGCCCTGTTTTTAACAGTTCAGTCAGGGGCAGAGCAACTTCTGCAAAAGTAGGGCTGAATTGCCTATAGGCAATCTATTTTATACTTCTTCATAAGGAAGAGGAGGAGCTTCCGAGGCGAATGGCGGCTTTTGCGTGAGCTCCGCAGAATTGCGGAGGGGGTCTCCCAGGTGGGAGCGGTGCTGCTGACCCTTAACGCCGTTTCGAGGGTCGTGCTTTGTCGGTGAACACCCCCTGGCTCTGCCCTGGCTATGATGGGTCGGGCAGGGCGTTTGGGGTGCTCAGCTGGCTAGCGGGAAGCCTGGAACGCCGAGGACGCCGAGGACGCTGAGGACGCCGAGCGCGGATTGAGAATGGGAGCGCCGAACGCCGTTCGTCTCTCGCTGGGCGCTGGGCGGAGAACGGAGTGGAGAAGGAGTAGAGGCTCGTCTGGCTGGTGGGAGCGGCAGATGCTGAGCGGAGCGCCGGGCGCTGAGCTGAGAGACGAGTGGCGAGAGGCGAGAGGCGTTGAGATTGAAAGATGCAGGCGAGAGGCGTTGAGATTGAAAGAAACCATGGTTGGTGATTAGTATGTTGGCGTGTTGGCGTGTTGGCGTGTTGGCGTGCTAGCCGTGGCGCTGGTCGGAAAGCCGGAGGACCGCCTCGTTGTGTGGAGAGGAGAGGATGGGAGACCTAAACGAGGCGGCTGGTGGAGGGGGGAGCTGAGCAAAGCACTTTAGTACAAAGACAACTGGAATGGCAAACCTGAAATCTAGGTTGGAGCTTTAAACTTTACCATCGCGTCCCTTGACTTTGCCTTTCTAACATCTTTTAACATCTTGCTTGCTGCTCCTATGCCATCTCGAGACCCTCCCTAGTGAAACCCAGATAGTCGACTAGCCCACTAACTCACCCTTTCCATCTAGGGTAAGGAAAATATCTACGACAAACTATGATATTATCATACATCTTCAGCACCTGTAACCAACTAATTTTGCCCCTATGTTTTTATTCTTATGCACACGAAGTCGGATTTACTGCGGCTGCGGGAGTCCCCTCTCTCGCAGGTTTGGCCTCCTGCCCTCTCGAGGGCCCACCTTGAGGACGGGTTTATTAACCCAGAGAGGTGGAGGAAGCGTAAATTGAGGGGTTTTTTAGTAAAGAGTTTTTTAAGAGTTTATAGGGGTTCCAGGGTTGGGGGGTGGGTGGATCAGGTCAGGAGTGATGACAGAGCCAGGTCACTAGGTGTGGTCGCGAGGGGAGGGAGTGGAAGGGAGGAGGAGAGGGGGGAGAGGGAGGATATCGTTCCAACACAGGGCTTTTTGATTCCAACGGTCGTAGGGAGGGGCAGGTGCGAGGACAGATTAAGAACCCGTAGTCGGTTGGGAGAATGTGGTTGTTGGTTACACCCGGTCGCTTGTACCAACCCCAGCGTACTAGGTGGTCAACTAGGTTGTTATGCAATGCGAGGTCCGTTGTCAACAAGGCCCCCCTCATTTTCGATCTAATTCTTGAGGGGGAGCCGGACCTCGCAGGAATAACGGAGACCTGGTTGGGCCACGAGGGAGGTTTACCCCTCGTGGAAATGTGCCCACCAGGTTATCGAGCATTTCACCAGCCACGGGCCGAGGGAAGGGGCGGTGGGGTAGCAGAGATTATCCGGGAGGACTTAGAGCCGAGGGAGTCCACTGTGCCGCAGACATCCGGGTGTGAGTCCCTTGTCGTGAAGTGGGGTCCTGGGAGACAGTTGGGCCTGATGATAGTATACCTGGCTCCTCGCTATACATCAGCGGCCCTGCCTGAACTCCTCGAGCTAATCGCATCGGTGGCGGTTGAGACCCCCAAACTTTTAGTGATGGGGGATTTTAACCTGCCATCGGTGGGAGAAGCGTCCGAGGGGGTTCGGGAGTTCATGGCTTCCATGACAGCCATGGACCTGACTCAATTGATCCAGGGCCCGACACACGAGGGAGGCCACACGCTGGACCTTGTTTTTGTCTCTGGCCAGTGGTTGAGTGATCTGGGGGTAGGGGATTTAACCATCACTCCCCTGTCATGGTCAGATCACTCACTTCTCTGGCTTGACTTCCCTGGTGCTACCCCCCGCTGCGGGGAGGCGGAGCCGGAAGACATCAGATGGTTCCACCCCAGGCGCCTGATGGAACCAGATAGGTTCCAGATGGAGCTTGGGCAACCTCCTGTAGCCCTGACCCGCCCCCGGGTAGAGGACCTGGTGGTCGCGTGGAATAATGCGACTACCGGGGCCTTAGACCGAGTGGCGCCTTTGCAGCCTCTCCGGCGGCAACGATCCACCCTGGCCCCTTGGTTTACCGAGGAGCTAAGGGTGATGAAACGCCGCAAGAGACACCTAGAGAGTCGTTGGAGATCCTCCCGTTCCGAGTTTGACCGAGCACAGGTACGAACCCATTTAAGGACGTACCTCGTGGCATTGAGAGCGGCCAAACGTCAATATTGTGCCGCTCTCATTGCATCCGCAGAGAACCGCCCTGCCGCCCTGTTTCGGGTGTCCCGCTCCCTTCTGTTTCAGAGGCCGCGGGAGGCCCCTTTACAGGGCAGGGCAGAGGAACTTGGGAAATATCTGCAGGATAAAATCGCTCAAATCCAGAAGGAATGGGTCCCTTTCAGTGGTCCAGTGGAGACGTCCGAGGCGAGTCTTGAGAGACCATTCTGGGAGGAGTTTGACTTGGTTGCCATCGAGGATTTGGACAGACTGCGTGGACGGCTGCGACCTACCACATGTTTATTGGACCCGTGCCCCTCCTGGCTTGTACTGGCATTCTGGGAGGTTACACGTGACTGGCTCCTGGGCCTAGTGAACGCTTCGTTGGGCGAGGGATCTCTTCCGGCCGCCTTGAAAGAGGCGGTGGTGAAACCCTTACTCAAGAAGCCTTCCCTGGACCCTACGGAGCTAGCCAATTATCGTCCTGTCTCCAACCTTCCCTTTCTGGCGAAGGTTGTAGAGAGTGTGGTAGCTTATCAGTTTCCGCGACACCTGGAGGAAAATGATTATCTAGACCCGCGCCAGTCCGGCTTCCGACCCGGGCACAGCACGGAGACGGCCTTGGTCGCGTTGGTGGATGATCTCTGGAGGGCCAGAGATAGGGGTTGTTCCTCTATCCTGGTCCCATTAGACCTCTCGGCGGCTTTTGATACCATCGACCATGGTATCCTGTTGCACCGACTGGAGGGGTTGGGGGTTCGAGGCACCGTTTTGCGGTGGTTCGGCTCCTACCTTTCCGGCCCGACGCAACGTGTGTTGACAGGGGAGCAGAGGTCGACCCTAAGCCCCCTCAATTGCGGGGTGCCACAGGGGTCGGTCCTCTCGCCACTCCTGTTCAACACATACATGAAGCCGCTGGGTGAGATCATTCGTGGTTTCGGGGTGGGATATCATCTGTACGCTGATGATACCCAGCTGTACATTTCCACCCCGAACCACCCCAACGAGGCCGTCGAAGTGATGTCCCGGTGCTTGGAAGCCGTACGGGTCTGGATGGATGGCAACCGACTCAAGCTCAACCCCTCCAAGACGGAGTGGCTGTGGGTTCCGGCCCCCCGGTTCAACCAATTGCTTCCATCTTTGGCCCTTGGGGGCGTACAACTGGCCCCCGTGGAGAGGGCGCACAATTTGGGCGTCCTCCTGGATGCCCGGCTGTCCATGGATGACCATGTGACAGCCGTGGCAAGGGGGGCGTTCCACCAGGTTCGCCTGGTGCGCCAATTGCGCCCCCTATTGAACCGGGATGCCCTACGCACAGTCACTCATGCGCTGGTGACGTCTCGCCTGGACTACTGCAATGCTATCTGCATGGGGCTTCCCTTGAGATGCACTCGGAGACTGCAGTTGGTCCAGAATGCGGCCGCACGGGTGATTATGGGGAGTACAAGGTACTCCCATGTGACACCTCTCCTGCGCGAGCTGCACTGGCTTCCTGTGGTCTATCGGGTGCGTTTCAAGGTTCTGATTACGATCTTTAAAGCGCTCCATGGCACAAGACCTAGCTACCTGCGGGATCGCATCCTGCCCCATACATCCCTACGACCAATTCGCTCGCACAGAGAGGGACTTCTCCAGGTGCCGTCTACCAAACAGTGTCGGGGGGCGACGCCTAGGAGCAGAGCCTTCTCTGTGACGGGCCCAGCCCTGTGGAACGACCTCCCCCCTGATATCAGGACTACCTCTGACCTCCGCTCCTTCCGTGCAAAGCTCAAGACCCACCTCTTCCAATTAGCTGGCCTGGCTCAACCATAGTTTTACCTTATTGCTCCTGACGGGTTTTTTAAATTTTGTAATTTAATTGAGGGTGTTTTAAATTGTCAATTTTAAATTCTATTTTATATATTTGATACCTCCTCCATGTATATGTATATGTGTACGTACGTTTATGTTTTTATTTTTATCTGTATATGTATTGTCCATTTGTATATTTTATGTGTTTTTATTGTACGCCGCCCCGAGTCCTTCGGGAGAGGGTGCGGCTAACAAATAAAAATTTATTATTATTATTATTATTATTATTATTATTATTATTATTATTATTATTATTATTATTATTATTATTATTATTATTATTATTATTATTATTATTATTATTATTATAGAAGTCAGGAAATCCCAGGAAACTTTGTAGCTATTTGCAGGTGCTTGGGGGTTGCCAGTCTAGCACAGCTTTCACTTTCCCTGGGTCCATTTATATCCCCTCACTGGAAATACGATACCCAAGATAATCCAGAGAGGTTTTGTGGAATTCACACTTTGATAGTTTTGCGTAGAGCTTGGTGGCTAGAAGTTTTTTCAGGATTTGCCACACCAGTTTTACGTGCTCCTCTATAGGGTCTCTGAAAAGACGAGAATGCCACCAAGGTAAACGAGCACCCTCCTGTACAGGGTCATGTAGTACCTCATTAATGAATTGCATGAAGAGTAGCCCGTAGTATACAACTATGGCAATATCATTCTTTTTTTCCCTTTTATATTGACCCAAATGCATTCAAGATGGTTTTCATCATTGTTCTGTTGTATTTCTTATATATAGTGCAACTCCACCTCCTCTTTTATTAGGTCTGTTTCTTTTAAACAATTTGAATCTGTTCTGTTTCAAGCTGCAGATTGCTTGGCACAGACAGATAAACTCCACGGAAAGAGATCATGCAGATTACTTTTATTCATCAGGCAATCTCAAATCAATAACTCACACTCTATGAAGAAATGTTTCTGAGGTGCATATAATCTGTTCTCAATCACATAGGTGAAACAAGGTAGTTTTATCCCCATATTGAGGGAGGAGCAGGCAGCTCCTGTGGCTGGAATTCAAAATGTCTGCTGGCTTGCATAGCAAATTTACCCAGCAGCCCATCAGAAGTCTGACCCAGTGGCCAATCAGAAACACAGATGTGACCATGTGACATAAAACTACATTTCCCAGAAATCAATCACTTAAGGGGATGGTTCCAGAAAGCAGTACCTTAAGGGGAAGGTTCTTAATTCCTAAACCAGTGATGGTGAACCTGTCAAGCTGGCCTCCCTCAGCAACCAAGGAAGAAACCACTTAACTCCATTTTGCAGAATTAAGAGTACTTTTATTGCTTATGAAAAGATAGCAGCTAAGCGAAGCAAGATCTGAGGCAAAAGTTCGCAAAATCATACATATCAATATGTGACCAACCCCCTCGCCCTGGTAACCCTCATCCGACTGTACAATCTGTAAATCCCTTAGATGTCATGTGAGTTCCATCTTCAAGGAGCATCATCAGCATTGCTTCACCCTCTTTTTGTCAGCCTGTTTCTTGTGCGCCCGGTGAGCAGTCTCCAACGCCTTGCGGGTCATGGGCCAAATTTGGCGAAGCTGGTAACTCCACTCGGAGAGGGACAAAATTTGCGGTTTTTCACGAGGCAACTCAGGAATTGGTACAAAGTCCTGTCCAAACACAACTCTAAAAGGGGTCAAGCCAGTACTGCTGTGCACAGAGTTGTTGTATGCCACCTCAGCATGTGGTAACAGTTCAGCCCAGTTATCTTGTTGATAATTGACGAAACACCAGAGGTACTGTTCCAAAACAGAATTAATCCGTTCACAAGCCCTGTTAGTCTGAGGATGGTGGGCGGAGCTTAGCCCCTGGGCAGAGCCAATGAGCTTCAGAAACTCCTTCCAGAAGAGGGAGGTGAACTGGACCCCCCTATCCAAAATTATGCATTCATGTACTCCATGTAACTGGTATACATGTGAAATAAACAACTTAGCTAACGACTTAGCTGATGGGATTTTGGAACAGGGTACAAAATGAACTTATGAATGAACCCAAATCACGGTATTTCCTAGACTCACTGGCAATTCGACAATGAAGTCCATTGATATCTCGTTCCATGGGGCCTCAGGGCGGGCCACACCTTGGAGAAGGCCCTGGGGTTTTCCCAGTGGGCGCTTTGCAGCAGCACAAATGGGACAACTGGCTATGTAGGACTCAATGTCTTTTTTCACTGAAGGCCACCAAAATTGTCTCTTAACCTGATGTAAAGTCTTTACAAATCCAAAATGGCCTGCCATTCTTGAATCATGGGCCCGTTGAAGAATAATAGTTTTCAGGTCAGCAGGAACATAGAATTTAGCCCCTACCCAAGCCAGTCCATCCTTCATAGTGCATTCATTTGAATGTTCCTTGAACCAGTCATCGGACTCAAGGCCCTCGAGTTTGCACATGAGGTCCGTCGTGACCTCTAAATTTGAAATGCCTTGGCTTCTAGTAATCACCAGGGCAGCTAGACTTTTTGCTGGGATGACTGGGTGAACTACGCTCAGCTTAGAGCTGTTGTATTGGGGAAGCCTAGACAAAGTATCAGCCATGAAGTTCTTCCCCCTCCAGAATGTACTTGAGGGTAAAGTTGAAACAGTTGAAATGTGTCGCCCAACGCACCTATTTAGGAGATAGATTACGTGGGGGTCTTCAATGCTTCCAAATGTTTATGATCAGTCCATACTTCAAAAGGGTGTTTCACCCCTTCTAGGAAATGTTGCCAGGTTATCAAAGCCTATCTGACCACAAAAGCTTCCTTTTCCCATATAGCCCATCGTCTCTCCGTCTCTGTCAGTTTGCGAGAGGTGTAAGCGCATGGCTGCAA
The DNA here is from genome assembly GCF_964273705.1 of Natrix helvetica. Classification (NCBI taxonomy): domain Eukaryota; kingdom Metazoa; phylum Chordata; class Lepidosauria; order Squamata; family Natricidae; genus Natrix; species Natrix helvetica. The sequence continues at coordinate 22,835,785 of NC_138555.1, forward strand.
TTTTCCATCAGCATTCATTTGAAGTAATACTGCACCCACCGCCACATCACTGGCATCAGCTTGAACGATAAATGGTGCATCCATATCTGGGTGTTTCAAAATGGGTTCAGCTGCAAAGAGTCGCTTTAATTTCTCAAAAGCGGCTTGACACTCCATAGTCCAATTCAAAGGCTTACCCGGTCTAGGATTGGCCTCCCCTTTTAATTTTAGGAGATTTGTAATGGGCAGAGCAATGCTGGCGAATGAGGGGATAAATTGACGATAAAAATTTGCAAATCCCAAAAAACTTTGTAATTGTTTGCGGGTGCGAGGAGGTGCCCATTCAGTTACAGCCTGGACTTTTGCTGGGTCCGTCTCGATGCCATTGTGGGAGATGCGGTAGCCCAAGTAATCAATTTTCTCTTGATGAAATTCACATTTAGACAATTTGGCATAAAGTTCTGCGGCCCGGAGTTTCTTGAGTACTGATCGTACTAAAGTCACGTGTTCATCACGTGTTTCCGTGTAGATAAGGATGTCGTCAAGGTAGACCATCACGCCCTTGTACAGGTGTTCATGTATAACTTCATTTATTAATTGCATGAAAACAGCCGGCTCCCCCTTTAGGCCAAATGGGAGTACTCTGAATTGAAAACACCTGAGTGGGCAGTTGAAAGCAGTTTTCCATTCATCTTCCTCTTTGATTCTGACTCTGTAGTAGGCCTCTCTTAGGTCCAATTTCCCTTTACCCAATTGGGCCAACATATCCTTCATCAGAGGGAGGGGGTATACATTTTCCACGCACACACTATTAATTTTTTTGTAGTTAACACAGAGACGAAAGGAGCCATCTTTCTTTTCTCTAAACAACACAGGGCCTTGTTGTGGAAAGTAAGGACTCTAAGACCAGCTCTTTGCAATGCAAGAAAGTTTATTGCGCAGGTTCAAACAGCTCAAACAGCATAAGTGGGGTCTGAACCCCGAACAGTTCTTTCCATTAATCTTATATAGCCAAAGTGACGTAAGCATTTTACGTCTCCATACATATGCCAAATATGGTAAAGGATAAATGGAAAAGTACAGAAAAGACAAGAATAAAAACCCGTTACTGGGCAGTTTATAAAACCCAGACATCTGCAAGAAAAATAAGGAATTGTCCCCTGTCCTTGACCGATAACAGGAAACACCCGACATTATGTCTGTACCTAAAGATAAAAATACTAATGCCCTGTATCAGCGATTCATACTGCAGCTGTCTGCATATTTAGCCTTGACCAAACATTGCACTTAAAATGAACCAAAGTTTGAGGCCTAGTTTTCCTCCTTCCTCATTCCCCCCTTTGTGACTCATCTGACATTTCCAGAAGAGTCACATACTCAGTGTCTCCCTCTGGACCTCTTATTGGGTTCATTTTCTCATATTCTAACATAGCCATCACTTGGGCGGTTGCTTTTCTCTCTGCTAATAAGGACAGGCTATTGGATATAGTACGGACAAAAATGGGCAATATACATGGCAGTATTACACATCCAGCGGCTATGAGCCCTATTAGAGCAACTATGGCTTGTAATCCTGGAAGCTTGGGAAACCATCCCCCAAATACCTCCTTCAGATTGAATCCTTTCCATATTTGAGTGGGATTATGTGTAAATTGCCTAATTTCTGTAGTCAATTGTTTTACCACTTTTCCTGTTTCATCAATTTGTAAGCAGCAATTAGAAAGGTTAAATTTTCCACACACTCCTCCTTCTTTAGCTAAGAGATAGTCTAGTGCTAATCTGTTTTGATACACAGCAGTTCTTATCTTATCGGTGGCTTCCGACAAAATATTAAGTGCTTTGTCTATTCTCACCCCAGCTAGATCCAGAACTGCCTGTAACCGAATGATTCTATTTAACATGTATATTGGGGTCCGGTACCCCCATGATCCATCCTCAGCCCATGTTGCTCTTCCATAGGTACATACTATGCGTTCACTAGTCCATTCGTCATCCTCTTTATCATAGGCAGAATATTCTTTACAAGGGAAGTCTGAGAACAAAGTTTGAACCTCCCTCTTTGCTCTTAATCCTACCTGTTCGTATAAGGGAACTCCCAATATTTGTTTTTATTGAATTGGTAACAAGAAGAAAGAGGGTTTTATCCATCCTAGAACACATGAGCCAGACCAATCAAAGGGAAGCCGTTCATAGGCCAATCTTCCACATACCCAATACATATCCTTAGGTGCTACCCATTCATCAGCCATCCGGGAGGAGTTCAGGTACTTTAGATAAGTTCTATTAAAATGTTCGGGTTTGGTGGCATTTCCTGGAGTTATCATAAACTGACCAACCCAGGGATTTCACTTCACCTTCAAATACCTTTTCCACTTTTATAGTAAGATATGTCTTAGGGTCCGATCCATCTATTCCAAATCCATAACTTACTATAGCGGGATGCCTGCGATCTACTTCCAACTCTACTACATTTCCAGTTCCCCTTCTGAAAGAATTGATGTAAGCACATCCTTTGTAACCCCCTCCAGTGTAGTCACAGATACACTCCCAACCAGAGCATTGGGTGTTTCCAGCACAGGGGAGCCATTGGTTAGGGTTGCCGTATGCCCAATTTAGGTTAGCAAGACACAAGTACTTATGATTTGCTTGATAGGCTTTTACCCATGTCCCGTCCCCACATGTGGAACCCCACCCTTTGCTTATGGCTGTACATGCATCAAAGCTTATTCTTAAGGGGTCTGTTCCTCTTTCTAGTTTCAAAGTATAGTTAAGAAAATACAACCTCCCGTCACCCTCAGGGGCACTACGGGTGCTGTATTTTGCCAATCCGGCATATACAGTAACATTCAAGCGTATGGGGGTACTAGGATTATAACAAATGATTCTTCCATCATGGTTACATAGGCTATACATGGTTTGGTCATGTATACAATTGATATGTTGAGGCTTACAATTTCTGGGGGATTGTGTATGATTAACTAAAGTGTTAAGAATTGTTTTCCCTACTCGTGCTTTTGTAATACAAGGAGAACAGGTGTCAGGGGCCTCGGTTGGAAGCGTCGATTTACGTAGGGGCGTGGTAGTACCTACCGGGGGAGTGGTGCGAGCCTTACGAGCAGGTGGACAATGATCAAGCGACCCATTGCAATCTCGATAACATAAAACCCCTTCTGTTCCATTGCACCTTTTGTAAATGTCTGTACCTCTCCTCCCTGACACTGCACACGTGGTTAAATCAAAGCTGGTACAAGTCTTTGGTTTTTCCAGATGAGAATAGAGGGCTCCATCCTGCCAACATTGAGTACAGGGACCTTCCCCTAAAGGCCACTGTTCCTTAGTACTTCTCTGTTTCCTTCGTCTCCCCTTTCTTCCCTTCCTCACTGTGTGTCCAAGGTCCACGAGGCTTTGGTGCAAGGTACAGGTTCCCTTCCATCCAGGTTTCAACTGATGGATGTAAGTAACCCGCTCCCATCCCCAAAATATTGGATCTCCACACTCAAGAACTATTGGGGGTCTTTCTTCTTTGTATGAAGCATGACTACACATCCCCTTTCTTAATACATAACCAACATACTTACAGAGGAGGTAATTTGTGTATTTGCGGGCTAGACAAGCTTCCTTAGCTATTTGGTCGAATGCATGGGGGGCTTGACAGGGGTGTGGTAGAATACCATTCCAGCAATCTGGCGTAAATACAAGGGGTGGGTAGCCTTGGCATTGCCCATTGCCTATAACATAGGACTGGACAATACCTGGTCGTTCCTCGGGTCTACTCCACTGTCCCAAGTTGTGAACACACACCATATTACCTAACACCCTTGTAAATAAAACACTTACCCCCAACCAACCGATAACACAAGTGAAATTCATCTTCCCGTTCTGCAAGCGGTGTTTCAGCCTCCTTTTGGTCTTCTTGGATAATTTGGCTTATAGTAGGGCAAGCTTTAAGCGTACAATATACAGCGTTGTCTATGTTATCGCCTATATAAGGTGATAATACGTCCTCTATAATTTTCACGTCACACTCTATTCTACAATATGAGCAAGCTACACAATCAATACAATGCGCACAGCAGCAACACCCGCACTTACAACTACAAAACCAACACATATAAACTAGACCCTACTTGGTTACTATATGGGAATATATGTGTATGTGCTGATATGTGTATGCACTAATCTGTGACTTACTATTCCACTCTTCACCCATGCGTAGAAAGTCAGCTTCCGGTGTGACTTAGCAGGGGTTACTTCTTTCTTCCAGGTATTCAATCCACGTAACCAATGGTTGGGGTTTGGCAGGTGATGGGGATATAGTAATCAAAGGATCATCAGGTTTTGGGATGCCACAAAACCACTCTCGGTAATAATAGAGTAACACTATCGAAAGTGATCCTACTATTATCATCCACAGTCCCCAAACCCAATTTTCAAACATTAGTCCATACCAATCTTCAGCCTTGCGTCGAGAACCAGCTTCCGGAGTGGTCCCACAGGGCTAGTTTTCTGCTTCTTCAATCTTCTTAAAACAACCTGGTTACACTTAACCTATTTACATACATAATACATATGATTTAAGCACGTTTGAATGTCAGTTTCATAGGGTTTTTGTGGTTCACCGACACGCTCCACCCCACGTCAGCAGCCTTAACCCGAGTCCAATGAATCCAGGACTTGGACTCCGCTATTTTCACTGCCAACGGGGATACCATTATAACCACATATGGCCCTTTCCATCTCCCCTCCAATTGTTCCTTTTTCCAATGCTTTACCCACACATTATCCCCCGGCTTGAAAGGGTGACACTTAGTTATCAATGGTGGGGTTTTTTGCTCCAGAACATAGTTTCGGAGTTTTTCAACTTGTTTGTTTAGCTCCTGTACCATTTCCATATTCCAAACACCCCCCTTATGTCCCAAATCAGGCCATCCAGCTAAATTTCTTCTCAACAAGGAGGGTGGATGGCCAAACATTAATTCATAAGGTGTTAGTTTATGTTGACGTTTTGGGGAACATCTAACAGCATACAAGGCTAACGGGAGGGCATCTGGCCATTTCAAATGACTTTCTCCACAGATTTTAATAATCCGTTCCTTGAGGGTTCTATTCATTCGTTCAGCCATTGCTCCCGATTCCGGGTGATGAGCACTATGGAACCTCCATTTTATCCCCACTGCGTTAGCTACTGCCTGATTAACATGATGGACAAATTCTGGCCCATTATCAGATGAGATATGGGACGGTAATCCAAATCTAGGGATTATTACCTTAAGGAGCAGTCTAGCTACTTCTCTAGCTTGTTTCGTCTTAGTGGGAAATGCTTCTGGCCACCCGGTATACATGTCAACCATAACTAACATTGCCTTATAAAGACCACACCTTGGCATGTCAGTGAAATCAATCATTAGATAGTCCATTGGAAAATATGACCCAGGAATAGTTCCGGGCGGCAAGAGTGGCCCTTGTCTAGGATTCACTTTAGCACATGTAATACACTTAGCTACCACTCTAGCAGCAATTCCTGCCAGTCCATTAATGAAATAATCCCTACCCAGTGCAGTTTCTAAGGCAGTCTTTCCCATATGAGTAGTTTCATGGGATAATTGGACCAAAGTCCAGGCTACAGATGACGGTACATATATTCTCCTATCCAGTAACATATACCACCCTTCCTTTATACTAGCATGCAAATCATGGGTTGCCTTGACACATTCATGTTGGGTATAGGTTGGCTTAATCTCCGGTGGGATTACGCCTAAATCCATAGCCACGTGAATTGCTAGATCAGGGGTATGGCCAGGTCGTTTGGCCGCTTCCCTTGCCTCTAAATCCGCTAGTCGATTTCCCTGTGCTATCTTGTCGTCCCCCCTCTGGTGGCCTTTACAATGCATAACAGAAACCTTCGCGGGCTTGTGTACCGCATCGATAAGGCGACTAATCAAATGTCCATGTTGGACATACTTCCCTGCAGAATCTCGGAAACCCCTTTCTTTATAAACAGCTCCATGAGCATGTAAAGTCAGAAATGCATATTTACTATCAGTCCACACATTCAGAGTTTCCTTCTCTGCTCTTTCTAATGCCCTTATCAACGCCCACAATTCTGCCACCTGAGCACTCCACTTTCCTCCAATCGGTCCACTCTCTACAACACCTTCATCATCCACAATCGCATATCCGGCCACACGCTTTCCTTCATGCATGTAACTAGAGCCATCTGTATACCAATGAAGGGTTGCATTCTTCAAAGGGATATCAGATAAATCAGGGCGAGTTGAATATACAGTCTCTAACACCTGTAAACAATCATGCTCTTTCTCAGTTTCTGTAGGTAACAAGGTAGCGGGATTTAACCTATTTGAGACTACCAACTGTACCTGAGGATTCTCAATCAGCATAGCCTGATATTTAGTTAGACGCTGATTGCTAATCCACAGATGTCCCTTGTTATCCAGCACCGACTGCACTGCATGGGGTGTGTGTACGTTAATAGGACAAGAGAAAGTAAGCTTGTTACAATCCTGCAACAGTTCTGCAATTGCAGCCAAAACCTTCAAACAATGTGGCCAGCCCTTCGCTACACCATCCAATTGTTTAGATAGATAAGCAACGGGCTGCTGCCACCTTCCCAGTTTTTGAGTGAGTACACCCAAAGCCATATTCTTGCTAGTATCCACATACAAATTAAAAGGCTTCATCAAATTGGGCAATGCTAAAGCAGGCGCAGAAGTGAGAGCTATTTTAATATCTTGGAAGGCATTTCTCTGTTCCCCTTCCCAACAGAAAGGGTCTGTGTTTGCTCCCCTAGTAGATGCATAGAGGGGCGCAGCTATAAGCGCAAAGTTAGGAATCCAGATCCGACAAAAACTTGCTAAGCCAAGGAATCCCCTAAGTTGTCTTCGATTTTTGGGTTCAGCTATTGTCAAGACTGCTTCCTTTCGCTCTGGTCCTAACGATCTACGCCCCTGTTCAATATCATACCCTAAATACCTCACTTTCTCTTTCACCAACTGTGCTTTCTGCCTTGATACTCTGTATCCACATTCTAGCAACAAATCCAACAATCTTTTGGTATTTTCCCAACAAGTGTCTTCGCATTGACCTGTCACTAACACATCATCCACATATTGTAATACTACATCCCCACTTTGCCTAGGAGCAAAATATAACAGATCCTTGGCCAACGTGGTTCCAAACAAGGTAGGTGAATTTTTAAACCCTTGTGGCAACCGAGTCCAGGTAAACTGCATCTTAACTCCCGTTCCTGGGTTCTCCCACTGGAAAGCAAATAAGGGCTGACTAACCGGGTGTATCGGGATCGTAAAGAAGGCATCTTTTAAATCTATGACTGAAAACCAACTGGCTCTTGGTGGAATCAAACTCAAGAGGGTATAAGGATTAGGCACCACGGGGTGTAGGGTTACCGTCATATTATTCACGAGACGCAAGTCCTGTACTGGCCGATAAGATCCATCCGGTTTCCTGATGGGAATGATCGGGGTGTTCCAGGGAGACTGAATCGGTACCAATATACCCGCTTTCAAATATTTCACTATGCTTTTGTATATGGCGAGTACGACTTCCCGTGAGTATGGGCGATATTGTGCAATTTGCACAGGCATTGCGGTAGGTTTTAAATCCACAATTACAGGGGGGGTGGGTGGGCTGCAAAGCCCGGAGGATTATCTTCCGCCCATAATCCTGGTACGTCAAACTCCCTCCATTTTTCATCCAATTTTTGGCTCCCCACAACACCCAGAACCATTACCCTCCAGGTTGCTTCCGAACTATGTCGCACAGACACACGTTGACATCCTTCATCAAATGAGATTGTGGCCCCTAACTTGCTAAGTAGATCCCTACCTAGCAATGGAATGGGGCATTCAGGGATATACAAAAACTCATGTTCGATCTCAGAACCATTCAACACACACTTCACAGGCTTTAATACTTCACGTCCCACAACCCTTCCTGAAATCCCCTGCACTTGTAGTTTATATGGTCCAGGGGACACTATTGGTTTATTTACCACTGATCTCCCTGCTCCAGTATCTACCAAAAATGTAGTTTGTTGACCCCCAATCTGCATAGTAACCAACGGCTCGGGTGGGGCCTCCCCTAAGCCAGGTCCCCGTCAATCTGTCCATCCAGTCTCCGCCAGCCCAATCTCCTCCACCTGATTCTCTCTATTCACATTCGCATACCCTCTTCCTCTCAAACCTCTACCTCTTCCTCTGCCAGGGAATCTCCCAAAACCCATACCTCTGCTCCCTACCTGTCCCTGTTGCTCAAAATCTCGCCTATTCGCTGGCCTATTTCCTAGTCCCCTTCCCATCATTCCTCTTTTTGGACACTCTCTCTGCCAATGTCCCTCTCCTTTACAAAAGGCACATTGGTTGGGCCCCAGGGAAGGGCCCCTCTGTAACGCCACAGCCAACAACTCAGTCTTTCTCTGCATTCTTGCGTCCTTCTCCTTCTTCTCAACTTTATCTCTATTCACAAACACCTTCCTCGCAATTTCCAAAAGTTCACTTGTATTCTTGCCCAACGCTCCTTCCAACCTCTGACATTCCTTCTGATGTCATCATAGCTCTGGGCTATATGCCGTTCATTCAACATTCGCACATTGTCTGGAGCTCTGGGATCAACTTGTGTATATTTGTCTGAAACGGTATAGGGTTTCCTGCCTAGGCAGGGGGTTGGACTAGAAGACCTCCAAGGTCCCTTCCAACTCTACTATTGTATTGTATTGTATATAACTGATATGCTTCAATCAGCCTCTGAAGAAAACTCTCTGGGCTTTCATCTGCCTTCTGCATCACTAAAGATGGTTTAGACATATTAACAGGGTGCTTTCCTGCCAGTCGGAGTGCCCTCACGGTTAGATTCTGATAATCCTTAAGTCTTTCCATATGGGCATTATCCCGGGTGGTCCATTTCGGATCCTCCTCGGGTGCCTTCTCTGCTAGTTCCTGCTGTAAGTTTGGCACATTAGGTGATTGATCTTGAACACACTTTCTAACTGCTGTCTTCCACTTTTCCCTCTCTTCTGGGGTCAATAATGTGTTTAACAGCTGCTGAATGTCATTCCAGGTTGGATTATGAGTTTGCATAATCGTCTGGAATAAGTTCGCCATCTCTGTGGGCTTCGCACTTAACGGCCCATAATGTTGTTTCCAATTCAGTAAATCAGTTGTTGTAAAAGGCACATACTGAAACATAGGCACAATTTGTAATTGTCCCTGGTCGACTGTAACCTGTTGATCCATCTGTCTCAAGGGAGCAAGGAATTCCCTCCTTGAAGCCTCTTCCCTAGCTGTCACAGATCTTGTTTTTACTCCCACGGCTTCCTCCATTGCTCCCGATCCCCCCTCCTCTTCTTCACTCACAGACGCTCCACTGACAGCTTCTGCTTTTGGCATAACATCTGCAAGTTTCTGCTTTCTACGCACTACTGGTGCCCCCCCCTGCTGCCGCAGCAACCTGAGGTTGCTGTGCTAACAATGCTGGGGGTGGCGCGTATGGTGGGGGTCTTGCCGCTTCATCCTCATCTCCACTTAATATCTCCTTTTCCTTATCTGCCTTTTTCTCAAATTTATGACCTCCTCCTAACTTCTCGCTATTACAGATCTTATTAGGTGATTTGTTTTTACTTCCCTTTTGTCTAGCTATGCACAATCTTACCCTCTCCGCCTGCCACTGTAACAGCTCATCAGGTCTTTCAGACACTGTGTTTCGCCACTGATCTATATAGGGATATTGGTTTAAATATCTCTCTTCATTTTGGCTGATTAAAAGCCACAGATCTTCTATGACTTGTTCTCTAAACGTTCTCTGACTCGGCCACCCCACCCCCAGGTGGGGCCATTGTTTCTCACACAAAAATCTCAATCTTTCTTTGGTGATTTTAGGATAAGGTACCTTATATTGGACATGATTAAAATAGTCCTCAAAACCGTGTAACATGCATTCCAACGGTGTGCTGGGAATGCTCGATGTACCACCCATTTCTACTTAACACCTCCACCGACCCGTAGTCTCGGAAACCACGACCACTAGCGGGAACTGCGGTGGCAACCACCCACACAACCTAACACAGAGTTCTTTAGGGTCGATGCCCCGACTCCAGGGGGGTGATCAGTCCCCCTCTTCTATCTGCAAGCGAGATAGGTACTTCACAAAGTTAACATATACTCGCCTGAAAAGTCTTCGCACGTCCTGGCCAGGAAAAAGTTCAGACCGTCTTTCTTGCATTCAAGGGTTCTTGGGCTAGCTTGCCAGCACCGTCGGTCCCACGGGGAGGTCCCTACCGTCTCCCAGAGGAGATGCCCCTGTGGCGCCTGGAGAAGGTTCGGGAGCGGCCTCCCACTGGATCCGAGGGGTGAAGCTGTCCTCAGCGAAACATCGCCTCGCCTAAGAGTCCCATCTGGGGTGCCATGTTGTTGTGGAAAGTAAGGACTCTAAGACTAGCTCTTTGCAATGCAAGAAAGTTTATTGCGCAGGTTCAAACAGCTCAAACAGCATAAGTTGGGTCTGAACCCCGAACAGTTCTTTCCATTAATCTTATATAGCCAAAGTGACGTAAGCATTTTACGTCTCCATACATATGCCAAATATGGTAAAGGATAAATGGAAAAGTACAGAAAAGACAAGAATAAAAACCCGTTACTGGGCAGTTTATAAAACCCAGACATCTGCAAGAAAAATAAGGAATTGTCCCCTGTCCTTGACCGATAACAGGAAACACCCGGCATTATGTCTGTACCTAAAGATAAAAATACTAATGCCCTGTATCAGCGATTCATACTGCAGCTGTCTGCATATTTAGCCTTGACCAAACATTGCACTTAAAATGAACCAAAGTTTGAGGCCTAGTTTTCCTCCTTCCTCAGCCTAGCAGGTTCAATAAACCCCCTTTTCAAATTTTTGTCAATAAACTTCCGTAATTCCTCCATTTTGCGTGGGGTCAATGAGTAAACCTGGGGTTTTGGATCTCAATGCTGCAATCCGTCACACAGTGAGGGGGTAATTTATCAGTTTTCACTGAAAACGTCCTTTAGGTCCCAATATTCCTTTGGGATTTTCTCCTCCCCCTCAATTTTTTCCTGCACCGAGGCCACTAGATTAGGTTCAGCGTTGGTAATATTGGAAACCCTCTCATCTCCCTCAGGGGGTTTAGCGGAATGGATGCGCAACCACCCTTTCTTCCAGTTGATGTGTGGGTTCCATTTACGTAACCAGGGTAAACCCAGTATGAGAGGCCGGTCCATCCCTGGTGCCACAATGAAACTTAATGTTTCCTGGTGATCTCCCATCCACATGTCTATAGGTTCAGTCACAAAATGGGCAGGAGCCCCCCCCCCCCCAGCTATAGACCCATCTAGCTGGCAAAAAGCAATGGGGACTTTCAAAGTTCTCAGTTTCAAGCCCATTTTTTCCACCACTTCCGGGCTAACAATGCAACATGGGCATCCCGAGTCTAAAAGGGCCAGCATTTTTCCTTGGGTGCCAGTAGAGGGCACTTTAAGTTCTACTGGGATGGTCATGGGGCCCGATCGGGAACTTACCACACGGTCGTCATCAGATACGGTTTCACTTTCCCCCGATGAGGAGGACGGTTCTTCTTCTCTCGGGATGGGAGGGAATTGCGCAACAGGTTCCACCCCTTTCATGGCGGTGTCCCTTCTCTTCCCAGGTTGTTTGTCTGGCTTCCTCTCCCCCCGGCAGAGGGCTTTGGGCCAATGTTGAAGTGGCAACTTGCTGCCCGGTGCCCCTCCTTTCCACAACGGAAGCAGGTGGTAGACCGGGGCTTGCTTGCAGACCAATTTTTTCCTACTTTCGGAGTTCCTTTGGGGGGGTTGGGAGGGGTAGCTTTCTCTTTCTCACTTTCTTTGCGGTACTTGTCTCTGGCTAGATCGATCTCCACGTCTGCTGCCAATTTGTACCAGCGTTGCAAGTTACCGGGGGGGGGGGAGGTGTTTACACAGTTTTGGTATATATCTTTGTTTAAGCCATCCATAAAGCTGTCCAATAAAGCTTCTTCCGACCAACCCCACACATAAACGGACAGTTCACGAAACTCTTGTATGTATTCAGCCACTGGGTTCTTTCCCTGGGTAAGGGTTTCCATTTTGGTTCTGGCCTTCCGCTCGGTGAGCGGGTCATCAAAGCATTTTCTCAGGGCGGCCATAAACCTATTATAGTCTCTCAGCAGGGGAGAGTCATCGTTATGCAGGGCAACCATCCATACCGCCGCCTTGTTCTCCAACGCCATGGTAACTGTTAGGTAGGCTCCCTGTTAGGAGAGCGAGTGTGCAGAGAAGCGTAATGAGAGTGGTGTGGAAGAACACGCACAAACCAGCATAGAGGGACACCGAATAGTAAAAGTAATAGTATTTTACTTATGTGGAAAAATAAAGGTATTCAGAGTTCAATTTACACATGGTTCAGTCAGTCAGTTATCAATGATCTCAGTTAAGGAGTGATCCATTGAACACAGTCCAGTATCATATAATCAGTTCAGCACACAAAGTCGCTAACAGTAGCAAAACTCACAGTAACTCACGATACATCTAACAAGCAGTATCCACCGATCAGCATCTAACAAACAGAGAGCTAACAGTCATTCTAGCTCCATCTTATGGCTGCTTGAGGTAACAGCAACCAATCCCATTACAGCAGTACTTAAAGAAACAGTACTACTCTCATGGCTTATATATTGCTGACCCAACTGTTAGCTTACATTCCTAACAGTAACAACTCTTACCTTGGCTTCTTTGGTGGGGAGATTCTCTCCGAACTGTTGCATGAAATTCCAGACTTGGACCAGGAAAAATCCTAGCTCCTTTGGGTCACCTCCAAATTTCACACCAAGTGGAGGAACTTTTGCCATCCGGCGTCTGCGGGAGGGGGGCTCTCCTCCTCTTGGAAGGGCTCTCGTGGCTGCTGCTGCTGCTGGGGCTTCCCCATCCTGATCAGCTCCACTGTCTGCCCCCAGGGCCCCCCTTGGGCGGAACAGGGCTTCTGCAGATCTCTCCTCTAGATCTGGGAGATCAGCTTCTCTTTCGGATCTACTCTCGCATAAACGTCGCCTCTCCCAAGCCTCCTGGAAGAGTTTCATAGCCTGGGACATCATAAGGTCCTCCTCGTCGGCGTCCTGCCAGGCAGCTGCCGGTCACCGATGTCACCTTGTGGTAACTCCAGCCGGAATTTCCTCAGGCTCATACTTCTGTCCCACTCCCAATGACCACCTGGGGTGGACGGACCTTTCCTCCAAATTCAGTTCCACCATCCGCTCCGTCTCCATGGGACACAAGGATCCAGCTGCCCCCATGTCGTCCTCCTGGTCGCTGCCTGGGTTGGACATTCCTTTGAAGGTTTTGGTTTTATTTACACTCCCCTTGGAAGGTGTTAGCTCCGGGATGAGTGCGAAAGTGAGACCTTGCTTAATGTCAAGCTGGCCTCCCTCAGCAACCAAGAAAGAAACCACTTAACTCCATTTTGCAGAATTAAGAGTACTTTTACTGGTTATGAAAAGATAGCAGCTAAGCAAAGCAAGGTCTGAGGCAAAAGCGCGCGAAATCATACATATCAATATTTGTCCAACACCCTCCCCCTGGTAACCCCCATCCCATTGTCCAATCTGCAAATCCCTCAGGTGTCATGTGGGTTTCATCTCCAAGGAACATCATCAGGTTGGTATGCAGGACGGTTGGCCTTGACCAACTCTAAACACCAGTCTTCAGCATGCGCAGTAGATGGTGAGAACAAAACTCCCTTTTAACAATCTCTCCTGTTCCAAATCTTCCCCTCCCAAATACCAGCCCCCCCCCCTATCCCTGTTTCAATGGCAGCCGAAAGCAAATAGTGAAGCAGAGGCTGACACCGTGGCCATTTTTGTTCCAGTCTTGTCACCTTGTCTTATACCAATCATAAAATCTGTTCCAGACTTCAAAATATTCTGATTCCCCTTTATTTTTAAGTTCAAGTGTGAGCCTATCTGCTTCCACACATGCCAACACTTTTCTGATTATATCTAGCTCTGATGGTGTATTTTCTTTTTTCCAATACTGTGCAAAAGTTATGCGCGCCGCAGTTAGTACATGTATAATTAGATAGAGTACATTTTTCTTAAACCCCTCTGGTATTATGCCTAGGAGAAAAATTTCTGGTTTAAACAAAATTTGGTCTCCCACCATTTGTTCCAACCATGATTGAATCATTTTCCAATATCTTTTGGCCTCATTGCATGTCCACCACATATGATAAAAAGTGCCTGGTGTTTTTTTACACTTCCAACAATTTTGGGCCAGATTTTTAAACATTTTGGAGAGCCGTGCTGGGGGGAGATGCCATCTGTAGAACATCTTATAAAGATTTTCTTTATACGCCATAGCCATTGTTAGTTTCCGATTAAGTATCCAAAGTTTTTCCCACTTAGCCAATTCCACATTATAACCAAAATTTTTCGCCCAGGCAACCATAGTTTCTTTGATATGTTCTTCCTCAAGTTTATATTCCAGCAAAAATCTATTCAGCACTTTGATCAACCTGTCTTCTGTCTCTATCAGAAGTTTATCTAATATTGTGTAATCTTTGGCAATACCTTCCTTTATCCTATCCTGTGCAAACCTTGATTGTATCTGTAAATAAGATCACTATTCTACTTGTACCCCTTGTGATGCCAATTCTAGTCTAGTTTTTATCTCCCCCTGTCTGTTCAATAACTCTTTGTATATGACAATTTTTTTCCATGTTAATTAAATTTGGATGTATGTATGCTTCCATCTTAGATAGCCGAATAGGTATTTCAGTAATTTTGTTCCATACTAATAACAGGGACTGTTTAATGTAGTGTCCATAAAAATATTTATGTGCAGATCCTTTTTCATACCACAGGAAGGCATGCCATCCTGCTTGGAGGTCATGACCTTCCAATTTGAGTAATCTTTTATTTCTCAACATTATCCATTCTTTTAACCATGTTAGGGTGGCCGCAATATAATAGAGATCCCAATCTGGTACGCTAAATCCTCCTTTTTCCTTAGTATCTTGCATGGCTTTGAGTTTTATTCATGGTTTTCTTCCCTGCCAAATAAATTTAGAAACCAATTGATTTAAAATCTTAAAAAAACCTTTTTCTAATTTAATGGGAATGTTCTGAAACAGAAAAAGGAATTTTGGTAGTAAATTCATCTTTATGACTGCGATCCTACCCATCAGGGACAATTGTAGGTTTTTCCACTTTTCTAATTCTTGCTTAGTTTTATTGATCAAATTAATATAGTTGTCTTCTTTGATGGACACACACTTCTCGCTGATAAATTATACCTAGATGTTTCATTTTTTTGACAATTTGAATACCCAATTTCTTCGTTAGCTCCTCTTTCAATTCGGATGTCATATTTTTAACCAACATTTTAGTCTTTGTCATATTTATCTTTGGACCCGCTAGTTTCCCATACTCTGTCAATTCCTCAATAAGTTTCATACCAGACTTTAAAGGATCCTCTAACACGAAAACTAAATTGTCCACGAAAGCCTGTAACTTAAATTGTTCCTTTTTAATTTATAGTCCCTTTATCTGTTCCTCTTTACGCACATTCCTAGCTGAAACTTCTAGGGTTAATATGAACAGCAGTGGGGATAGGGGGCAACCTTGTCTTGTACCTTTCTGGATTGCTATACTTTGCGTTAATTCACCATTAATTATTATTTTGGCTTTTTGATTTGTATATATTGCTCTAATCGTGTTTATAAACTTACTGTATCGCCCAAATTCCATGTGTTCCAATTGTTGATGTAAAAATTCCCAGTTCACATTGTCGAATGCCTTTTGGGCATCGAGAAAAAGTAGCGCAACCTGTTTTTCATTATGCACTTCATAATATTCGAGAACGTCCAGCACAGTTCTCATATTGTTTTTAATTTGTCTTCTGGGAAGGAATCCATTTTGATCTGTGTGGATAAACAATGTGAGGATATTTTCAACCGTTCTGCAATTATCAGAGCAAAAAATTTATAATCTGCATTTAGCAATGAAATTGGTCTGCAGTTTTGTATAGACATCTGATCTGAGTCCTCCTTAGGTAATAAGACAATGTTAGCCTCCGTCCATGATAGCGGTGTCTTCGCCTCTTTCAACACAGCATTATCAACCTCCATCAGCGTTGGAACAAGCATATCCTGGAATTCTTTATATATTTCTGCTGGCTGTCCGTCCGGCCCTGCTGCTTTATTATTCTCTTGTCTTTGTATGGCCTCAATTATCTCTGATGTTTTTATTTCCTCATTGAACATATCTTTTACTTCCTCTGGTATCTTTGGCAGCTCTGACTTTTTCAGATATTGTAGTATTCCTTCCTTTGTATAGTCTCGGTTTTCTCTATATAATTGTGCATAGAACTTTTGGGTAATCCTTTTCTTTTCCTATAGTTGATAGCAGATCTCGACTTTTTCATCTTGTAATTTATTGATCCAATTCTCTTGCTTCCGCTTCTTCAACCTATAGGCTAGCCACCGCCCGAGTTTATTTGTATTCTCAAAGAAATTTTGTTTTGCTTTTTTTATAGACTGTGCCAGTTTTGCTTTTTCAAATATAGCCAATTCATGTTTAATCAATTCCATACTTTCTTTTATACTTCTATTTTGCGGTTTCTTTTGAAGTTCACTCTCTAAATTTCTGTATCTTTCTTTCAACTCTCTTGTTTTTTGATTCTCAATTTTTTTCTTCCTAGCTGTAGCTGATATCGTGACCCCTCTTATAAATGCCTTAGTTGTATCCCATAGGTTTTGTATGGATGGGTCTCCTGGCCAGTTTTCTTTGAAGAAAAATCTGAGTTCCTGATTGACTCTTTTAATATATTCCTGATATTTTAGGATTGTTCTATTGAATGACCAACGATAACTGCCCTTCTGTTTTTTCCATGTAATCCTCATGGGATTGTGGTCAGCCCACATATTGGGTTCTATGTCTATCTCCTTCACTTCCGAAATTAACTCCATTGATATCCAGACCATATCTATCCTTGACCAGGATTCATGTCTATTCGAGTAGAAGGTATATTGCTCTCCCTCTGGACATCTTCCTTGCCATACATCATAGATATTTAATTCTTCGGCCATTTGGAAGAATAACCTGGGCAAAATTCTCCTAACTCCTTTTCTCTTCTTTCCACTTTTATAGTCCAATTTTTGTCAACTATAGCATTGAAATCTCCCATTTAGCAAACATTTTCGTTAGCAGAAACTAAATCTGCTGTAGTCATCTACAATGACCACATTTAGCTCCTCCCAAGCTGGCTTGCATTGGCCCCACCAAATCTGCATGTACCAGCTCTAGAGCTCTTGTTGTCTGCCTTGTGCAACTCTTGCTTACTGGGAATGCCTTGGACTTTGATGATTTACATACTGCACAGTCCAAGTATGCCTTAAACCCTTTTAACTTTAAACCTTCTCCAAACTGTTCCATCTTTTGCAAAGCTCTGAAGCTGGCATGGTCAAGCCTTCTGTGCAAGAGATGAACAGATGAATCATGCTGTGCCACATGTCCAAATGTTTGGGCACATTGAACCTTTTGTCCCTGCAACACATAAAGATTATCCTCTTTTATGCCCTGTGCACATACATTCCCATTTCTCTTTATGAGATACCTGTTATTTGCAAATGTGGTCTCAAATCCTTGCTTGTCTAAATTAGAGACACTCGGTAAATTATGCTCCATTTCAGGCACACATAATATATCATTAAACCTCGTTTCCAAATATGGAATTTGCACACTGCCTTTTCCAATGACTTTAGCCTTCTGGCCATTTGACAAGGCTACTGCACAGTGGTGAAATTCATTTTTTTTTACTACCGGTTCTGTGGGCATGGCTTGGTGGGCGTGATTTGGTGGACATGGCAGGGGAAGGATACTGCAAAATCTCCACTCTGGGGCCAGCCAGAGGTGGCATTTGCCGGTTCTCTGAACTACTCAAAATTTCCACTACCGGTTCTCCAGAGCCTGCTGGATTTCACCCCTGCTACTGCAACTCCAGCAGCTGGATCCATCCTGTGAAACAATTTAGATTTGTTAACAATTTTTTGACTAGCCCCACTGTCTATTAACCATTTGTCTCTGCTGTTGCAATAGCTGACTTTTGCCACAGCAACTTGTCCAGCTGCTGATTTTCTTCCTTGCAAACAGTTTCTGTCTTGCAAATAGTTTCTTCCTTGCAAACAGTCTCTTTTTAAATGTGTCCTTTCACCACAACTGATGTACTGCCTCTGTTGCTGGGCTGTATTCTGGTCTCTTCTGATACTTTTCTCTTTGCAGACATCTTGTTTGTTGCTATGGTCTCTGCAGACAGCCAGTCTGTTACATTTCTCTCTCTGTTCCTTGGACCCCCACCTCAGGAATTTCTCCTTGTGGCTTTTTCTAAAATGGCGCTTGTTCTCCTCAGCAATCAAATAAGCCTTTAAAGCCTCCAAACACAACTCCTGCTCTGGTTTGCACTTAAATACTGCAGAAACTATGTCCCCAATTTCATCCAGACTGCTTAACACCAACAGCACCTTTTTAGATTCAGAAATCTGCATCCCACACTGTTCTAACTGTACAAATAGTGTCTGCATTTGTACAAAATGCTCCTCCACAGAATCTCCTGGTTGCAGACGGGCTCTGTATTACTTTCTTGATAATTGCACAATATTGCATGCTGACACACTTACATGCACACGTCTTAACTTCAGCCAGACTTCATTTGCAGTCTTTAAATCAGCTACATTGATAATTTTTTCATCTTCTAAATTCAAGATGATGTAGGCCATTGCTTTATCATTCTGCCTCTGATCTGCAGCTGCTAATGGTGCTTGGGGTGGATTGACAACAATATCCCAGAGCTCCTTTGCCTTCAGGAAACATTCCATTTTTGCAGTCCAAATAATATAATTCCTCTGCCTCAAACGAGGCAGAGAGTTCTCCCTGAATTCAACAGCCATCCTGCAAGCCTTCTCTGTGGTGTTTCTCTATTAACACAGGCAGTTTTTCAGCTTAATTACAAATCAGTCTCTCTGTGTGCTCTGGGCCCATAACCTGTCAGAGTTTGTTGCAGAAATCAAATCCAGAAAGCGCACACAGGTAACTGATGCAGCAGGATTCATTAACTTCTCTTTGTATACATAATAATACATGAGACATATATACAATACCAAGAGTGGTTCTTCCAATGTGATAGAGAGGAGAATTTGGTTTCAATTTCAGCAGCAGACTACTTTTCAGCTTTTCCACAGACTTTAAACTAAGACACTCCCAGGCTCCTAGCTGTCTCCAGCAAATACTGTCTGCCATGTCTCTTACAGTCATGAACTGTCAATATTCTGACAAACTTTAGGGTTGTTTTTTTTTTGAAAAAAAGTTTTTTTATTGGTTTTACAAAATTTTAAGGAAAGGGGTAATAGGTATGGTTACAAATTTTGACAGCTACATCGTGCAAGAAATGGTATTCCCCCCAAGTCTCATAACCTTTACAAAATGATAAACAAAATGTTATTGCTTGACTAAATCTTGACAGCTTATTTTTACATTGTATCTTTCAATAAATTCAATCATTTACTTTGCATCTAACAAAAAGATTCATTGTATCAGCAATTGCAATGTTTTTCTAACTTACTTTTGTGATCTGAGTCTTCTCATTGTTGCCTCCTCCCCCCCGCCTGCCAGCAAACTTTAGGTTTGAATAAATGGTTCTTGGACTACTGGACAAAAGTAGGATTTTTAAAAACAAAATAAGATGCTTCATAAGGAAGAAATGAGTGGAACTTTGAAGGAGATGGTGTTGATTTTCCAAAGTGCAAAGGACATCATAGAGAAAGTATTTAAGGAGATGGGGGGGGGGGGCGGAAGGAAAATGCTAACAGAAGAAATGGAGGAAAAGATTGAACCAAAAAACCAGCAACAAAAGAAGAAGACAAGGAGGAGATAATAATAAAAATAACAGTGATTGATGAATTAAATCAGGGGGAAAATATTTTAAGTGAGTTGAAAAGAGAATTGGAGATACAAGAAAATACTATTGAAAGGGAGATAGGGGCCTGGGTAGATATTTTGAAAGCTAGGCATTGGAAGAGGGTAGAGATGGGAGAAATACTTAGACTGAATAGCCAAGAGGTAGCTGCAGGCAGATATAAAGATCCAAGAGAGGAATATGGGAGGCAAGTCAAAAAAGGTATAGCAACCTGTTGTGGCCCAGCAGCGGCCGGCTGAGCTGTTGGTGGACTCTGACAGCTCAGACTGTTATGGGACTGCTCTGGAGGATGAGGAAGACTCTGGAGGGTGTTTGGAGTCAGAGAAGGAACTAGAGAGGCCTGTTGGCCACCAGGTGGCATCTGAGTCAGGGAGCAGTGAGGAGGAACAGAGGGAGGTTGTCCCTGATGTTCATGTACATAGAGCTGAGAAGAGAAGGGAACAGCTGTGGAGACAACGTCATAGAAGGAAGGGCAGCTGGCTAAGGGTGTGGCCCCTCCCAAAGAGTTTATAGGTGGAGCGACGGGAGGGGAATCTTTGCAGGAAACAACAGTCCATTTTACTAGCCGTTGAGAAAGCATTCCGTAAGTTTAATCTTGGTTCTTGAAGATAGCTTTCTAGGCTCCTAGCCGAGGGGTGGCCTTATCTATGTAATTAGTCATGGCAGACAGCCAAGCCTGTGTCTGCATATTCATTGGAATCACGGGACAGAACACAACCAAAGTATTGAAGCGGGCAAGAGATGATGGATGGATAGAAAGGAAAGAATTTGTCATTTTTGTTGTTGTTATGATTTGCTTTTCTTCTACTCTGTCCTTCTCTTCTTTTTTAGAATGGTGGCATGATTAGAAGTTAGGTAGGATAGAAAGGAAACGTCTTTTAATAAAAAGGGTGACATGATTAAAAGTTAGAATAGAGAAAGAAATAAGAGAAAGAGGGAATATTAATGTATACATTTTTATATAATAAAATAAATGCAATAACAAGAGATAAGCTTAGAAATTGAATGGTGGTATTATTATGTATGATTAAATAATATGGTGAGTGGCATTAAAGCAATATTTTAAAACATGGAATAATTAAATAATGATAGACTATAATTTAATATAAATGTGCATTATTATTAGAAATATATAATTTGGTTGAATGTAATAACTATGATCAATTTGACTAGTTCTATTTGTATTCGAATGTATGACACCCATGTGCTGCACTGTTCACACAATCATATGTATATGTAAAATAAAATAAAAAACGTGAAACAAAAATCCCAAAACAGCTGAAACAATGTCCCACGTTTCATCAGGACTATTTAACACAAAGAGCACCTTCTGAGATTTAGGAATCTGCATGCCACGTTGTTCCAACTCAATAAATAAAGTATGCATGTGCAGCAAATGCTTCTCCACATTCTCTTGTGGTAACAGTCTGGCTCTGTACAATTGTTTTGATAATTGCACAATATTGCATGCTGATGCACTCACGTGCACACTGCTCAATTTCAACCAAAGCTTGCAGTTTTTAAATCAGCTACATTCAAGAATTGTTCATCTTCTAAACTTAAGATGATATAGGCCAGTGCCTTATCATGTTGCCTTTGAGCTGCTGCTGCTAATGGTGTCTGGGGTGGATTAATAACAACATCTCAGAGCTCCTTAGCCTTCAGGAAGCATTCCATCTTTGCAGCCCAAATAATATAATTCTTCTGTCCCAATCGAGGCAGAGAGCTCTCCTTGAACTCAACAGCCATCCTGCAAGCCTTCTCAGCCTTGTTCACTTTTCCTTATAACACAGGCTGTCCTTCAGCGGATTTACAGTTCAGTCTTATTGTGTGCTTGGTGTGCTCTGGGCCCATAACCTGTTAGAATTTGCAGCAATCCAACCAGCACACAAGTAAAGAATTCAGCAGGAATCATTTATAAAAGAAACTTCTTTATATACAGTAATATAAAGCATGATGCATGTATACAATACCCATGCAGCAGAAGCCAGAACCAGACATCACAGAAGCCAGAAGCACAGAAGCAATATTCACAGAAGCACTCTTATCAGTGGTGGACTCCTACAGGTACGCACCGGTACGCCTGTACCGGTAGTGTAAATCAGGCATATGTTTGCGTACCATTAGAGACGGAGGCCTCTGTACCGGTACGGTCCCTCTCCTGGCCTGCCCCCGCCCACCCAGTCACCACTCGCTCGCTCTCTTGCCCCGCCTGTCCGCACCATGCTTGCCCTGCCACTTCATTCTCTTTGACAGCTGCCTCGTTTGCAATGGGGTGGGGAGAAATCCATCCCTAGCAGAAGCGCGGCCTTCTCCTCCCTGTAACGTATGGATTTCTCCCCAGCCCATTGCAAACGAGGCGGCTGTCAAAGAGAACGAAGCCGCTGTTTCAGGCCAAGAAGTGACGCCTCTGAGGGGCTCTCCCCAGATGGCTCCTGAGGCCGCCTCACCTCCTTCTGCCCCACGGAAAAAAAGTGCAGCTCCACTCTCGTGCTCTTCCCGCTGATGCTGCTCGGCCTGAAACATGAGGATCATGGAGGAAAGCGTTTTCAGACCGAGAAGCAGCAGCTGGCATGGGAGACATGTGGGCCCGGGTGGAAGCAGCAGCGGAGAGAGCGCAGACCTCCTGAGCTGTGGGAAGCAGCTGCCAGCGACACTCTCAGGGTGAAGACATTGCAATCTGAGAAGCCTTGGCCCCCTCAGGAGCCGCCAAGCATTCACTGCCCCTCTGACACCCGCTGAGCCTCCTCCCACCACAGATGCCAGGATCGTGGAGGAAAGAGCTTTTAGGTGGCAGCGCCTTCCACATGCACTGTTTTTGGAATCAGGGAAAGGATCCTCTGCCTGAAAATGTTTTCCTTCACGATCGTCACCTTTCAGGTGGCAGATCTCACTAGGAGAAAAGAGAAGGCATCTCTGCAGTGGGAGGAGGCTCGGCAGGTGTCAGAGGGGTGGTGAGTGCTTGGCGGCTCCTGAGGGGGCCAAGGCTTCTCTGCTCACAATGTCTTTGTCCTGAGAGCATCGCTGGCAGCCGCTTCCCACAGCTCAGGAGGTCTGCGCTCCCTCAGTTGCTGCTTCTCAGCTTGAAAACGCTTTCCTCCATGCAAGCGGACATCCCAGGACTGCTGCACATGCAGCTGCCCTGCTTCTGCAAAGGCAGAGGCCCCTCCCCCACAGGGCAATCCAAAGAGGGGAGGGGGGATGCTGCAGAAAAGGCTGCCTTCCACCCAGGCCTGCGTGTCTCCCGTGCCGGCTCAGTGGGGTTTCAGGCTTGGGGCTCTGGGGAAAGTCAGACTGGGCCATGGTGCTGCTTCCCGCCACGCAAGAAGCAGAGTGAGGTGGGGAAGCTGCCGGCGGGTGGGTGGGCAGCAGCCCCTCATGCAGGGAGCAGGCCAGGCAACGCTTTCCCTTCAGCCTGGGTCAAGCCCAGCCACACCACCACAGAGCCCATGGCACTTTCTCTTCGGCTTGTGTGGCGGCACTTCATCTTGGTGAAGACCAGGTCACCGCATTTGTACTCATGTGGCCAGCTGGAGCGGGACCTGGTACGGGTGGAGAGACAACAGGCACGCCGGGGCTGCTTTGCCCACCTTGCATGTCGCCTCTGTGCGCTGCACTTAGAAGGGGCCGCCGCCACCGCTCTCGACGCCCTCCCTCCCTGGCTGGCTGCAGAGATCTGCCTGCCCTCCCAGAGCACCCCCGCAGAACCGCTGTTTGCGTTCTTTCTTCTCCCACTGAGAAATGAAAGTGACAGGCACCACACTAGAATTGCAGAGAAATGGTCTTCCCCAAGATGAAGCGGCGGCGCCCAAGCCACAGGGTCTGCGGTGGCGTGGCTGGTCTTGGCCTTGGCCCACTCCCGGTGTGAGGGGCTGACGCCCACCCGCTGGCAGTTTCTGCACCTCTTGCTCTGCTTCTTCGCCAGCGGAAAGCAGCTCCGTGGCCTTTCCTCCTAAGACCCTTCTTAACCTTGCACGGTAAAGATTGCTAATTGCTCACACTTGTGAATTTTTTTTTTCCTGTGCAAGATGTTTCCCTGCATAGAGCAACCGAGAGAGAGAAGCAGTGGAGCTACCAGACTCGAGTAAGATGTTCGGGCAAATTTGGGGGTGGTTGGGGGGCAGGTGGGATCCTCTTTTCCTCGCACCCACCACCCTGATTCCTGAGACCACCTGTGGCTGGGAGACGCATCCGCCCCTCAGCTGCAGCTTGGCTGCGAGCAATAAGAAATCTTTACCGTGCAAGGTTTTCCATGCACTTAGCTGGGCAGGGGTGGGGTGGGGAGAGGCTTCAGGACGGAGCAGGCGAGCACAGCCGCCGCACCAAGAGGAGCACTTGCCTCCATTACCTCCGAAGGCGGAGGTCAGGTGCGCGGCGGCAGGGAGCAGCAGTTGCTGCCACTGCGGGTGTGAATGGAAGGCTCTGGGCATCAGGGTGTGGATGGGGCACATGTCCACCTCATAGAAGTTGCCCAACAAGTTGCCTCCAAAGGGTGTCGGACGGTACTGCCTGAATGGCTGTTATCTTCCTCCCTGGACTCTGTCTCCAAGGCTGAGAGAGTGTCCTGGGTAGATGGAGCGAGAGCCCAGGACCAAGCCCATTGACCACAGCTGCCACTTCAAGAGCAGGCTGCTTGGCTTGCCCCCTGCACCGTCCGGGAGACAGCAAAGAGTCCCAGCCTGGCGCCCTCCCCCCCTTTGTCAAATTTCATTACTATTGTTTCAGTCGGCCTAACTTGGTGGGGGGGTCATGTGACTGAGTGTCCGTGGGTGATGTCAAGTTAGCCACACCCACTCAGTCACATGCCCCCCCCCACCTAGCCACACCCACCATACCGGTAGTAAAAATATTTGAAACCCACCACTGACTCTTATATATGCAGATCAGTCAAGCTAAGCCACGTCCAGGCTCCGAGCTGTCTGACACTGCTCTCAGTCACCAAACAGTTCCCATTAGCTGACTTGTTGTTATGGCTATCCCAGCTCATAATTTCTCACACACTGACATACATCACCTCTTTCAAGTCCTCCACAACCTTTCCTAAATTGACACTTTGCAGACTTACAGATTAACAGGGAAGGGACCTTGTAGGTCATCTAGTCTAACCTCCCGCCCAAACAGGAGACCCTACAACATTTCTGACAGATGGTAGTCCAGTCTCTAGTTGAAAGCTTCCAGTGATGAAACTCCCACAACTTCTGAAGGCAAGCTGTTCCATTAGTTGATTCTTCTCACTGTCAGAAAATTTCTCGTTATTTCCAGGTTGAATCTCTCCTTGTTCAGTTTCCGAGGCTGGCTCCTGGGCCTAGTGAACACCTCATTGGGTGAGGGGTCCCTACCGGCCGCCTTGAAAGAGGCGGTGGTGAGGCCCTTACTCAAGAGGCCTTCCCTGGACCCGATGGAACTAGCTAATTATCGTCCTGTCTCCAACCTTCCCTTTTTAGCGAAGGTTGTAGAGAATGTGGTGGCACAGCAGTTTCTGCGACACCTGGAAGAAACCGATTATCTAGACGCACGCCAGTCCGGTTTCCGACCCGGTCACAGCACGGAGACGGCCTTGGTCGCGTTGGTCAATGATCTCTGGAGGGCCAGGGATAGGGGTTGTTCCTCTATCCTGGTCCTATTAGATCTATCAGCGGCTTTTGATACCATCGACCATGGTATCCTATTGCGCCGGCTGGAGGGGATGGGAGTTAGGGGCACCGTTTTGCGGTGGTTCAGCTCCTACCTCTCCGACCGGACGCAATGTGTGTTGGCAGGGGGGCAGAGGTCGGCCCTGAGGTCACTCACTTGTGGGGTGCTGCAGGCGTCGGTCCTCTCGCCCCTTCTGTTCAACACATATGTGAAGCCGCTGGGTGAGATCATCCGTGGTTTTGGGGTTGGATACCATCTGTACGCTGATGACATTCAGCTGTACATTTCCACCCCAAACCACCCCAACGAGGCTGTCGAAATGATGTCCCGGTGCTTGGAAGCTGTCCGGGTCTGGATGGGGGACAACAGACTCAAGCTTAACCCCTCCAAGACTGAGTGGCTGTGGTTACCGGCGCCTCGGTTCAACCAGTTGATTCCATCACTGGCCATAGGGGCGAACAACTGCCCCCTGTGGAACGGGCGCGCAACTTGGGTGTCCTCCTAGATGCCCGGCTGTCGATGGATGACCATGTGGCAGCCGTGGCAAGGGGGGCGTTCCACCAGGTTCGCCTGGTGCGCCAATTGCGCCCCCTATTGGACCGGGATGCCTTACGCACAGTCACTCATGCGCTGGTGACGTCTCGTCTGGACTACTGCAATGCTCTCTACATGGGGCTCCCCTTGAGATGTACCCGAAGACTACAGCTAGTTCAGAATGCGGCCGCGCGGGCCATCATGGGGAGTACTAGGTACTCCCACATAACACCTTTCCTGTGCGAGCTGCACTGGCTACCTGTGGTTTTTCGGGTGCGTTTCAAGGTGTTGATTACCATCTTCAAAGCGCTCCATGGCACAGGGCCTAGTTACCTGCGGGATCGCATTCTACCACATACATCCCTGCGACCAATTCGCTCACACAGGGAGGGACTCCTCCGGGTGCCATCCACCAAGCAATGCCAACGGGCGGTGCCTAGGAGTAGAGCCTTCTCTGTGATGGGCCCAACCCTCTGGAATGACCTCCCCCCCGATATTAGAACTACTGCCAACTTCCGCTCCTTCGGACAAAAACTTAAGACTCACCTGTTCCGACTAGCCAGCCTGGCCCACTTATAGTTCTATTCTTACCTCCTGGCGGATATTTTATCTGGGATAGCTTTTAAGGTTAATGTTTTTAACTTTTTTAACTTTTTATAAATTTTTAATCTAGCTTAACTAAATTGTACAGGGAACTTCTACTACCTCCTCCAGTCCTATGTTTAATTTATTTATTGTATACTTATAACATGTATATTTACTGTTTAACTATTTTAATATGACTGTACACCGCCCCGAGTCTCTTTTGAGAGAGGGGCGGTCTAGAAATCCAATAAAGTTAAGTTAAGTTAAGTTAAGTTAAGTCCATCCATTATTCCTTGTCTGGCCTTCAGATGCTTTGGAAAATAGCTTGATCCCCTCCTCTCTGTAGCAGCCCCTCAAATATTGGAACACTGCTATCATGTCTCCTAATCATCTTGGTTGCTCTTCTCTGCACTCTTTCTAGAGTCTCAACATCTTTTTTAATAGTGTGGTGACCCAAACTGGATACAGTATTCTAGGTATGATCTTACTAAGACTTTATAGAGTGATATTAGTACCTCACTTGATTGCAGCCCTCTGTTAATGCAATTTAGGATTGCATTGGCTTTTCTGGCTGCTGCCGCATTGTTTTAATTGCTTCATATTTAATTGTTTGTTCACTAAGACTCCAAGATCCCTCTCACAGGTACTGCTATTAAGCCTGGTTTCACCCATTCTATATGTGTACTTTTGGCTTTTTTGCCTAAGTGTAAGACTTTACTTTTCTCTACGTTGAATTTCATTTTGTTAGTTAGGGCCCAGTGTTCAAGTCTATCAAGATCAATCTGAATCATCTAGGGCAGGGGTGTCAAAATCACATCATCACAGCGGCGTCACATGATGTATTGGGACTATCCCCCCCTTCGCTAAACCAGGCATGGGCGTGGCCAGTGCATGACGCATTCGGCCTGTGGACTGGGAGTTGGATGGGTATTGGCTATTCCTGCCAGTTTAGTATAATGTGCAAATTTGGTAAGTTCTCCTTCTATTCCCTCATCTAAGACATTTATGAAGATATTGAAGAGTACTGGGCCTAAGACGGAACCTTGTGGTACCCCACTGCTTACTTCCCTCTATGTAGATGTAGTACTATTAAGGTCTACTCATTGAGTATGTTTTGTCAGCCATTAAGTCCTGAGTATTAATTGGCTCCAGTTTCCAAGATTCAGCAGTGACGTGCAGTGAGGGTTATGGCTGGTGAGGCTGGTGACGTCATCAGGAAGGCGGGGAATGGGACCACGTGTGCAGGAGGCTGAGCCTCAGCCTCCAGCACACATGGTCCCATTCTCCGCCTTCCTGAGTGAACATTTAGGGGACCGCAGAGTGCACTGATCCATGTAGCATTGCTTCCTCCACCGGCGCCAGTCCCTTCCCCCACCCACTCCTTCAAGGTCTCCCACCAACCCAAAGCCCGATCCCCAGCTCCCTCGGGCAAGGCTTGAGCGGGGTGAATGGGAAAGCAACGAAAGGGGCTGCGCTTTCACCCCGCTCAAGCCTTGCTGCCTGCAGCCACCGCCCGCCCTCGCTGCCCCTTTCGTTGCTTTCCCGCCCGCCCTCGCTGCCCCTTTCGTTGCTTTCCCATTCAGGCGGCTGCGCTTCCCATTCCCATTTCCCATTCAGGCGGCTTCCCATGCAGGTGGCAAGGCTTGAGTGGGGTGAAAGCGCAGCCCCTTTCGTTGCTTTCCCATTCAGGCGGCTGCGCTTTCGTGCCTTCGTCATCCGGCAGCGGCGACAACATTTCTGCCTCCTCAGCTCCTGGGCGCGCCCGGACGGATGTATATAATATTATAATATTTTATATATATATATTTTATATATATATATATATATATATATATATATATATATATATATATATATATATATATATATATATATAGTATATAATATTATATACTATTATTTCATGAAGAGAGGTGAGGCTCTGCCTCCCCTGCCTCCCTTGACCGCACGTCCCTGAGATTCAGTATATCTTTAGGTCAAAATTGCATCAAAATAATTCAAAATTATGAGAGGGATGTGTGATTATGCTCCATAACTTTTCTGTAAAATGTGATATAGCAATGAGAATGGTGCCACACCAATGATTATAAACTTATCTTTTCATTGATACCAATAACATAACTTTCCATTCATTTATTGGTTTTTCATGTAACATTTTCATACTTTTTGCATGAAAAACTGACAAGCTCTAACATCAGATTAAACAACAAGATGCCATCTTTATTCAGTATCTAAACTGCATTTTTTGGCTTTTCTCTTGTGAACTGAAGTAGGATCATCCCTGGCGAGATTCCAGCAGTAATCAGCAAGCATGGATGGACCCTTGGTATATTTCCTCCATGCCTGTGATATCCTGGTGGAATCTCTCCCCATGCTCATCACTCACTGCCCCACAGTTCAAAGGGAAATAGTCTAAATGCGAGTGTAAGAAGTGAATTTTCAGTGACATGTTTGCACCAAGTGCTTTATAGAACCAAAGCAAATTTTCCACATGTTTTCCATAGTCATCTGCATTGCTGTTCTCAAAGTGAAGATAAATTTATACACTTCCATGTAGTACCATTTTCATTGGTCTACCGTAATTTGTAGAGAAGTTACAAGGCATCATGATCATTAGACACCTTCCTCCCTTGTAGGAAAATATACTCGCCTGTGTATAAATGTTTATTGTGAAATATCTTGAAAACTTTAGCCAACCAGACCCTTTATCATCTGTTTTCTAATTCATCTAATCAAAATATGTAAAATTAACACATTGTATCTTGAAGGTTGATAAATTCCCAAAATTTGTAGACCAGTGTTATCAATTCTTATTAACTCTACAATTGCATTATTTTACATACTAAACCCATTGGATTCAATGTTATAAATTTATAAGTTCAAATTTTTAAATTTTTAAATTTAATGTTTAGTTATATTCTCATAAATATGGCCACATGCAAGAGGACTGAGAAGGCTGAAAGAATATCAGGAGATGCAGAATCTCTAAGATCTCTTTTGGCTGAATATACAGGTAAAACACATGAACTAATTCAGGCAATGGGAACAAGATCTTTCAGAGATCTTTCAGAGATCTTTCAGAGATCTTTCAGAGATCCTGGAACACCAGGGAACTACCAGAGGACTGGAAAAGAGCTGATGTGGTTCCCATCTTCAAAAAGGGGAAAAAAATAGATCCAGGAAACTACAGACCTATCAGCCTGACCTCAATACGAGGAAAGATTCTGGAAAAAATAATCAAGCAACTAATTTGCGAACACCTAGAAGCAAACAAAGTAATAGCCAAAAGCCAACATGGGTTTGTCAAAAACAGATCATGCCAGACTAATCTTATTGCATTCGTTGATAATGTGACAAAATTAGTGGACCAGAGGAATGCCGTCGATACAGTTTACTTGGACTTCAGTAAGGGTTTTGATAAGGTAGACCATAACCTACTACTAGATAAAGTAGAAGAATGTGGGTTAGACAGCATCACCACCAGATGGATTCGTAACTGGCTGACCAACCGCACTCAACGTGTAGTCCTCAATGGAACTGCATCTACATGGAGGGAAGTATGCAGTGGAGTACCCCAAGGCTCTGTTTTAGGCCCAGTACTCTTCAACATCTTCATCAATGATTTGGATGAGGGAATAAATGGGGAACTCATCAAATTTGCAGATGACACCAAGCTGGCAGGAATAGCTAACACTCCAGAAGATAGGCTAAAGATACAGAAGGATCTTGACAAACTTGAACATTGGGCACTATCTAATAAAATGAAATTCAATGGTGAAAAGAGTAAGGTTCTACATTTAGGCAACAAAAACGGAATGCACAGGTACAGTATAGATGATACCTTGCTCAGTAGTAGTAACTGTGAAAGGGATCTTGGAGTCCTAGTGGACAACCATTTAAATATGAGCCAGCAGTGTGCAGCAGCTGCCAAAAAAGCCAACACAGTTTTGGGCTGCATAAATAGAGGGATAGAATCAAGATCACGTGAAGTGTTAATACCACTTTATAATGCCTTGGTAAGGCCACACTTGGAATACTGCATTCAGTTCTGGTCGCCACGATGTAAAAAAGATGTGGAGACTCTAGAAAGAGTGCAGAGAAGAGCAACAAAGATGATTAGGGGACTGGAGACTAAAACATATGAAGAATGGTTGCAGGACTAGGGGAGAAATGATAGCAGTGTTCCAATATCTCAGGGGTTGCCACAAAGAAGAGGGAGTCAAACTATTCTCCAATGCACCTGAGGGTAGAACAAGAAGCAATGGGTGGTTCCCAAAAAAATTAGGGAAAAAAGGAAAAATTATTCGCAATTGGCGAATAAATTATACCAGAAGGGGGTGTGGTTTAGATGGTTGATGCCTGAAGGTATGCTGATATTCTGGGAGGAGACAAGAATCAGAATTAATACACCCATAGAGGCACAGGCCTTTATGGAAAAAAATAAAGCCAACCTAGAAAAAACAGAAGACACTACAACGGTCATACAGGACACGGGAGGGGCCGGAGCTCTGCCAGCGGGGGGTGAAGGGTCAACACCAAGAAAGCTCAGATCACAAAAATAAATAAGAAAATCACAATGTTATAAACAGACCGAAAGTAAAAATGAATTTATAACTAGACTATATATTATAATTATATAAATTGATTGAAAATTATTCTTTCTAGAATTAAGATGCTGACTTTTTATGATTATGTATTAAGATTTGATATTTTGATGTAACCTAGGAGTTTGGAGGGAGGGGGCGTCTGCCACACTTGCAACTGCCAAAATTTGTAATTCCACCTACCCTTTTCCACATAAATGTTTTTAAAAAAACCAATAAAACTTTTTGGAAAAAAAAAAAAAAAAGCAATGGGTGGAAACTAATCAAGGAGAGAAGCAACTTAGAACTGAAGAGAAATTTCCTGACAGTTAGAACAATTAATCAGTGGAACAGCTTGCCTCCAGAAGTTGTGAATGCCCCAACACTGAAAGTCTTTAAGAAGATGTTGCATAGCCATCTGTCTGAAATGGTATAGGGTTTCCTGCCTAGGCAGGGGGTTGGACTAAAAGACCTCCAAGGTCCCTTCCAACTCTACTATTGTATTATTGTATTGTATTGTATTAAGATGTCAACGCCTAAGGCGTTTCCATGACTACTGTCACCTTGAGAAGGGGAGGGAAATTCCATGCATACTTTTGGCCAGAGTAAAAGTCTCATATTTCTGTACTGGGATGTGAATGCGCGTGTCCAGAACCCTGCCATAACGTCCTGTTGGAGAATGTGATTGATGACCTCAGCCAGAGGGGAGGGGGCACAGGGGTAAAGGTCAGACGCCATTAAATGTGATTTAGTTTTGTTAGATTCGGGCAACGAGAGAACAGACTCCAGACGATAGTGACAACAACAGCTCTTTATTTAGTAGTAGTAGTGATCCAGTTTGGCTTAGGGTCGAATAGCTCCCCTTTTATAGGGATCGGGTACACCTCCCGTCCAATCAGAACAACCCCTTGTTCCCGCCCTAGTGGCGGACCTGAGTGGAGACTTACAGCGGAATATGCTAATATCTAACACCCCTCCCCTCTTAGATGGAGTGTTCCGGTTTGTGACAAAGTCCTGTAAGTATGCCGGTTTCTGCCTTACTCGGGTGGACAGTCGGATTTCGGGTTGAGTTGGAACGGGCGTGAGATCGGCGTGTTCCTCCTGTTCCGTTTCACTGGCAGGGGATGGTAAGTTCCCCTCGCTCGGAGGCTGTTCCGCTCTATCGTTGATCTCAGGTTCCACCCCAGGCTCTGTGGTGCTGTAGTCCTCTGTGCTCGGATATTCGGGTTGTTGCGTTGGCTGATTTTCCGACGGAATGAAGTCTTCGTTCGCTGATCGTAGGTTGGAGTGCGTTAGGCGACCTCGGAGTTGGTCTATGTGCCTCTTCCAGTTCCTCCCGTCCTCTAGTTCCAACAAGTAAGATCGAGGACCCGTGATACCAATTACCTTTGCCAGAATCCACAGCGTCCCCCCTGCATAGTTGTGGGCGTATACTGAATCCCCTATGCTAAAGTTCCGAATTTTGCTTGTGGAGTCTGGGGGCGATGTGGCAGAGTAGTTTGGGTGAAGTTGGTCCAGGTGAGACCGTAATCGGCGACCCATGAGGAGTTCAGCGGGGCTCCTTCCGGTCGTGGCACTAGGGGTAATATGTTGGATTAGTAAGTAATGGTCGATTCGTGTTTGCCAATCACCTGGGCCCATCCTAGCGAGGGCCTCTTTTGCAGATCGCACCATTCTCTCCGCCTGTCCGTTCGATGCCGGATGGAATGGCGCGATGAGGGCATGCCGAATTCCCTGACTCGCTAAATATGTTTCGAATTGCATGGCCGTGAATTGGGGCCCGTTGTTGGAGACCAGGAGGTCGGGCAGGCCGTGAGTGGCGAAAAGTCGCCGTAGTACCTTAATGACTGCCTCTGCCGTGATTGAAGTCATTAGGACTACTTCCAACCATTTGGAGTATGCATCCACAACTATTAGAAACGTTTGCCCTTGGACTGGCCCTGCGAAATCAATGTGTATTTGCAACCAGGGTGCTTTTGGTTTGTCCCATTCCGTGGCGGGTGCTTCAGGGGGGGGCTGGTCTGGACTCTTGGCACGGATCACAAGTGGCTACCCATTCCTCTATCTCCTTGTCCATGTTAGGCCACCAAACGTAACTCCTAGCTAACGCTTTCATCCTTACGATCCCCAGATGCCCAACATGTAAAGCCTCTAATACATTTTTCCGCAGTGTGTATGGTACAACAACTCGATCCCCCCACAATAAACAACCTTGTAAAACCGACAGTTCATCGCGCTTAGACCAAAACAGTTTGAATTCGGGTCCCACATTCCCTTTGGGCCACCCCCTCCATACCCAAGTTTGTACCTGTCTGATTACATTGTCCTTAGCAGAAAACCTAGCAACGTCCACAGAAGAAATTGGTCCTGAGTCCAAACAGTCAATCAAGAGAACCGGTATTTCGGGAGTGGGGTCTGTTAACAGTTCTGGTAGTGGGCAACGGCTGAGTGCGTCTGCGTGCCCTAATGAGGACCCCGGCCGATGTATTAACTTGTAGGAATACGCAGCCAGGAAAACAGTCCACCTGGTCATGCGCGGGGAGAGTGATACCGGTGTGGGGCGGTTTCCCACCAAAAGACCCAGCAATGGTTTGTGGTCTGTGATAAGTTCGAAATCACGGCCGTAGAGATACTCGTGGAAACGTTTGACTCCAGCCACAGCGGCTAACGCTTCCCTGTCCATTTGGCTGTAGTTTCGTTCAGCCGATGATAAAGTCCTTGAATAGAACGCTATTGGTGCTTCGTTTCCGTTTGGCATTCTGTGGCTGAGTACTGCGCCGACGCCGAAAGGTGATGCATCGCAGGTCAATACTAGTGGTAGAGTTTGGCTGTATTGGATGAGTAGCGAGTCGGTCGTGAGTAGATGCTTGACTGCGGTGAAGGCGGCTGCCTCGGAACGTCCCCAGGTCCATTTCGTGTTCTTGGCTAGGAGTCGGTGTAGCGGCTCAGCGACGGTAGCTTTCTGTCTTAGAAAAACGCTGTAGAAGTTAAGAAGTCCGAGGAATGCCTGCAACTCGGTCTGACTTCGTGGTGTGGGGGCGTCCTGGATCGCCTTCATTTTCTTCGATGTTGGGTGAATACCCAACCCATCGATTCTATATCCCAGGAATTCTACGCTAGGCACGTTAATTTGGCATTTTTCCTTTTTTAGGCGGAGACCCTTTTCTCTGATTCTGGCCAAAACAGTTCTAACACTTTTTAATAGTTGCTCCTCGTTTGCAGCCGACACCAAGATGTCGTCAAAATATGGGACGACTCCTGGTATGCCCTGCAAAAGCCGTTCCATGACGCTTTGGAACAGACCTGGAGCGATGCTTACGCCGAATTGTAACCGGTTGCATTTGAAAGCACCCCTGTGTGTCACTATAGTTTGGGCCTCCGCCGTGGCGCTATCCACAGGCAGCTGCTGATACGCTTGTGCCATGTCTAACTTTGCAAATATTTTTCCTGGCCCCAACGAATGCAATAGGTGTTGGACTACGGGCACAGGATACGTGCTCTGTTGTAGGGCGACATTAATTGTGCATTTATAGTCCGCGCAGATGTGGACTGACCCATCTGGTTTAACGGGGGTCACGATGGGGGTTTCCCAGCACGCGTGATCCACCGGTTCAAGGATCCCTTGCTCTACGAGCTTATCGATTTCTTTGTCAATCTTGGGACGGAGTGCGAAAGGCACTCTTCTAGGTTTGAGTCGGATTGGCACCACTTTTGGATCTAGATTGAATGATATTGGCTTTCCCACATACTTACCAAGGCCGGGGCTGAACACATCCTCGAACTCCTTAAACATCTGTTCAGCGCTGCTGTTTTCCACGGCGTTGATTCCGGTGACTTCTAGCCCCAGGGCTTCAAACCAATCCAGTCCCAGGAGGCTCTGTAATGGCGCGCTGGCGACGGTCACGGGCAGCTGGGCTATGATGTCTTTGAACTGGACCCGAAACGTGCCTTGACCCATGATGGGGACCCTGTTCCCCTGGTAGTCTCGTAGCAGGATGTCTGGTGTTCGCAGTTGGCGCTTCTTAAGGCTCGGAATTACTTTTTTCATGGTTGACCACGAAATGGTCGTCAGGGACGATCCCGTGTCGACTTCAAGCTCGCAAGGGGAGTCCTCCAGGAGGACAGTGAGTTTCAGCTTTTTAGGCCGCTTTGTGCGGACCTGACCTATCGTTGTGAGATAGGTTCTCATGGGTTCTCTCTGGGGATACTCTCTCTCAGTTTCCTGGGAATACTCTCTCTCGGCTCTCTGTGAATATGCCCTTTCAGCTCTTTGGGGATACTCTCTCTCGGCTGACTCCCTCGGTTCTCTCTCTGGGCGCCCTTTGTTTTTCCGCCAAGCCCCTGGGTTGGGCTTCTGTCTGCGGTACATAGGAGGCTGCCATTGTGTGGCAGGGACTTCACTCCGGCACACTCGTGCGATGTGCCCAAGTTTGTCGCAATGCGAGCAAACAACGTTTCTGAAATGGCAGGTAGACCGGGGGTGGTTCCCTCCGCAGCTTGCGCATGGTGGCAGACGGAATTCGGGTTTTCTTGTGTGACTGCTCCGCATGCGATGGCTGTCTTCGAATTCGCTGTCCTCGGCCTCTTGGTCGGTGGCCTCATAGTGCACTTTGGCTTGTCTGGCTCCCTGCTGGGTCGCGCTGTATCCCCGTTGTATTGTTTCGGAAGACCTGTCCTCTGATTCAGAAGCTCTTGCCTCGTCTAGCGCGATTTGCAGGCTTAAGTTGGGTTTAGCCAACAATCGTTTTTGTAATGAAATGTCTTTTAACCCGCATATCAGGCGATCCAGGATTTGCTCGTCCAGATCCCTGAAACCGCAATGCGTGGCTGCTTTCCGAAGTGCTGCAACGTACTGGTTGATGGTTTCCCCCGCCTTCTGGTTCCTCGTGTTGAATCCTTGGCGGCAAACGTGGCGGGAAGGTTTTGGCACGTGATGTGTTTGCAGAGTCTGTTGCAGCGCCGTCCATGTTACCGCCTGGATGGGGGTTGGCTCTGAGAGATCCCTGGCCATCTCGAAAACCTCTCGACCGCAGTAGCTCAGGAACATATTCTTTTTCCGGGAGTCTGGTATCCTATTGCGCCGGCTGGAGGGGATGGGAGTCGGAGGCACCGTTTTACGGTGGTTCGGCTCCTACCTCTCCGACCGGTCGCAATGTGTGTTGACAGGGGGGCAAAGGTCGACCCTGAGGCCACTCACTTGCGGGGTGCCACAGGGGTCGGTCCTGTCCCCCCTCCTGTTCAACGCATATGTGAAGCCACTGGGGGAGATCATCCGTGGTTTTGGGGTTGAATACCATCTGTACGCTAATGACACTCAGCTGTACGTTTCAACCCCAAACCACCCCAGCGAGGCTGTCGAAGTGATGTCCCGGTGTTTGGAAGCCGTCAGGGTCTGGATGGGGGACAACAGACTCAAACTCAACCCCTCCAAGACTGAGTGGCTGTGGCTACCGGCGCCTCGGTTCAGTCAGCTGACTCCAACGCTGGCCATAGGGGGCGAACAACTGCCCCCTGTGGAACGGGCGCGCAATTTGGGCGTCCTCCTAGATGCCCGGCTGTCAATGGACGACCATGTGGCAGCCGTGGCAAGGGGGGCGTTCCACCAGGTTCGCCTGGTGCGCCAATTGCGCCCCCTTCTGGACCGTGATGCCCTACGCACGGTCACTCATGCACTGGTGACGTCTCGCCTGGACTACTGTAATGCTCTCTACATGGGGCTTCCCTTGGGACGCGCCCGAAGACTGCAGCTAGTCCAGAATGCAGCCGCGCAGGCAGTCATGGGGAGTACCAGGTACTCCCACGTAACACCGCTCCTGCGCAAGCTGCACTGGCTACCTGTGGTCTTTCGGGTGCGTTTCAAGGTTTTGACCACCATCTTTAAAGCGCTCCATGGCATAGGGCCTAGCTACCTGCGGGATCGCATCCTCCCACACACATCCCTGCGGCCAATTCGCTCTCACAGGGAGGGGCTTCTCCTGGTGCCGTCCACTAGGCAATGCCAACGGGCGACACCAAGGAGTAGGGCCGTCTCTGTGATGGGCCCAACCCTCTGGAATGACCTCCCCCCCGACATTAGAACCACCTCTGACTTCCGCTCCTTCCGACAGAAATTGAAGACACATCTGTTCCGACTGGCTGGCCTGGCATAATTTTAACGTCTACCTCCTGGCATACATATTTCTTACTGGTTTTTTAGGGGGATTGTTCTTTTAAACTTAATTTTATAGGATATTGGGGTTTTAAATTCTGTACATTTTAAATTATTTACTTAGCAATACAGTTCTGTATATCTTTTTATCCCCCTCTTATTTATGTCCCTTTTTGGGAGAGGGGGCGGTCTAAAAATCTAAGAATAAATAAATAAATGTATCTATCCACTTAATAATTTTAATTGTGTAAATTTTATAGTCATTTATGATGTATTTTGATATGGACTGTACACCGCCCCGAGTCCCTTTCGGGAGAGGGGGCGGTCTATAAGCGCTAAGAAATAATAATAAATAAATAAATAGTCTGGTACTCCCGTGAGATCGTTAGCCTCGAGGAAACACTCGAATCTCAGCATGTAGGATTCCCAATGCTCGGCGATTGGGTCGTATGGAGTTGGAGGAGCATGCATCGACATCTTGTCTGCGTTTGAATTTGCCGCGCTGAGATGGCTGCCGGAACTTCCGCCGAATTCCGGGGCTGGATTGGATCCGTAGATTTTGGAGGTAGCTTCTTCGTCCTATCTGTCTCTCGATCCCATCTTCGTCGCCAATGTTAGATTCGGGCAACGAGAGAACAGACTCCAGACGATAGTGACAACAACAGCTCTTTATTTAGTAGTAGTAGTGATCCAGCTTGGCTTGGGGTCGAATAGCTCCCCTTTTATAGGGATCGGGTACACCTCCCGTCCAATCAGAACAACCCCTTGTTCCCGCCCTAGTGGCGGACCTGAGTGGAGACTTACAGCAGAATATGCTAATATCTAACAAGTTTCAGCTACACAGAAGTCCGTGCTAAGATGTTAGTCCTAATAATGGTTTTACTTTGAATTTCGTCCCGGGGCTCGTAAATTAATTAGGGCAACTCTTGGAACCTTCATAGATAAGCTGGAACTCACTTTTAAAATAATTTTTTTTCTGGGTTTCCTGAAGCCCGGCCTCTCCGAGTACTCCCTCCCAATATTTGGGTTGCTTGGAGGGAAAATCAGGAAGACAGGAGATTGATTGCAGCTGGAGGTATGCGGCAAAGCAAAACAGGGATGCCTTTCTCAGAAGCAGAAGCAAGAGAAGATAAGTAAATGTGGAAATTCCCTTGCCCTAGTCCAAAGCCCCAGATGGAATCCTGAGGGAGTGCAAAAGAGCAACGGAGGGAGGAAGGGAGGGGAGGGACATCTGATCTTGTTGAAGGGAAGAGATGCAGACTGGAGCGCAGCCCCCCTCCCCATCCCGATGGAAGGAGAAGGAGCCCAGAACGGCAACCAGTGCCTCTCCCACGCAGCAGGCAGGCTGCCAAGAGCAGGCAAACCCCTCCCTCTCGCCGAACTAGGGGTGAAGGAGATAACCAGCCATATCAGGTGCAAGCACACCAAGGCCGACAGGAGGCTGGGGGATTAGGGCTGGATGACCCACCCCAATTCAGGGGAAAGTTTGACGGAGACTCAGACCAGCTAGCCCTATTTCTTGATTCAGCTGATATCCACCTAGAATGCTATGGGCACGTCTACCCATCCCCCAGAGCCATGGTGAATGCCATCA
This sequence comes from Natrix helvetica, assembly GCF_964273705.1. Taxonomy (NCBI): domain Eukaryota; kingdom Metazoa; phylum Chordata; class Lepidosauria; order Squamata; family Natricidae; genus Natrix; species Natrix helvetica. The sequence continues at coordinate 22,874,848 of NC_138555.1, forward strand.
CAGAAGGTCTAGAGGGAGAAACAAGGTCATGGCTAGCAGCCCTCCACAAGAGGAGAGGCCCCCAACTGCAAGACATAGATGACTTCCTGCAACTGCTGGAGGCCAGGTTTGAGGAGGTGGTGGAGGAGGACCCATATGCAGAAGAGGAACTCAGCAACCTAAAGCAGAGGGGGCGCCCCATCAAAGAGCACATCCATGAATTTAGGAGGGTCATAGGAAGGCTACCTCCTTTACCACAGTGGCTGCTGGTGCATTTTTTCAGAACAAGTCTGGACAAACAAATTACCCAGGTAACTGCATACTGCGACATCCCAAATCAACTCTCTGAGTGGTTCTGAGTAGCAACAAAAGTCGACAGCGGGCTGCGCACCAACGACATGACAAAGCAACCGGACACACAAGAGAGAGGTCAACCCGACCTGAAACCACCCAGCCAGCAGGGAACCACAGCACCATAGCAGGCCCTGAGACCAGCTCTCCCTCGAAGTCCGCTGAAATGCTACAGATGTGGGGGGATGGGCCACATGGCAGCTGCATGCCCAATCCCAGCCCCAAAACCAAGGCCAGACCCACCGCCCAGGGCACGACCAGAACGAGGGTCCAAACAGACCACCAACACGTCCGGGGAAGCCCTCCAGGCTGCAAAGGCCCCTTTCCCCTCAGGCAAAAGTGATGGAACCCCAGGCAGCGACAACCAGTCGCCCGAATCCTATGACAGCGAGGACGAGGGAGAAAATGACCCAATGGTGAGTGAATCAATTCACCCTTTCCTTTTTCCAATACGCCTCACAGCCCCAAAAACAGGAAACCAGGGGGATTTTCAAGCCCTAATAGACTCAGGCTGCACAAGGTGCTTGATCAACCTAACCACAGTCCTGAAACTGGGTATCAGAGCAAAAAGACTGGCCCACATGATCCGGTTCGAGCAGGTCGACGGGTCCCTAATGGGAGGAGCCTATGCCACCCACCTAACTGAACCAGTGAGGCTAGAACTAACGGATCACTGAGAAATAATTTGATTCATAATAGCCCCCAAAATGACAGACGCAGTCATACTGGTACTTTCCTGGCTAGACAAGTGGGGACTGTTAGGGATGTAACCCTAGGCTTGGCTTGGCAATGTATATAAGCTATGATTACTTTACTGTTACTTTAAATGATTCAGAGATGTAATTGGCTTGTTACCTCAAGCAGCTATAAGAGGGAGCCAGAATGGCTGTTAGCTCTCTGTTTTGTTAGAAGCTGGTTGGTGTATACTGAGGTATTGTGGTTTGCTACTGTTTAACTATTCTTTGTGTGTTATACTGACTATATTGATAACTGAATTACTGAACCGTGTATGACTTGGACTGTTAACCGGACTCTGAATACTTCTATATTTCTACATAGTAAACTACTATATTTTTATACTATTCAGTGTCTCTGTATGCTGGTTTGTGCGTGTTATTCCATATCACTCTCATTACGCTTCTCTGCATACTCGCTCTTCTAACTGGGAGCTTAATTACTTAACACTGGTTATGGGCCCAGAGTGTAACAGACGTAGCTAAAGTGAGAGTTGGTGTTGATATGCAATACCGTATATAGATAGCTGTTTAGTTTGTAAGTGTTTACTATTATGGAGAAGATGGCACACCCACCATCAGCAAATTTATCACTGACAACCCGGTTGGATGGAACAAACTATGTTTCCTGGTCAATGAAGTGCAGCTTACTTCTGCGTACTGAAGGATTGTGAGATGCTGTACAGAATCCACCGGATGTGACTTCTTGGAATCTAGATGACGAGGATGATGCCAAGAAGATAGCAGAGTTTCAAAGATGCAAAGAACGAGCATTGTGTATAATTGGTCTAACGTTGTCTGACCAACAGTTAGTTCATATTCGTGGGGAGAATTCTGCAGCAAGATGTTGGGAGAATTTGAAGAAGATATATGTACGTGACACTGTAGGTGCACATATACATCTTACCCGCAAACTGTTTAGGGCACGTCTTCTGAAGGGTGGAGATATGTTAGCTCATTTAAACTTTATGAAAGGAGTTTTCCAAGAGCTACATGAAAAAGAACTTATTTTCTCAGAGTTACATCAAGTTTACATCATTATGTCATCACTGGATGAGAGTTATGATGATTTTGTATTGTCCCTCGAGGTCCTAACCCGAAATGAACTAACATTGACTGACATAACTGCACACCTGTTGGAAGAGTCCAGAAGAAGGTTGGAAAGAAAGCAACTGAGAGAGAAACCACCACAACATGAAGAGTCACCTTCAACTGCCTATACTGTTAGAAAATGTTTTTATTGTGGGGCTAAGGGGCATATAGCTAGATTCTGTAAACATGCAAAACAACAGAATACTAGAAAGGCTAAGAAAAATGATAATGTCAACTTAGGTATGTCTACTTTAACTATCTCTATAGGTGCACCAATAAGCCATGATTCATGGGTTGTTGATAGTGGAGCATCACAGTGCATTACTAGAAATAAGAATTGTTTATAAAAATGTCTACCAGCAAGCAACATGTATCTTTGGCGAATGGATGGAGGGTGAAAGCATCTGGTGAAGGTATGGCAAGGTGTTCATTTGTAAATGAGCATTTATCCATGTTGTATATACCTAAACTGAAATTTAATTTATTATCAGTAAGAGCTCTAGTTAAGATTGGCTATGTAGTAACCTTTAGGGGAGATAAATGTCTCATAGAGAAAGCAGGTAAAATGGTTACTGCTAATTTAAAGAATGGTTTGTATGTAATATCTGATGAAAGTGTAGTTAATTCTGTGTATACAAATACTAAGCCACATGATGAATGCATACATCTGTTACATAGGCGTATGGGGCACATTAATTTCAAAACACTGCAACAAACTGTAAAGTTGTCAGAGGGAGTAAAATTAAAACCTTGCAGTAAGTATTTAAATTGTAATGTATGTAGTAAGGAAAAGAGCAGGGTTACACCAGCAAACAGATATAATGGGTTTAAAACGAAGGAACTTTCGGAAATTGTTTTTGCTGATATAATTGGACCTATAAAACCCAGTTTGGGAGGTGCCTGTTATGTTTTGAGTATCATGGATCATTACTCAAGATATGGTTTCTGCTACTTAATGAAAGACAAGACAGAAACATTTCAACATTTTTTTAATTGGCTGAGATTTGCGGAAAGAAAGATAAAAGCCAAGGTTATTACTGTAGTTACTGATAATGGGACGGAGTTTACAAATTATAAGTTCCAAACTATGTTAAAAACAGCTGATATTGAGCATAAATGTTCTGCTCCTTATAGACCTCAACATAATTCGTTTGTAGAACGAAGAGGGCAAACGTTACAAGCCATGACTAGAACCATGTTAGCTGATTCAGGATTGCCTGAAACATTATGGGGTGAAGCCATGATGTGTGCTAATCATTTACTGAATAACGTTGTAAATGCTTCTACTGGAGAGGTATAATTTACTCGTTGGCATGGTAGGAAACCTGATTTAAGCTACTTGCACACGTTTGGAGTTCCTGCATGGGTGCATATTCCAGCACAGATGATATTAAAGGGACAGACTCGTGCAAGGCAGTTAATATTTGTGGGTTATGATTCAAACCATAGATCTTATAGGTTCTGGGAACAAGGGACAATTAAGATCTATCACAGTGCAAATGCGAAGTTTCTGGAGCATGTTGGTTGGGATGAACTGGAAATAAGCAACCATCATACAGAGACACTGAATAGTATAAAATATAGTAGTTTACTATGTAGAAATATAGAAGTATTCAGAGTCCGGTTAACAGTCCAAGTCATACACGGTTCAGTAATTCAGTTATCAATATAGTCAGTATAACACACAAGGTATAGTTAAACAGTAACAAACCACAATACCTCAGTATACACCAACCAGCTTCTAACAAACACAGAGAGAGAACTAACAGCCATTCTGGCTCCCTCTTATAGCTGCTTGAGGTAACAAGTCAATTACATGTATCTAACATTTAAAGTAACAGTAAAGTAATCATAGCTTATATACATTGCCAAGCCAAGCCTAGGGTTACATCCCTAACAACTTTGTGCCTCTTTGGAATGTTATCAAAAAGGACTTAATAAGATGGGATAAACTGTATTTATCATTATTGGGTAGAATTTCTGTAATTAAGATGAGTGAATTGACTACAGAAATAAACACACTGCCCATATAAAAACAGCCATTTTGAGGCACTCAAAGTGGCTGCTTTTATATGGGCAGGCCAGGTTGGTGCATGGCAGCTTTGCAAGATTTTGTGTGTTTATTTCTGTAGTGAATTCACTACAGAAACACACAAAATCTTGCAAACCATGCACCAACGTGCACACTTAAAAGCAACATATTGCATTACAAATAAAACATTTCCAAAAAGCAATAACATTTCTTGTAATAAACATTTCGTGAAAGCAATAAATAAAAAGAAACATTCCCTAAAAACAATTAAAAAAACATTTTCTGAAAAGAATTAACAATAAAATATCCTTTAAAAAAACATTAAAAGTATAAAGAGAAAAAACCCAGTCACTTACCAGCAGGCAGAATCAGCTGCTCTTCAATGTGATGGATGCAGGAAGCAGGCAGGCGACCAGGCAGGTAAGCTGGACTGGAGGGACACAGGGACAACCCAGTCAGCTAGGCCCGCCTGGCATGCAGCCGAGGCGGCTTAGCCAGCCAGGTGAGGCTGGGGACTGGAGGGGGGGCAGCAAGAAGGCCTCAGCCAAGCGCCATCCGGCTTCCCAGTCTACATGAGGCCGGGGATCAGCTGCAAGGAAGGCCTCAGTGACTCCACAGCCTCACGTAGACTGGGAAGCCGGATGGTGCTCCCAGTAGCTTTGCTCTCCCCACCCGCACACCCTGCGAAGTTGACCGCCAAGCGCCAACCGGCTCCATGCTCTATGCGAGGCCAGGGATCGGCTGCAAGGAAGGCCTCACCGACTCCCCAGCCTCGCATAGACTGGGAAGCCAGATGCTGTTCACGGTAGCTTCTCCCCCCCCCCCCCCCGGAAGCTTTCAGATTCGGGTTTTCCCAGATGTGCCAACATGGCTCTCTCGATAAATTGGAACTTTGAGCAATACATTGCCTTGGACTCTGATTTATTTTTGGATGCTATTTGGAACCCTGACATATAAATTGTTAGGGTATATCTCTCTGCATACATCTTGAATACACATTTCTTCTGACATTTAAAAAAAAGTTTTTTATTTTTATTTAACAAATATTGCATCATTAATCAAATAGTGTGTCATCTGGGTACAATTTTTGTGTCATCATATTTAACATTTACTAACATTTTAAATACATTTTATCTTTCCATTTACCTTTCCTTTTCAATTTCATTTCAGTTCAGCTTCTCCCCTATAAATCTGCTTTCCTTCCCAATTTCTTTAATTTTATATCTCTTGTCTATATTTATTTTCTATCCATTGATAAAATCTCCCCCATATATTATAATACTCCGATTCTACCTTCCCCTTCATTGCCAATGTTAATCTATTCATTTTTGTACAATCTAATATTTTCTTAATTACCTCTCCCTCTGAAGGAATTTTTTCCATTTTCCAATTTTGTGCAAATACAATTCTAGCTGCAGTTATTACATGTATAATCAAATATATATTTTCTTTACTATATTTCTCTGGTAAAATACCCAACAAAAACAACTCCGGTTTTAAATCAATATGTTGCTGTGTCATCTTCTCCAACCACATGTGAATTTTTGCCCAATACTTTCTTGCTTCTGCACATGTCCACCACATGATGCACATGATGATAAGATCCTGGTGTCTGATAGCATTTCCAACACTTGGTTGATTTATCTTTAAACATTTCTGTCAGTCTTTCTGGTGACATATGCCATCTATAAAACATTTTATACAAATTCTCTTTATATGCTGTTGCCATTGTTAGTTTATAGTTCCTTTCCCATAATTGCTGCCACTTATCCAGCTTTATCGTATATCCAAAGTTTTTTGCCCATGCTATCATTGTTTCTTTTACTTGTTCTTCTTCTAATTTAACACATAATAGATAATTATACATTTTTTAAATCATTCGCTCCTCTGTTCCTGTGAGTATTTCATCCAGTTTTGTCAGCTCCAAGTGAAAACCATACAGCTTAGCATCTTTTTCATATCTTGATTGTATTTGCAATTGTGTATACCAAACCATATCAATCCCTTGCTCTTCTAACTCTTGTTTCTGTTTCAATTCTCCCTTCTCTGATAAAATATCTTTATATCTAACAATATTTTCCATCTTAATAAGTTTTGGATGTATTAATGCTTCCATTGTCAAAAGCCATGTTGGTATTTTTAAATAGTGTTTTTCTCTAACTTTCTCCCATACTAGTAATAAAGCGTTTCTTACATAATGCCTTTGAAAATAACTATGTGTATTGTTTTTCCCATATCATAAAAACACATGCCAATCTAGTTGTAAATCATGTCCCTCCAATGTCAATAACCTTGTTTTCCTCAATACAATCCATTCTTTCATCTATGACAGTGCTGCTGCCTGGTAATATAATTCCCAATTTGGGAGTCCAAACCCTCCTCTAATTCTTGCATCTTGTAACATTTTTATGTTAATTCTAGCTTTTTTCCCTTGCCATATAAATTTCGCTATTATTAAGAGTTTCAAAATACTTTTTCTCTGGCTTTATCAGCATAGTTTGAAAATAGAACAACAATCTTGGTAATATATTCATATTGATTACCACTATTGTACCCATTAACAATAGTTGTAGGTTTTCCCAACTCTCCAGGTCTATCTCAATTTGTCTTTTTTCAGTTTATAATAATTATCTTCTTTAATTGTTATACATCTTGCTGTTAGTTGAATTTCTAAATATTTTACCTTTTTAGTTATTTGAATATCTAGTGCAGTGATGGCGAACCTATGGCACACGTGCCACAGGTGGCACGCGGAGCCATTTGTCAGGGCACGCGAGGCGCTGCCCTGTCAGCTGGCCAGTGCGCATGCGCGCGCTGGCCAGCTGAATTCACCATTTTTAAAAGCCATTTTTTGCCCTCCCCAGGCTCCAGAGGCTTTATAGGAGCCTGGGGAGGGCGAAAAGAGCCCCCCCCCCCCCCGGAGGCCCTCCGGAGGCTTCAGGGACTGTCCAGAGGCTTCCCTGAAGCCTTCGGAACGCTTAAAACGACCCTCTGAGCAAACCGGAAGTGACTTCCGGTTTGCTCGGAGGGTCGTTTTAAGCGTTCCGAAGGCTTCAGGGACCGTCCTGAGGCTTCCCTGACGCCTTCGGAGCACTTAAAACGACCCTCCGAGCAAACCGGAAGTCACTTCAGCTGAATTCACCGTTTTTAAAAGCCATTTTTCGCCCTCCCCAGGCTCGGATGATCCCTGAAGCCTCCGGAGCACCTCCCGGGGGGGGGGGGAGAGGCTCTTTTCGCCCTCCCCAGGCTCCTATAAAGCCTCTGGAGCCTGGGGAGGGCGAAAAAAGCATGTAAAAATGGGGGGGGTCACACCTGTTGTGCGCGTATGTGCACGGGGGGTCGCGCATTGCATTATGGGTGCGGCACGCCTGCACATGACCCCCCTGCGCTCCCCCCACTTGTGGCACACGAGCCAAACAAGGTTTTCTAGCGCTGATCTAGTGTTTGCACCAGCTCCCTTTTCTGTTTCTCTGTAATATTTTCCACCAATAACTTAGTTTTATCTTTATTTATTTTGAGTCCTGTTACTTCTCCATATTCTTCTACTTTTTCTACTAATTTCAGCTTCTTGTGGTTCTTCCAGGATAAGCACTAAATCGTCTGCAAATATCTGTAGTTTATATTCTTCTTTCTTAATTTTCAACCCTTTTATCTCTTCATTTTGTCTTATATTTCTATTTAGTACCTCTAATGTTAGCACAAATAATAATGGGGATAGAGGACATCCCTGTCTTGTACCATTCATAATATTAACCTTCTCTGTCATTTCTCCATTTATCATCACCTTTGCTGCTTGCTTGTGATAGATTGCTTTAATCATGTTTATAAATTTCTCCCCAAAATCCATAGTTTGTAATTGTGTTTTCATAAATTTCCAGTTCACATTATCAAAGGCCTTCTGTGTGTCAAGAAACATCAACACAATTTGTTTTCCAGGTATTCAAAACTATTCTCATATTATCTCTAATCTGTCTCTTAGGTAAAAAACCATTTTGATCTGGGTGTATAAATTCATTTAAAAGTCTCTTTAATCTTTCAGCTATTATTGATGCAAACATCTTATAGTCCACATTTAACAAAGAAATCAATCTATAGTTTTTTATTTGTTTTATGTCTGTATCAGTGGAGGGTTTCAAAATTTTTTACTACAGGTTCTGTGGGTGTGGCTTATTTTGTGGGTGTGGCTTGGCAGTCATGTGACCAGGTGGGAGTGGCTTGGTGGTCATGTGACTGGGTGGGCGTGGCCAATTTTGCCATCCATTTTGCCATTTTAGCAGTCAATTAAACAATCCACAGCAGCCCCCCTTTTCTATTCTTTTTAATACTGCATGAAGTTTTTGCTCTAGGTTTTTTTTTTACTAGTGGGGAGAGGTTGGCAATGCCTGGGGATTTCTGGGAATTTCTCCTCTGTGTTAGAGGCACCAAAATAACCAAGATGATATAAGGTCTCCTGCTGGAGCAGGGGGTTGGACTACATGACCTCTGAGGTCCCTTCCAGCCCTTGATTGCTGTGCTGTTTCAAAGCATTCTCTGAAGCTGTGTCTAGTGCCAGGTTTGTGGTCCTTCCTTTCTCTCCTTTTTCTCTCTCTCCCTCCCTCTCTCCCTCTCTCTCTCTCTCTTTCTTTCTTTCTTTCTTTCCCCCTCCCTCCTTCCTTCCTTCCTTCCTTCCTCCCTTCCTGTGAAGAACCCCAGAAGGTCTTTGGCAGGAGGAAGAAAAACCTGACAGTTTGAATCTGAGAACGTGTCCATTGATCATCTGGCATTCTTAGAGTTCCACTATTGATTAGCTTAGCCTGAGCAAGGATAGCTAGCCACACTTTCAATAAGTTCTCAAGTCAAGCTCCATGCCAGAGGTCTTCAAACTTGGCAACTTTAAGACTTGTGGACTTCAACTCCCAGAATTCTCCAGCCAGCAGAGCTGAATTCTGGGAGTTGAAGTCCACAAGTCTTAAAGTTGCCAAGTTTGAAGACCTCTGCTGCATGCACTTGGGGATCCCCAAACGGTGAGGATTTCTTTCTTTCTTTCTCCTTTGAAGCCCCCCCCCCATGGCAGCTCGTTTTTGCTCCCAGGGGGGCAGCAGGGAGGCTTGCTAGGTACCTCCATGCCCTATTTTGGGCCTAGCAGGCCTCCCTGAAGCCCCCTGGGAGCCAAAATGGGCGCAGGGGAATCCTGGAAGGGACGGGGTAAGGTAAGGTTGTGAGTCTGGTGGGGGTGGGGGGGTTGGGGGGGTGCAGCAAGCTCTGGGGAGGGGGGGCTAGTGAGACCTACCTGTAGGCAGGAGGAGGAAGCTCAGTTGGGGTGCAGGGCATGCACCACGTGGCAAATTAGGCAGGCAAGCGACCTGGGAGGTGAGGAGTGACTGCGTGGGGTGGGTGGGGGCAGGGCCAGCAACTGGGGAACCGGTTTGAGGGCGTGGCAGGCCTGGGTTGCTGCCAGTTCCAGTGACCCAGGCCGCCAAGTTACTACCTATTCATCTGAACTGGTCCGAACCGGTAGGAACCCACCTCTGGTCTGCATCTTCTTTTGGTATGAGCGTTATGTATGCCTCCATCCATGAATCTGGTATCTTCGCTTCTATCAAAAGTTCATTAAATACTTCTAACATTTTGTTGCTTAAAGTATCTTGTAACGTTTTGTATAGCTCTGCTGGTAATCCGTCTGGTCCTGGTTCCTTACCATTTTTTGTCTTTTAATTCCCTCTGTTAGTTCCATCATTGTTATCCTTTCTTCAAATGCCTTTTTAAATTTTTCTGGTATTTTAGGTAATTTCACTTTTTCTAGATATTGTTTTATCTTTTCTTCAGAGACTTCCTCTTGTTTGTATAATTTCTCATAATATTTCTGGAGAATTCTTTTCTTTTCCTCATTTCGATAACATATCGTTCCTCATCCATCAGTTGATTAACTTTTTCTCTCTTTTTTTTCATTTTGTATGCCAACCATCTTCCTGGTTTATTTGCATTCTCAAAGAAATTTTGCCTAGAAGTCTTTATTTTAAATGCCAAATCCTATTCTTCAATTAAATTCAATTTATATTGTTTCAAATCCATTTGATTTTTAATCCTTTTGTTTCGTGTATCCTTCTTTTTCTTTTTTCCTCATATGACCCAAACTGCTGGTCATAAAATTGCTCTGCTTTTTCTATAGAATCCAGTCTATGTCTTTGTTGCATCCAGGTCACCAATATTCCCTCAGTTGTCAGTCATCTGAAATTTACTCCATGTTTAATTAGTTGTCTTGTCAAAAACTGGTATTGTTTTCTTGTATCTCTTACTCTTCTAGGGATCTGTTTCAGGACTACTATTTCTCTCCCTTTGTATTTCAGTGGGTCATATCTTATTTCTTGAAGTATCTCTGCTCTTATTGCCTTCTTAGTAAATCTCATATGTACCTCTCTGGGAACTGTTTTTTATTAAAACAAAGTTTTATTGTTTTTTTAAAAGAAATAAAAAGGAAGGGGGTGGTGGAATAAATTAGAAATTTTGGCAGTCACAATATGTAGGAGGTGTCCCCACCCCCCGTACTCATAATTTTCATTTATACATAAATTAGTTTAATACTAAATATCAATATTTTGTCAGCATGTAAATTCAAATAATAATTTCAATCAATTTATATCAAGCAGATTTTCTTACTCATTTTTGTGATCTGAGTTTTCTTGGTATTGCCCCTTCTCCCCCCGCTGGCAGGGCTCCGGCCCCTCCCGTGTCCTGTAAATCTGGTGTAAAATCAACGGATTTATCTAGGAGTACTTTATTTTTTTCCATAAAGGCCTGAGCCTCTGTGGTTGTGTTGATTCTAACTCTTGTATCCTCCCAGAATATTAACATGCCTTCAGGCATCAACCATCTGAACCACACCCCCTTCTGGTATAACTTCTTCACTAATTGCGAATAGTTTTTTCTTTTCTCTCTCACTTAGGGATGTGTTTCAGAACGGTTATTTATCTATCTTGATATTTCAAAGCTTGCCCCCTTTGTGCACTCAGAATCTCATCTCTTGTAGTCTTTCTAAGAAATTTAATGTGTACCTCCCTTGGAACATTGTGTGTTCTAGCGTATGCTGAGTTTACTCTATAAACCAGATCCAAGTCCCACCCCATCTGTTGTTTTTCTTTTTGAATATATTCAGCCAAAAGGTTTGTCATGATGTCCCTTAAATCTTCGTCATCCGCCTCAACCACATTTTGAAACCTAAGGAAAAAGGACATTCTTTCAAATTCCGTTTTCATCTGGTGGATCTCAATCTCTTGGTTCCCCTTCTGCACCCCTTTCACCTCCCCCCTCATCTCAGCCGTCCCCTCCTCCAAAAGATCCAATCTCTGTGAGTTTTTACTCATCTGGTCTTGATTCTCTTTAAGCTGCTCTTTCATCTCCTTTAGTTGACTTTTTATGTCCTACTGTCCCTTTAAGATTTGTTGAAACATCTGCTGGAAGTCTGTCTCAGAAGGCTTAGGCTGCAACAGAGAGGTTAGGGTCTGTTGTCCACTGGGACTGGATACTGTAGATGTCGGGGCGGAGACAGCAAAGCCCGGCTTCCCCGGGGGTGGTCTTTTAGGTGGCATTATGATGAGCAGGATGTCAGCGTTCCAAATATCATGCAGAATTAAATCATTGTCCAAGGCAAAGTTATCCTTAAAACTCCAATTTAATAAGACAGACATTTTGGCATTATGCTGTTAAATTTCAACTCTAACGTACATCCTGTGAGTTCACCCAGTTAAAAGTTCATCATCTAACCCCACACCCCATAATTCATTACATGGTCCAATCTTCATCTTCCACGCTGGCATGTACACCCCTCTTCTTCCGGCCAGGTGTCGAGGTGCGGAGACAAAAGACGACTTTGAGCTTCTAAGAAAATCCATAACAATACATTCCACAATCCTACTCCTTTCTATTCCCCCCTCCCAACTACTACACTAATGAAACAGCATAGAAAATTATAAGAAAGTGTGGCAGGCCAAAGATCCTAAAAAGAATATAACTACAGGCCTGACAGGCGGCCTCTCCTCAAAAGAAAAACGTTTCCTGCAAAGAGAATAACATAAAAGTTAACCTATTAAAATTTAACCACCTCTTCCTCCCCCAGGGGGACCCTTTGGCTTATCAGGGAACTTCTCATGGAATTGTTTCACTAATTTATCTGCTTTCAGATCCCAACTTTTCACCCACGTAGCTTCTGACAAAGGGTATCCCTTCCAATGCACTAAATATTGTAATCGACCTCTATACAGCCTGGAATCTAATATTTTTTTCACCTCATAATGTGTTTCCCCTTCTACCACTATGGGAGGAGGTGGAGGTTGGGTGGATGGTCTCGTGCTAGACCCCCTTACCGGCTTCAATAAGCTACAATGGAATACCGGGTAAATTTTCCCTAAGAGTCTGGGTAGGCTGAGTCGAACTGTAACTGGGTTAATTATCTTTTCTATTGGGAAAGGACCTAGAAATTTTGGACCTAATTTCTTACTAGGCATCTTTAATCTTATGTATTTAGTAGACAAAAAAACTTTGTCCCCCCACTCGAAAGGGGGGTTGTAGGGAACGATGTTTATCAGCTTGCTTCTTGTAGGCTTCTGCCGCATCTATTAGCGCCTTTTTCGTATTCTCCCATCCCTTCTTTAGTGCCTCCAGCCATTCATTCAGGGACATGGAGGAGGGAGGTTCCTTAGGTAGTTCAGGCATGGGAACGAATTCCATGCCACTGGTAATCTGGAAAGGAGTTAATCCTGTATTGCTGTGAACCGCATTATTATATGCTACTTCAGCGAAGGGTAGCAAGTCCGACCAATTGTCTTGCTGATAGTCCACATAACACCGGATGTACTGTTCCACCATCGCATTGGCTCTCTCTGCTGCCCCATTTGTGCTGGGATGAAATGCTGAGCTGAGTCCCTGCGTGGACCCGATCGATTTTAGGAATTCTCTCCAGAACTTGGCGGTGAATTGAACTCCGCGATCTGAAATGATCCTTTTTGGAGCCCTATGTAGGCGATAAATGTGTTTCACAAACATTTTCACTAATTTCTTTGCGGATGGTAGGCTTGAACAAGCGATAAAGTGTGCTTGCTTGGAAAACAAATCAATAACTGTCCAGATTACTTTATTACCACTGCTATCTGGAAGTTCAACGATGAAGTCCATTGCTATCTCTTCCCATGGTCGGCTAGGGTTGGCCACTTGTTGTAGTAGTCCAGGGGGCTTTCCCGGACGGGTTTTCATTGTTGCACAAGTAGCACAGCTGTTTACATAATCTTCCACCTCCGACCTCATCTTTGGCCACCAAAATTGACGTCTAGCGAGGTGGAGAGTTTTCAGGAATCCGAAATGACCTCCTAGTTTCGCATCATGACTCCGCTGTAGCACTTGCAATCTCATCTCTGCAGGGACGTACAGTTTGGATCCCTTCCAGGGTACGCCATCATTAATCGTTAGGATGTCCTTGTTGTTGTTGAACCATGGGTCTGTCTGGAGGGCTGCTTTCAGTTCGGTTCTCAGTTTATCTTGGCTTCGACTGGTGACTTGAGCTGCCTTTTGGTGAGAAGGAGATATGATGGGGTGGAAAATTTCTTCCTTCTTACTGTCAAACTGGGGTTTTCTCGACAGTGCATCTGCTAACAAGTTCTTCACTGCGGGGATGTGTTTAATTTCAAATTTAAACCTTTGGAAATATTGGGCCCAACGGACCTGTTTGGGGGATAACTTTCGATGGGCAAGGAGAGTTTCGAGGTTTTTATGATCAGTCCATACCTCGAACGGTATATCCCCCCCTTCCAGGAGATGTCTCCAGGTGAGCATGCTCCACCTGATCGCGAATGCCTCCTTCTCCCAAATGGGCCACCTTCTTTCCGTAGTGGTGAGTTTCTTGGAGATGTAAGCGCATGGTAAGAGGTGGCCTTCTTTATTCTTTTGTAGTAGCACCGCGGCTATCGCGACATCACTGGCATCCGTTTGGATTATGAAAGGTCGCTCTGGATCAGGGTGTTGCAATATGGGTTCTTGGGCAAAGAGCCGTTTTAATTTCTCAAAAGCCTTTTGACAGTCGATTGTCCATTTTAATGGTTGGTTTGCTTTTGGTTTAGTAGGGGAAGGCCCCGTTCTTAATAGGTCAGTCAATGGTAGGGCAATTTCAGCAAAGGTTGGAATAAACTGCCTATAAAAGTTTGCAAATCCAAGGAAGCTTTGTAATTGTTTGCGAGTGCTTGGAGGTTTCCAATCTAACACCGCTTTCACTTTTCCTGGGTCTATTTCTACTCCTTCATTGGAGATACGATATCCCAGGTAATCTAGCGAGGTCTTGTGGAATTCACACTTTGACAATTTTGCATAAAGTTTGGCAACTAGAAGTTTTTTCAGGACTTGCCGTACCAGTTTCACATGTTCTTCCATGGTCTCAGAGAAGATCAAGATGTCATCCAAATAAACGAGTACTCCGCGGTACAGGTGGTCGTGTAGCACTTCATTTATGTACTGCATGAATACTGCGGGTGCTCCTTGTAGTCCGAAAGGCATGACTTTATATTGGAAGCTGCCTAAGGGAGTATTAAAAGCGGTCATCCACTCATCCCCTTTCCGGATTCGTATACGGTAATACGCCTCTCTCAAGTCCAGCTTGGTGAAGATCTTGCCCTTAGCCAAGTGGTTCAACATATCTTTCATGAGAGGGAGGGGATAGGTATTCTTTTCGCATACCGCATTCAAAGCTCGTAAGTCCACACAGAGGCGAACCCCCCATCTTTCTTTTCTCTGAAGAGCACTGGGGCCGCTACTTTTGATTTTGCTGGTTCAATAAACCCTCTTTTCAAATTGGTGTCGATGTACTTCCTCAATTCTATCATCTCTTTAGGCGTCATAGAGTACATTTTGGGCTTTGGTAAGGTTACCCCAGGTTTGAACTCTATTGCACAATCTGTGGCTCGGTGAGGTGGAAGGTCGTTTCCGTCTTCCTCACTGAACACCTCCGCTAGATCCCAATAGATCTTTGGGACTCGTTGGATTCCCGGAGGTTTAGTGTCTGCTGCGGTTGCTGCAGGTTCTGGATGGGTTGGGCTGTTAGGTTCCAACGTTCCTGGGTGGCCTTTTGGTTCCACCGGTGGTAACGGCCCAAGTCCAATAGTCACCTTTCTAACGCCATCCTCCAACTTTATAGTAGGTTCCCACTTATCCAACCATGCAAGCCCTAGGATAATTGACTCCTGCATTCCAGGGGCCACGATGAATCTGAGGAACTCATAGTGGCGGCCTATCACCAGCTTTACTAACTCAGTGATCTTTGTAGCCGGAGCTCCCCCAATTAGGGTTCCATCCACTTGCTGAAACGGAATGGGATGTTTTAGGGGTCTGGTGCGTATACCTAGTTGCTCCACTATTGACATGCTGATTAAGCATCGGGTGCAGCCGGTATCTATAATCACCCCAACTTCCCCTTCTACCCCTGTTTTCGGTATTTGGAGTTTGGCTTTTATCTGGAAGGGGCGGATAGGTGCACTCACCATTGGGTCGTCTTCTGGGTTTCCTTCCTCTTCCTCCTCTGAGGTGTCCAGGGCGTTTTCAGTGGCTCCGCTCTCTGCCCCTGCTGGCTGTTGTGCCAGACGACTTTTTTCTGGGGGTTTTCTGGGGGTTTTCTTGATTGTGCTGGCAGGTGGTTGGCGTGGTTGTGGAACTGGGGCTGGAGCCCAGCATGTAGATGCCCGGTGCCCAAGCTGACCACAACTGTAGCACTTTATTTTGGGGGCCCAGGAACGAGGGGTTGGTGGGGGCTTTTTAGTTTGCTGCCTCTGCGTTCGGTGGGCTAATGGTTTTTTTTCAGGGGTTCTGGTACCCGGCTTTGGATAGGTGTTAATCTCGTGGTCCAGTATGATTGCCGTGGTGTACCATTCTTGGATACGATCTGGGGTCCCCCTTACAGCACAAGCTTGTTTCAGTTTGAGATCTAAGGCCTTTTTGAACGTATAGACCAATAGTCTTTCTGGCCAGTATCGTAGTCTTCCAGCTATTCTCCGGAATTCCCAAACTAATTCTTTGACCGGCCGACCCCCCTGTCGTAATTCCTGGATCTGGTCTTCAGCATCTACCTGTTGGGCCACATCGTAAAATCGGGCCCGCATCAATTGGATGAACCCCGTTATGTCATCTAACTCAGGAGCTGCTTCTTCATGGAGTTCCGCTATCCATTGTGCTGCCTCTCCTTCATTCATCCCCTCTGCTATTTCTTGGATCAGTTCTCGATCCGTCAGGTATTGTGGGCCTACTTGGTCAACGTACGCCAATACTCGATTCATAAAGTAAGCTAGTTTGTCTCGGCTGCCATCATAGGTTGCACGGAACCTTGGGGGTGTGGGAGGAGGAGGGGGTGCTGGTGGTTGAACCGGAGCAACCTGTCGGCCTGCTGCTTGGGGTGGTAAGCTTCTTTGTGGGGCCACACCCATCGGTTGGGCAAAAGCCTGCTGAGGCATTGGTGGGGGGGCTGGGCCCTGTGGTGGTCCCAGTCCTTGGCTCTGCCTCTGGGCAGCTATTTGGGGTGGCGCCATTAGTTGGGAAGGGGCAGGCGTCCACTGGCATTGAGCCCATCCACAACCCAGGAAGTAAGCCCAATCTGGATTGGCTTGATTGATGGGTTCAGAGCCATCACCTTGCAGAGGGGGGGAGGTGAAAGTGTTCCAGGCCCCTTTCGGCTGGTTAGTTTTTACTTCCCAACTTTTTTTCACTCCAGGAGGGGGGGGTGCTGATTCGCTGGTGGCTGTGTGGAAAGAACCAAGGTCTCCACTCCACTGCGCAGCAGTTTCTCTGCTGAGAAAGGATAATGTGGGCTTTGCTAGGCTCCACCCGGGTGGTTCTGGGGGCCCCAGGGGTTTTTGTTCACTCACATTTAGGCGTCGGAATTGGTCCTGAAGGCCCATCAAAGACTGGCTGCGTGAGAGCGACTGAGATCTCCATTCATTTGCACTTCTCCCCATGCTCCAGTCGTCTGTCAGAGTTCCCTCTGGGGGCCCCTCTCCTTCTAGCAGGCATTCCTGAGAAGCAATAAATCCCGAAGCTTCATCTCGCAGGTCTAATTCCGTCTGTGAGAAAAATCTTGGTTTCGGTTCCTTTCGCCGGGTGCCCAGCTGAAGTTCCCTTTCCCTCGCCTCTGCATGTTGAACTCTTTCTTTAGAAGGTGCATAGATAGTTTCGACAAAAATAAGCGATCCATCATCCTTAGCCTTCTCTGCTGCATTCTTTCCTTCCTCCATCTTCACTGAAATTTCGTCCTGCCCAGGATTGGGTCAGAACTGGGATTCAGTACCCCGATGAAAGTAAAAAAAAAATTATGGGAGAGTTGAAATAATGTCAGCGTTCCAAATATCATGCAGAATTAAATCATTGTCCAAGGCAAAGTTATCCTTAAAACTCCAATTTAATAAGACAGACATTTTGGCATTATGCTGTTATATTTCAACTCTAACGTACATCCTGTGAGTTCACCCAGTTAAAAGTTCATCATCTAACCCCACACCCCATAATTCATCACATGGTCCAATCTTCATCTTCCACGCTGGCATGTACACCCCTCTTCTTCCGGCCAGGTGTCGAGGTGCGGAGACAAAAGACGACCTTGAGCTTCTAAGAAAATCCATAACAATACATTCCACAATCCTACTCCTTTCTATTCCCCCCTCCCAACTACTACACTAATGAAACAGCACAGAAAATTATAAGAAAGTGTGGCAGGCCAAAGATCCTAAAAAGAATATAACTACAGGCCTGACACAGGAAAAGTACAAAGTCAATACAGAGAGGAAACAATTAGAGAGGAAAACCGCCAAGAGAGATTAGGAAGCAAGGAGTTCAAGCAGAAGGGAGCTCTTTCTAGTTATAGCTTCTGGTAATAGAGTAATAAACTCCTTTGTTCCAAGCGGAGTCCAATACAACAAGAGATTTATCTGAGCATCACGGAGACAAAGAGAAGATGCCTGAAGTTCCTATGGGTGGAGTCAAATTTCAGTGTCTGTGAGAACGACGGAAGTATGCCATCTTGCCCTGCCAGCTTCGGAGTTAATAGGCATAACAGAAAGTTTTCAGAGTTTCCAAAGTTTTGAATTGAATTTGAATTGAATTTATTAGATTTGTTAGCCGCTCCCTCTCCACGAAGGGACTCGGGGCTGCGTACAATAAATAAAAAAGCACATATTATACAATTAAACATTCCACGGAGGAGGTAAAAAATCACACAACAATCATTACAGTACATAGAAATAGTAATAATAAGATTAAAAAATTAAAATGCCCCAATATAAAATTGCAAGTTTAAAAGATTGCCAGGAGGATTAAAATGGAACTATGGTTGAGCCAGGCCAGCTAGTTGAAAAAGGTGGGTCTTGAGTTTTGAACGGAAGGAGCGGAGGTCGGTAGTAATCCTAATGTCGGGGGGGAGGTCATTCCAGAGGGCTGGGCCCATCACAGAGAAGGCCCTACTCCTGGGCACCACCCTTTGGCACTGCTTAGTGGACGGCACCCGGAGAAGTCCCTCTCTGTGAGATTGAATTGGTCGTAGGGATGTATGGGGCAGGATGCGATCCCGCAGGTAGCTAGGTCTTGTGCCATGGAGCGCTTTGAAGATGGTGATCAACACCTTGAAACGCACCCGATAGACCACAGGAAGCCAGTGCAGCTCGCGCAGGAGAGGTGTTATATGGGAGTATCTCGTACTCCCCATAATCACCCGCGTGGCCGCATTCTGGACCAGCTGTAGTCTTCGGGTGCATCTCAAGGGAAGCCCCATGTAGAAAGCATTGCAGTAGTCTAGGCGGGACATCACCAGCGCGTGAGTGACTGTGCGAAGGGCATCCCGGTCCAATAGGGGGTGCATTTGGTGCACCAGGCGAACCTGGTGGAACGCCCCCCTCGCCACGGCTGCCACATGGTCATCCATGGACAGCCGGGCATCCAGGAGGACGCCCAAATTGCGCGCCCGCTCCATGGGGGCCAGTTGCTCGCCCCCAATGGCCAGAGATGGGATCATTTGGTTGAACCAGGGGGCCGGAAGCCACAGCCACTCCGTCTTGAAGAGGTTGAGCTTGAGTCTGTTGTCACCCATCCAGACCCGTACGGCTTCCAAACACCGGGACATCATTTCAACGGCCTCGTTGGGGTGGTTCGGGGTGGAGATGTACAGCTGTGTATCATCAGCGTACAGATGATATCCCATCCCAAAACCACGAATGATCTCACCCAGCGGCTTCATATATGTGTTGAACAGGAGAGGCGAGAGGACCGACCCCTGTGGCACCCCACAAGTGAGAGGCCTCAGGGTCGACCTCTGCTCCCCTGCCAACACGCGTTGCATCCGGTCGGAGAGGTAGGAGCAGAACCACCGTAAAACGGTGCTCCTTACCCCCAGCCCCTCCAGCCGGTGCAGTAGGATACCAAGGCGGCTTTCAGATCATCACCTCATTTATAATATTACAGTCCCAAATCCGTCTTTGTTATGAGCGTGGATTCATTACTTGGCTCTCTCCCTTCCTCCTCCTCTAGAGCAGAGAGCAAAATCGTTTATAGCCGCCTGTCCGAGGGGGGGGGAATCCCCCTCCTTCCAGCCACTCTTCTCTGAGCCGAGTTGAAAGCAACTCTAAAAACAGCTGGCAATTTTTTTTCCTTTTTCGAGCAAACAAGGGAACGGGGGGAAGTTTCCACCTCACCACACAGCAACCGCATCCTTCAGATTGTGCGTTCTTCCAGCTGCCTCCTCACGAAGACGCCGCAGCGCCTCCCCATCATGCCTCCCGGTGCCTAGGGCGATGCGGGAAGCCCCCCCGTCCGCTGCCGACTCAGGGGATCCCCCGCTACGCCGCCCCTTTGGCAGGAGCCCCTCCAGGGCGTCCTGTGTCCCCCAAATTATGGGAAGCCCACCAGAAGAGCGCGGGGCGAGCAGAGCCTGCCCGTTGCGATCAGCAGCCGGAACCGGAAGTCCTACCTCTCTGGGAAGTTTGTTCCTTGACACATATCTTGTATATACTTTGAATATTTCATCTATCCCAGCAAGCATCTCCTGTTTATCCACCTCCAAGACATCCACCAACACTTCTGCCATTTTCTCTGCAAGATTTTCCCTTTTCTTCCTCGATGGTCTGGAACCTCAAGAAGTATTCAGCTTTATCCATCTCCAACATAATTACTGTTCTCTCAAGATTCTGATGTAAGTCTATTGTCCATCTCTTCCACTTTTTTCTCTGTTTGTTCTGATTTCTCTACTATTTTCTGGATCCGTTGTTCATTTTAAGTTATTATTTGTTGAATATATATCTTATCATCCATCTTTTCCATTCTTTCCTTCATGTCTTCAAAATTTCTTGTGGCTTCTTGAAGTAGTTGGAGCATTTATTTCATTTCTCCTTGCATCATGTTCATTTTTCCTGTTGCAACATGCTATCCAATGATCTTTGACTTGCTGGACTAGATGTAGCTGATGATGCTGATGGCACAGATACATCCCCCCCCCCCCAATTTAATTAAGTTTGAGGTACTTGTAATTTTGGATGGTCTTAGAGAATTTAAGGGATTTAAAAGAGATAATCAATAATAACTCAAATATTATACCAATGTTTCCACAGTCCCCAACCAACTTCCCACTTTTAAAACATATTTTCACAACATCCCTTTTTCTTTTCCCCCTCTTCTTATTCTCAGTCTCCAAGTAATTTCACAGTTTAATACAATAGCAGAGTTGGAAGGGACCTTGGAGGTCTTCTAGTGCAACCCCCTGCCTAGGCAGGAAACCCTATACCATTTCAGACAAATGGCTATCCAACATCTTCTTAAAGACTTCCAGTGTTTGGGCATTCACAACTTCTGGAGGCAAGCTGTTCCACTGATTAATTGTTCTAACTGTCAGGAAATTTCTCCTCAGTTCTAAGTTGCTTCTCTCCTTGATTAGTTTCCACCCATTGCTTCTTGTTCTACCCTCAGGTGCCTTGGAGAATAGTTTGACTCCCTCTTCTTTGTGGCAACCCCTGAGATATTGAAACACTGCTATCATTTCTCCCCTAGTCCTTCTTTTCATTAAACTAGACATGCCCAGTTCCTGCAACTGTTCTTCATATGTTTTAGTCTTCAGTCCCCTAATCATCTTTGTTGCTCTTCTCTGCACTCTTTCTAGAGTTTCTATTGTTGTAGTCCAAAAAGATTGTTTGTTAGTCCCCAAGTTCTTCAAACACTGTTCTCTTCATCTGTTGATAAATGTGTAATCCACATAGGCCCACCAAGCCCCAGAGTTCAACCACAAAGGCTCATAAATCACCAAAAGGAGAGTCCAAGGGAAAAAAGTAATTTACTGCTATTTCCCAGCTTCTGTTTACTTTGTCTGTTTAGCTGCCATGTAAGTTCAAAGAGCTACACTGTTTAAAAAGTTACAATGTTTCACTCTCTGTCTCTGCTCTCCCGTATAAACAATTTGCCGGTGCAGGTGTTATTTGTAGCAAACAGGCTAATCTTCAGCAGACATTTAAGGTCATCCTTTCAGTCACTTTCACTTCTCAGTGTTTTTCTCCACCTGTAGATGTCGCTGTTGCTCTATTTCTGTCCTTTTCCTCTCTCATTAACTTGTATTGTATTATCCAATCCAAAACTTTTTAAAAGTCCCAGGGGTCAGAATTTCATATTCCAAAAAGGTCTATAAATTGTTATTGAGTTTCAATTTGGAAAATGAATATGTAAAGCATTGCATGATTCATTGAGCAAGGAAGTTTGGATATAATGTAATGCTTGAACAATGGGAGAATATGTGGACGAAAGGTTTAAACTTGACACTAGATTATAATTTAAAACTTCTATAAGATGATGTATCATTGGTATTTAACACCAGATAAGTTGTCAAGAATGCATAAAAGTATTTCAAATGAATGTTGGAAATGCAAAAGTAAAGAAGGGACATTTTATCATTTATGGTGGACATGTGACAAAGCAAAGAAATATTGGAGTAGAATTTACATCCCAACACAGAAGATTCTCAAAGTGAATACAATGTTAAAACCAGAAACTTTTCTTTGGGGTTTAATGGAAAAAAGACTTAGGGGAAAAATGGAACTTTGATGTTATATATGTTGACAGCAGCAAGATTACTTTATGCACAAAAATGGAAGGACGCTTCAATCCCCACAATTGACAAATGGCTGCAAAAGTTGATGGACTTAGCAGAGATAGCTAAACTGACTGCTTTGATTAAAGGGAAAAGAAACCAATTACTTTTGTTTCTACTTGGAAACCGCTTCTGGACTTTGTACTTCAGGTGGAAAAAAATAAAACTTTGATTTTGGGTTTTACTTATTAGATTGACTTGTCATTATAGAAATGGCTAGATTGTACTATTATGTAAAAGTAAAAAGTTGAGGTTTGGTGTTATTATCTTATTCTAGTGCACCAAAGGGAGTTGGAAGTCAATGCCTTTTCTTTCTTTTCCCCCTTTTCCTACACTTTTCCCTCCCCTATTTTTCCTATTTTCTTTTGTATTTTTGTATTTTATATTACAAACTATTTTTTTAAAAAAAGGAAATTTCACCTTAGTTCTAGGAGTTCTTAGTTCTCCTTTTGGTTCCTCCTGTGGCTAATGTTGAAGTTGCCCACTTGATATAGTTTGTATTTCACAGACGTATTAAAACATGACAAATGAATAAAAGATGAAAAGAAAAATAAAATCTCAGCTGAAAAGAAAAAAAATAGTATCTCAGCTTGAGAGTAAAAAATGAAATATCAGCTTGTAGTGTAAAAGATTATACAACAATAGTAGTCTGCAATAATACTGAAGATGTTCCTTACTTTAAAAATGTTGTAGTTTCTGACATAATCAAATAACAGATAATAATCAAACATTTAATTGTTTGATAATAATAAAAAAATAATTAAAAAAACAGCTCTGCAAACATCTAGAAACAAAGTTATAAATAGAAGCCAGCATGGGTTTGTTAAAAACAGATCATGCCAAACCAATCTTATTTCATTCTTTGACAAAGTGACAAAATTAGTAGACCAGTGAAATGCTGTGGACATAGTATACTTAGACTTCAGCAGGATATTTGACAAAGTAGACCACATCCTACTTCTTGGTAAGCTAAAAAAATGTGGGATAGACAGCATCACCACCAGATGGATTTGTAACTGACTGACAAACCGTACTCAACGAGTAGTCCTTAATGGTGCTACATCTACATGGAGGGAAGTAAGCAGTGGAGTACCACAAGGTTCAGTCTTAGGCCCAGTACTCTTCAATATCTTCATAAATGACTTAGATGAGGGTATAGAGGGGGAATTCATCAAATTTGCAGTTGACACTAAGCTGGCAGGAATAGCCAACATCCCAGCAACTCCCTGATCTGCTACAGTATGCATTGTCAGCTGTGAGGCCTTCTATATAGAGGTGTGTGCCTTTCCAAATCATGTCCAATCAATATAATTTACCACAGGTCTACTCCAATCAAGCTGTAGAAACATGTCAGCATTGATTAAGAGAACTGGGAGGCACCAGAGCTAAATTGCAAACATTGTTGCAAAGGGTCTGAATACTTATGCCAATGTGATATTTCTGTTTTTTCTTTTTAATAAATTTACAGGCAGTTCTAAAATTCTGTTTTCACTTTGTCATTATGGGGTACTGAGTGTAGATTAATGAGAAAAAAATGAATTTCAACAACTGTAGAATCAGGCTGCAGCATAACAAAATTGACAAAAGCAAAGGAGGTCTGAATACTTTCTGAATGCACTGCATTCATATTTGGTTCATTCAAGATCATTTAATTCATGGAGACTGTAATCCTTATAAATTCTTATAAATATGCAGAGAAAAAAACAGATCTGTACCTAATTCATTAGAGAAAAAACATTCTTGCAAGCAGATCTGCACATAATTGATTTTGCAAATACTGTATATCTCTGTAAGCACACACAGTTAATGGTAAAAAGAACTATGCAGTTAATATTGAATTAAAACATTAATTAATAAGAATTAATAAGAATTAAAACAAGTACAGTCTATATAGAGAAGAGATAATAAATGCTGAGTTGCTGTGATTTGTCTCCTTTCTCTTCAGCATTTATTTATTTATTATCCATCTTCCAACCGATCACCTGACCAACATAAGATCTTCCCACTTAGTTGTGATCGTGGACATTGCTTTCCTCCCATTAGATCCTGGCTTACTGATTTTAACATCAACAGCACCCTGACTTTGTCATAGCTTTTTACCATTACGTACTCGAGGTCGGACTTGCTCCTGCTGCGGGAGTCCCCCCTCTCGCAGGCATGGCCCTTTGCCCTCTCCGGGGCCCACCTTGATGACGGGTTTGTGAACCCAGAGAGGTGGAGGAAGCGCAAACTTAGGGGTTTTTTAATGAAATGTTTTTTATCCTTTTTAGGGGGCTCCAGGGTGGGGGGGGTGGGTTAATCAGGCCAGGAGAGGGACCAGTGCCAGGCGAACAGGTGAGTCCAGGAGGGAGGTGAGTGTAGTAGGGGGGGGAGGGAGACTAATAATAATAATAATAATAATAATAATAATAATAATAATAATAATAATAATAATAATATATTTATTTCTTAGCCGCACCCTCTCCCGAAGGACTCGGGGCGGCGTACAATGAAACATATGAAATAAATATGTGGACAAAACAAACATATAACAGAGACATATACTGAGACACACACAAGGAGGAGGTCGGCTGATAAATAAAAACAATTAAAATACAGTATTTAAAAACCCCTAGATAATTAAATATAATTAAAATACCCAGTTAAAAACCTGTCAGGAGCGATATGGTTAGATCAAACTTAAGCCAGGCCAGCTGCTTGGAATAGGTGGGTCTTAAGCTTAATACGAAAGGAGCGGAGGTCAGAGGTATTCCTAATATCCGGAGGGAGGTCATTCCACAGGGCTGGGCCCGCCACAGAGAAGGCTCTACTCCTAGGCGCCGCCCCACGACACTGTCTAGTGGACGGCACCTGGAGGAGGCCCTCTCTGTGCGAGCGAATTGGTCGCAGGGATGTATGGGGCAGAATACGATCCCGCAAGTAACTAGGTCCTAAGCCATGGAGCGCTTTAAAGATAGTTATCAAAACCTTGAAACGCACCCGATAGACCACAGGAAGCCAGTGCAGCTCGCGCAGGAACGGTGTCACATGGGAGTACCTAGTACTCCCCATAATTACCCGCGCGGCTGCATTCTGGACCAACTGTAGCCTCCGGGTGCATTTCAAGGGGAGCCCCATGTAGAGAGCGTTACAGTAGTCCAAGCGAGACGTCACCAGCGCATGAGTGACTGTGCGTAAGGCGTCCCGGTCCAGTAGGGGGCGCAATTGGCGCACCAGGCGAACCTGGTGGAACGCCCCCCATGACACTTCAACAGAGGGTTGCCCTATTACAACGGTCGTAGGGAGGGGTGGGTGCGAGGGCAGAAGAAGATCTCGTAGTCGGTTGGGAGACCATGGCTGTTGGACACGCCCGGTCGTCTGTACCAACCCCCGCAGCCTAGGTGGCCAGGAACTACAGAGCCAGGGCCTGAGGCTGATGCTTTGCAATGCAAGGTCCGTGACCAACAAGGCCCCCCTCATTAATGAGTTGATCTCAGAGGGGGAGCTGGACCTTGCAGGGATAACGGAGACCTGGTTGGGCCACGAGGGTGGCTTACCCCTCGTGGAGATGTGCCCACCAGGTTTCCGTGCATTCCATCAGCCCCGGGCCCTGGGTAAGGGTGGTGGGGTGGCGGTAGTTATACGGGAGGATCTGGAGCCAAGAAAGTTCACTGTACCTCAGATATCCGGGTGTGAGTCCCTTGGTGTGAAATGGGGCCCAGGGAGGCAGTGGGGTCTGCTGATAGTATACTTGGCTCCTCGCTATGCATCAGCAGCCCTGCCTGAGCTCCTTGAGCTGATCTCAGAAACGGCAGTTGAGACCCCCAAACTTATGGTTATGGGGGATTTCAACCTGCCGTCGACGGGAGAAGCGTCCGAGGTGGCTCGGGAGTTCATGGCTTCCATGACAGCCATGGACCTGACCCAATTAATTCAGGGCCCCACACACGAGGGTGGTCACACGCTGGACCTTGTTTTTGTATCTGAACAGTGGACGAGTGATCTGGGAATAGGGGATGTAGTTATTACCCCCCTGTCATGGTCAGATCACTCATCTCTCCGGCTCGACTTCCCTGGCGCTACCCCCCACCGCGGGGAGGCGGAACCAGACTGTCCAAGCTGGTACCGCCCCAGGCGCCTGATGGAACCGGATAGATTCCAGACGGAGCTTGGGCCACTTCCTGTAGACCTGACCCGCTCTCGGTCGGAGGACCTAGTGGCCACCTGGAATAGGGCGGCTGCCGGGGCCTTGGACTGGGTTGCGCCTTTGCGGCCTCTCCTACGGCAACGAACCACACTGGCTCCTTGGTTCACCGAGGACCTGAGGGTGATGAAACGCCATAGGAGACACCTAGAGAGCAGGTGGAGGTCCTCGCGCTCCGAATCTGATCTAACACAGGTAAGAGCCTATTCACGGACTTACCTTGTGGCATTAAGAGCGGCCAAACGTAGACATTGCGCCG
This sequence comes from Natrix helvetica, assembly GCF_964273705.1. Taxonomy (NCBI): domain Eukaryota; kingdom Metazoa; phylum Chordata; class Lepidosauria; order Squamata; family Natricidae; genus Natrix; species Natrix helvetica. The sequence continues at coordinate 22,901,593 of NC_138555.1, forward strand.
CTCTTATTGCGTCCGCCGATAACCGCCCTGCTGCCCTGTTTCGGGTAACCCGCTCCCTCTTATTACAGAGGCCGCGGGAAGCGCCTTTACAGGGCAGAGCAGAGGAGTTTGGAGAATATCTGCAGGATAAAATCGCTCAGATCCGGAGTGGATGGGCCCCCTTCAGTGGACCAGAGGAGTCGTCAGCAGCGAGTCTTGAGAGACCATTCTGGGAGGAGTTTGATTCTGTTGCTCCCGAGGATTTGGACAGGTTGCGTGGACGGCTGCGACCCACTACATGTTTATTGGACCCGTGCCCCCCCTGGCTGGTACTGGCATCCTGGGAGGTGACACGAGGCTGGCTCCTGGGCCTAGTGAACGCCTCATTGGGTGAGGGGTCCCTACCGGCCGCCTTGAAAGAGGCGGTGGTGAGGCCCTTACTCAAGAGGCCTTCCCTGGACCCGATGGAACTAGCTAATTATCGTCCTGTCTCCAACCTTCCCTTTTTAGCGAAGGTTGTAGAGAATGTGGTGGCACAGCAGTTTCCGCGACACCTGGAAGAAACCGATTATCTAGACCCGCGCCAGTCCGGTTTCCGACCCGGTCACAGCACGGAGACGGCCTTGGTCGCATTGGTAGATGATCTCTGGAGGGCCAGGGATAGGGGTTGTTCCTCTATCCTGGTCCTATTAGATCTATCAGCGGCTTTTGATACCATCGACCATGGTATCCTATTGCGCCGGCTGGAGGGGATGGGAGTTGGGGGCACCGTTTTGCGGTGGTTCGGCTCCTACCTCTCCGACCGGACACAATGTGTGTTGGCAGGGGGGCAGAGGTTGGCCCTGAGGTCACTCACTTGTGAGGTGCCGCAGGGGTCGGTCCTCTCGCCCCTTCTGTTCAACACATATGTGAAGCCGCTGGGTGAGATCATCCGTGGTTTTGGGTTTGGATACCATCTGTACGCTGATGACACTCAGCTGTACATTTCCACCCCAAACCACCCCAACGAGGCTGTCGAAATGATGTCCCGGTGTTTGGAAGCCGTCCGGGTCTGGATGGGGGACAACAGACTCAAGCTTAACCCCTTCAAGACTGAGTGGCTGTGGTTACCGGCGCCTCGGTTCAACCAGTTGATTCCATCACTGGCCATAGGGGGCGAATAACTGCCCCCTGTGGAACGGGCGCGCAATTTGGGCATCCTCCTAGATGCCCGGCTGTCGATGGATGACCATGTGGCAGCCGTGGCAAGGGGGGCATTCCACCAGGTTCGCCTGGTGCACCAATTGCGCCCCCTATTGGACCGGGATGCCTTACGCATAGTCACTCATGCGCTGGTGACGTCTCGTCTGGACTATTGCAATGCTCTCTACATGGGGCTCCCCTTGAGATGTACCCGAAGACTACAGCTAGTTCAGAATGCGGCCGCGCGGGCCATCATGGGGAGTACTAGGTACTCCCACATAACACCTTTCCTGCTTGAGCTGCACTGGCTACCTGTGGTTTTTCGGGTGCGTTTCAAGGTGTTGATCACCATCTTCAAAGCGCTCCATGGCACAGGGCCTAGTTACCTGCGGGATCGCATTCTACCACATACATCCCTGCGACCAATTCGCTCACACAGGGAGGGACTCCTCTGGGTGCCGTCCACCAAGCAATGCCAACGGGCGGCGCCTAGGAGTAGAGCCTTCTCTGTGATGGGCCCAACCCTCTGGAATGACCTCCCCCCCGATATTAGAACTACTACCAACTTCCGCTCCTTCCGACAAAAACTTAAGACTCACCTGTTCCGACTAGCCAGCCTGGCCCACTTATAGTTCTACTCTTACCTCCTGGCGGATATTTTATTTGGGATAGTTTTTAAGGTTAATGTTTTTAACTTTTTTTTTAATTTTTTAACAAATTTTAATCTAACTTAACTAAATTGTACAGGGAACTTCTACTACCTCCTCCAGTCCTATGTTTAATTTATTTATTGTATACTTATAACATGTATATTTACTGTTCAACTATTTTAATATAACTGTACACCGCCCCGAGTCTCTTTTGAGAGAGGGGCGGTCTAGAAATCCAATAAAGTTAAGTTAAGTTAAGCATAACAGGAAGAGAACTGCCAACAGCCCATGCTACTCAGCAGAACTCACCAGGATAAACTTTGCATCCAAGCAAATCTTTGTTTTCCAAAGGCTTCACTTACTATACTCACCTATTTTCCTGTGGGTGCAATTCTGTGTTTGTTTAGGTTTTTTTTTTTTTGAGGCTTTTGAAGATATTATTTCTGATCATCGGTAAGGAGAGAGGTTGTCGCACCTCTGCTCACTATGCTTGTTCCTTTCCCACGTCTAAAGCATCTGGCTTCTTTCATCTGGGAAGAGACTTAGGGTAAATGGGAGGCTGGCTATAGCCTTACTTCCCAGGAAAAATATTATAGTAGAACCAACCTGACTTCATTCCTTAGCCCAAGAATGTGTAGCTGCTGTTTTGCTCTATTTTAGTTCTTTCCTCATTCCTTTTTTATTACATTCTGATGAAAGAAATGTCCTTCTGGGTTCAGCTGCAAGTGGGGAAAAAGACACTGGAGACATGGAGGCTGCTTGGAAAGATGGTTTTTGTGGAAAACCGGGGCTCAATCTTCCCAGTTGGGCCAGAGGCCTTCTCCGGGGGGCGATTTCATGAGATGGAGAGTAAAGACACACCACGCAGGGTTCCTCGGGATGAAGCCGCACCCAGAGATGCCTCTGGGGACTTCTTTTATTGGTAAACAATGAAGGGCGGAGTAAAGGGTACATAAATAGGTTTAACACTACCATATTTGGTCGTACTTCCTGTAATAGGTTTACTACCATATTTGGTCATGCTTCCTGTACTAGGTTTAACATTACCATATTTGGTCATGTTTCCTGGCTGCTCATCCTGGCATTGTGGTGGTGAGATCCTTTTGTCTCCTTTGTTTTTCCTCCTAACATGGTTCAGCCTCCTTCCAGAGGCCTACACGTAGTGGAAAATTACCAGAGATAGTTCTTCTGAGCACATGTTTTTTGTTTAGCCCTTAATGGTGGATCAGATACTACTGCAACATCTCCTCTGTTTTTTGTTTTAAAAGGCAGAATATTTAGACTTGTTGCTAAAAAGTGGGAGATGTTGAAATGGTCTCCTCATCACTACTGAAGGCGATGGGAGGTTTTTTATCATAGTTAATGGTGATGATATCATTGTCTGTTTCTTCCTCGCTGCCTTTAAAGGCATCCGGGAGCTCGCTTTGGATAGATTCATCTTGAGGTACCAAGGAATATCCCTTGTTGTGCCATATTGCATTCACCTGAGCGACAGCACGCTTTTCAGCAATCAGTGATAGACTATTGGAAATAGTTTTTACAAAAATTGGTAAGACACAAGGCAATACAATACATCCTAAAGCAATCATACCAATGAGTGCAACAATGGCCTGAAGGCCAGGTAATTTGGGGAACCATGAACCAAACATATCTCTGAAATCTAACCCAGACCATGTCTGGATGGGAACATGGGCAATTCTTACCATATCCAATGTTATTTGTTCAATTACTTTTCCACTGTTGTCTATCTGGATGCAACAATTGGATAGATTAAACTTTCCACATACTCCCCCTTCTTTGGCTAATAAATAGTCTAAGGCAAGACGATTCTGCATAATGTATGTGCGGGAAAGAGCACTTTCTTTGGCAAGTTTTTAAGGCAAGAGCTGTTTTGTTGGTAATGATTTCTACCACTGCTTGGAGTCTTATGATGCGATTAAGCATATAAATGGGTGTGCGATAGCCCCAAGTGCCATCTTGGGCCCATGTAGCAGGGTCATAATAATTGATAATGCGCTCGGGGGGCCAATCATCATCTTTCCAGTTGCCAATGTTAATATTGTTTGAAATTCTAGAAATGTCACGTTTCTGTATGCGGCCTATTTCATCATATAAAGGTATGCCAAGTATTTGGCGTCGTTTAAGAGGAAGAAGGAAAAAGGAGGGTTGAATGACACCTAAAACACAAGAGCCGTACCATCCCTTGGGAAGGACATTATATGCGTAAGCGCCACAAATCCAGTATAACCCGTCAGGTGAAAACCATGGTAAGAGGTCATTTTCAGGGTCCTGTAAATACGATAGGTGTTCTATGGATGCGAGTGAATTGATGGGGGCAGTGGCATTGGTAGAAGACCACCATGTGTTATTATTCCAGGTGGAGAGACACAACAGATTTCCCACTGGGACTCTGTCAGAAGCATTATTTCTTTGGTAGCATACCCGTCCAACGAGATTAGAACTTAATAGCCAAGTTTCATTTGCTCGTTGGAGATAGGTATAGTTTGATTTCCATATTGCGAGTTCAGTGTAATTGGCCTCTCTGGCATGCCATGGCCACTGATCTCCCATATTAGTCCCACCACACACAAAACAATTTTTTACAACCAACTCTTTCGCTATAGTTTCGGCCAAACTAATAAACATATTATGGGCTTTAGGGGGAGCGGGGAGTTGATTGAGTTTTGAAATTTCTTCCTCATATTCCCAAAACACCGAAAGAGAGGAAGAGGAGAGTATGTGGGTTTGAACCCGTACCACAATGTACCCGTAAGGGTCCTTTCCAGTGACATCAATACCAAGGCCAAATCCATAATAATGGGTTGAAGGGGAGTGCATGGTAGGGGCTGATAAACAAACAGTGTTACAGTGGCCGGTGGAACACATGGTGGCAGCCGGGCCTAAGGTAAAGTTAAAACCCTCAGGGCCAGATTGGATGGTTCCAATCGGGCCTGTGTACCAATAGTTATAAGCCTCTTGAAGACTAACGTGCCCAGTGGATTGGACCTTGCGAAGAGTAAAAAGATATTTTTGTACAGTTAAGTATGATTGCTCCCATGAAAAGGAGCCACAGGTGACCCCCATAGCCCCATCACCCTGCCCCTTAGTTATGGCTGTGCAAGCGTCAAAACAAACAGAAACTGAGCCCTTTTGGTTATTTGAGGGGCGATTCCGGGAGGTATTGTGAGCAACATACCCTGATCGTTGTTGGGCAAGGGAAAAGAGAGTTGAGGGTATTTGAAATTTGGCATTCAGATGCCAACTACCCCCTTTATACCCGTATATGTGAATAGAAGCATAAACAGGGCCCAGGGCGTGCGGGTGATAACACTGAGTTCCTGATGAAGTGGTGCAGCAGGCATACACAGTGTTGTTTCGGGTGCAAGAGTCTAGGTCTTTTGTACAGTCTGGCTTCAGTGTGTGGTAGATTAATGTCTGATGAGTGCGAGTGCCTGATTTTGTGGTCTGGATGCATTCCGCACAATCCTGAGAAAGGGTGGTTGCTCGCTTTCGTCTTGGCAGGTGAGAAACTTTAAGAAAAGCGTCAAGTGAAGAAATGAGTTGGCGAGTGGGAAGGCAGGTATGAAGAAGCTGGCACCGATAAACACCAGAGTCTGAGAGTCGGGCGTGATGAAAGGTCAGCGTAGATGAGGTAGGGTTGACACGAGAGGTAATTGTGATGGTAGAAGAGTTGGACAGCTGATGTTCCTCCTTGCCTTTCCGGGCCCACGTTAAAATCATTGGTCCAGGGTCTTTCATGGTAAGGATGCAGGTGAGAGACGTGGTCCCATTAACTGGGGTGGTGGCAATCCGCGGCATCAACATCAGTGGAGGTGGTGGCTGGTTGATCACGGCGGCCGTCACATGTTGATTGTGTTCTGCAGTCCAGATTGCCATCAGGGCGATCAGTAGAAGAGGCTGCATCGCGGACTTTCAGATGGCAAGGGCGGATGTGACGACCTGGAACCCAGAGGACGCGGTCGGGAAGCTGGACAGCTGCGTAGCCCCTCCCCCAGGTGATGAGATCAGCAGGCCCGCGCCACATCAGGTCAGGAAGGCAGCGATAGTAGACTTGAGGTCGCTGGGCTGCAGCAGATGGAGAGGTAGAGAAGTGACGACAGGCAGCAGATGACGGTGGATGACCGGTGAGGTTGAGGAAATTCAGGGTATACAGGCACAGATTAAGAGTATTTTGCACCGCTGGGAGGCCAGGGGGTAGTTTCCCCTGCGAGCCAATATATCTGTCTAAGGCATGTTTCAAAGTTAGGTTGGCACGTTCTACCAATGCTTGGCCCTGACTATTATAGGGAATGCCGAATTTATGTAAAATATCCCATTTTTTACAGAAGTCAGCAAAGGCCGTGCTAGTGTAAGCAGGGCCATTATCTGTTTTTAATTCTTGTGGGCGTCCCAACGATGCAAAGGTCCGAATACAATGATTAATTATATTTTTTGAGGCCTTGCTCCTTTGCGGGGTAGCCATGATGAACCCAGAATATGTTTCAATAGACACATGGATAAATTTCCATGGAGCAAAAGAGGGATATTGGGTAACATCCATTTGCCAGATTTGACAACTTTCAGTCCCCCGGGGATTTACCCCCATGGGGATGGAATGTGCTTGTTTACTGCAGGTAGGGCATTGTTGTAAGATGGCAGTGGCTTCTGCCATTGTTATGCCAAATTGTTTTATTAGTGCCCTTTTATTTTGGTGAAAGTAGGAGTGGCTTTCCCATGGGGTAAGTGAGGTGAGAGGGTAAACAAGAGTGTCAGAAGCCTGTGTGGAGGCCTGTGCTGCAGCAGCATCAGCAATATCATTTCCCTCTTGAAGAAAGCCAGGAAAAGGTTGATGGCTTCTGATATGTGCAACATGAAAAGGATGAGACCTTTGGGAAATTAATTGTTGCAGGATGAGGAAGAGAGATAGAAGGTCAGCTTCAATCGAGGGGGATAAGTATGAGAGATAAATAGAGGAGATTATCTGGGAAACATATAGGGAATCCAGGATTAAGTTGAAAGGTTGGTTAGGAAAGGTTTGAAAAACTAGGATAGAGGCAACAAGTTCAGCCCTTTGTGCTGAAGTTTGGGGTGGGGTAATCTTAGTGTGCCATTTACCGTCTGATTGCCAGGCACAAGCACCATATTTTTTGCTGCCATCTGCAAAGACTGTGATGGCGTTTGGGATAGGAAACTGAGCATTGGGAGAGCGCCATACAAAAGGAACAGTTCTCAACAGTTGAACTCTAGGGTCAGGCGGAGGGTGGCAGGAAAACTGTCCCGGCCAATCGGCCAAAGCAAACTGTAGTTGTTCACTATTTGATAAAAGAGTTTCCCAGGTGGTCAGAGAGCAGGGAACAAAAATAGTGGATGGTTCTACACCTGCAAGCATCTTAGAACGATGGCGTCCCTTCTGTATCAAAAGAGCAAATTGTGAAGGTTTAGAAGTAATGGTAGAGCGAGGAGTGTGTTGTAAGTGAAGCCATTCTAAAATCAGTAAAGAAGGAGTGGCTTGGACAATAGCACAAGTGGGTAAATGAAATGTGTTGCACAATAAGAGAGCAAAAGGAGTGTTTGGTGTCATTCTATCCACCCATCGTACCTGTAAGGCTTGATCAATGAGGAGCAATACCTTCAGCTGTTGTTCCTGTAGGGGAATAACATCAGCAGGATGCTTTCCTTGTGTGAGAGCAGAAAAAAGAGGTGATAATTGTGGTGTTGTCAGGCCTAAATAGGGACGGATCCAATTAATTGCACCTAAATATTGCTGTAATTGAAGCAATGTTGGTTGTTTTGGCAATTTTAAGGAGGGAGATGTGGGGGCGGCATGAGAGGATAATAATTTGTGACCTAAATATTGGAAGGGAGGTTTAGTCTGAATTTTATCGGGGGCAATATATAATCCCCCTTTTTTCAGCACGTTTGCCAATATAGGGAAGGTTTTGAGAACAGTACCAGGTGGGCCTGGAGCTGCAACTAAAATGTCATCCATGTAATGATATATTAAAAAGGAAGGATAAGCCAGTCGATAAGGGTGCAACACCTGAGAGACAAAAAACTGGCACATTGTGGGGCTGTTAAGCATTCCTTGAGGTAACACCTTCCATTGATACCTGCAAGTGGGTTGAGAATTATTAAGAGTGGGGATAGTAAAAGCAAAAAGCGGTCTATCTTGGGGGTGCAATGGAATGGAAAAAAAGCAATCTTTCAAATCAATAATCATGAGGTCATAGTGTTGAGGGATCAAATTTGGGTTGGGAAGACCACACTGAAGTGCCTCCATTGGCTGTAATATGACATTGATTTTTCTCAAATCCTGAAGCAAACTCCAAGTACCTGATTTCTTTTTAATAACAAAAACTGGAGTGTTATAGGGGCTATTTGTTGTTTCAATGTGGTCTTCTTCCAATTGTTTCTGCACCAGATTTTGCAAGGCAGATAATTTTTCCAAGGTAAGTGGCCATTGATTAATCCACACAGGAGTTGTGGATTTCAAAGTGAGGCGTAGCACCAAAGGGGATGACATTATTGTAAAATAAGTTTGGCATCAAATTGTGAAAGTAAATCACGACCCCATAGATTGATATGCAAAGGTAACACAACGGGTTTGATGTGTGCAGTCACCGAGCTGGAGGGTGATGTCACCGAAAGCCAATCGGAGCTGATTCGTGCGGTTTGGGAGCCACCCACACCTCGAACTGAAGGAGCTTCATGGGTGCGCCAGTCTGAGGGCCATTCCGCTGAACGTATGACAGACACGTCAGCGCCGGTATCTAAAATACCAGAAAAAGGACGCCCATTGAGTTTAAATGTAATTACTGGGCGAGAAGCCCGCATGGATTGTTCTATGGCCATGGCTTCAGGAGATTCCAGCAAGAGCATTGTGGCAACAACATCCCCTTGATTAATGGTAATGGGAGTGTTAATCATTATCGAAAGAGCAAGATCGGAAAAGGAGTCAGAGCTTCTCATAAATGGAGCAGCTATGACACCCTGAGCTGTTAAATCCAAATTTGGAAAAATGAGAACGGGCAAAGCGGGGGGCAGAGGGGGGGGAGCTTTGGAGAAATGAACAACTGATAAACGTGAGCAGGTAACCCATAATGTACTGTTTCATCAGCTACCATTTCAAAAGATTGTGAACACCATTTGTCATCCGGAGGTTCAGCCTTTGGGGCGGGGCTAGCTGAATGCCCCGCAATTAGTTTTCCGACTGGGGAGGGGTTTGAGTGGTGCGACACTGATTAGCCCAGTGAAATCCCTTCCTGCAGCGAGGGCAAACGGATTTTGGCTTGGTTTGCTGATTGCTGCGTCGTGAGGCCCCCCCCCCCCAGGAGCTCTGCATTGTGCTTTAAAGTGACCGGTTTTCCCGCAGTTGAAGCAGTTTCCGGTGAGACGGGGGGAGGAAGAAGTGGGAAATGGCGACGGTGGCTGCATGGCAGCAGCCAGTGCCTCCATTTTATGACTCGTGGTGCCGACAATGCGACAAGCCTGCATGAAGTCAGCAAGGGTAATTCCCGGCTTGTTCGCAATGGGCTGCAAAACCTTCTGGCAGTCTACATTAGCATTTTCATAAGCCAATTTAAGGAGGAGCTCCTTGCGAGCCTCTTCATTGTCAATTTGGCGTTCAACCGCTAAATGAAGGCGGCTGAGAAACTCCGAATAACTTTCTGCAGGGCCCTGGATAATTTTTGAAAAGGTTTGGGTAGGTTTTGCAATGGAGTCATCAACCTTCCGCACAGCAGCCATAGCGGCTTGAAAAATAATGGGAAAAGCAGCGCGGTCAGTTTGAGTTTGGGCTGTAATGGTATTAAGTGTGCCAGTGCCTAGGAGGTGATCCATAGTAACATTAGCCGGGAGTCCTCCCTGGACAGAAACAGTAATCTGTTTTTGATATTCTGACTACCAAACAACATACTGAGCGGGCGTAAGAATCATATTGAACAGCATTTGCCAATCAGCCAGCAACATTTCCCCCGCAGATTGAGCAAGCGAGCAAAGCAAACCGTGAGCATAGCGAGATTGCAAGCCATAAGTAGAAACAGCAGCTTTAACGTCTTTTATCACTTTCATACTAAGAGAAGTATAAACAGGGACAGCAGCGGCTCCAGCAGCCGCATTTTGAGGGACAGCAAAATCCACCGGATAGGCAGCGCAAGCTTCCATTTCGTGTAAATCAAGATCTCCCTGTGCTCGAGCTGTTAGCACGGCACGAATCAGAGATCCGCCTACCGGTCGATTAGGAGCAGTGGGGGGGCAGGGACAGGGGGGGCAGGAGGGCATGGCATCGTCTAATTCTTTTTCTGTTTTGTCTGGCTGCCCTTCGGTGGAAGTTTTTACAACTGAGTCATACGGAGGCGGCACCACCTCCGGGGCATTTTGATTTCCAACTGTATAGTGAATCATTAGGCATTCCATAATCATCCGCCAGGTGGTTAAAATTTGAATGGGTGCCCTTGGCGGACTGTGGAAGTATTCTCCCAATTTAGTCCATGTAGAGATTTTTAAAGAGCCCTTTTCGGGATAAGAAGGGCATTTTCCCCAAATATATAATAGCAAATTAATTAATTCCTTCTTTTTTAATTGGGGAAGAGTTTTACCCCCTAGAGAAGCTATTTTTATAGAAGATTCGGTTAATTCCCTTAGCTCATGCAAATGACCAACTTGCTGCCGAGAGAATATTCTACCCATAACTTACGGAGTAACCAAGTCGTGTTTCAGACAGGTCGAATGCGCAGGCCTCTTCCAGGCGGGTAAGCGTGGGCAGTCCGAGACGTATTCCGCAGAATCACGTCGGGGTCACCAGTTGTGGAAAACCGGGGCTCAATCTTCCCAGTTGGGCCAGAGGCCTCTCCGGGGGGCGATTTCATGAGATGGAGAGTAAAGACACACCACGCAGGGTTCCTCGGGATGAAGCCGCACCCAGAGATGCCTCTGGGGACTTCTTTTATTGGTAAACAATGAAGGGCGGAGTAAAGGGTACATACATAGGTTTAACACTACCATATTTGGTCACACTTCCTGTAATAGGTTTAACAGCACCATATTTGGTCATACTTCCTGTAATAGGTTTAACAGCACCATATTTGGTCATACTTCCTGTAATAGGTTTACTACCATATTTGGTCATGCTTCCTGTACTAGGTTTAACATTACCATATTTGGTCATGTTTCCTGGCTGCTCATCCTGGCATTGTGGTGGTGAGATCCTTTTGTCTCCTTTGTTTTTCCTCCTAACATGGTTCAGCCTCCTTCCAGAGGCCTACACGTAGTGGAAAATTACCAGAGATAGTTCTTCTGAGCACATGTTTTTTGTTTAGCCCTTAATGGTGGATCAGATACTACTGCAACAGGTTTTAATGGTGGACAGGACCACATGGCTTGAGTCCTGAACAGAAAAGGTGATCACATGCTTCAATGTTGGGGAGAAGAAGAGAAGGGCCGATGGAGGGGCTTGCTAGGCTTTTTATAACCTGTTCACTCCCACCTCTCTGTTTCCTGTTCCTGTGTAAGAAATGTATTCTGATTGGTTGTCAGACTCACATGGGCCCATGCAAGGGCAACTCTCTAGGCTGAGTCCAGGTTTGGTTGAATTCTCAGTGTTCTCAGATGCCGTGTGGTCAGTTGAGTAAAGGCTTATATTATCATGCCTTCATTCCCATCCCCCTGGAGCTGAAGGGGAGAACTCTTTTATTATGTAAAGGGAATGGCTCAGGCTTTAATGGCTCATGGACAAAAGGTGGGGTCAGGAAGCTGCAGGGAGAGTTACGTTCTCTTTTTGAAACATGTTTCTTTTCACATCCAGAGAAATATTCTGCCTTTTCAATATTTCCTAGGATATTTCATTTTTCTGGGAGAGGGCTGGGTGATACCTTTCCACACACCATTGAATTTCATTTTATTAGATAGTGCCCAATGTTCAAGTTTGTCAAGATCCTTCTGTATCTTAAGCCTATCTTCTGGAGTGTTAGCTATTCCTGCCACCTTGGTGTCATCTGCAAATTTGATGAGTTCCCCATTTATTCCCTCATCCAAATCATTGATGAAGATGTTGAAGAGTACTGGGCCTAAAACAGAGCCTTGGGGTACTCCACTGCATACTTCCCTCCATGTAGATGCAGTTCCATTGAGGACTACACGTTGAGTGCGGTTGGTCAGCCAGTTACGAATCCATCTGGTGGTGATGCTGTCTAACCCACATTCTTCTACTTTATCTAGTAGTAGGTTATGGTCTACCTTATCAAAACCCTTACTGAAGTCCAAGTAAACTGTATCGACGGCATTCCTCTGGTCCACTAATTTTGTCACATTATCAAAGACTACAATAAGATTAGTCTGGCATGATCTGTTTTTGACAAACCCATGTTGGCTTTTGGCTATTACTTTGTTTGCTTCTAGGTGTTCGCAAATTCGTTGCTTGATTATTTTTTCCAGAATCTTTCCTGGTATTGAGGTCAGGCTGATAGGTCTGTAGTTTCCTGGATCTATTTTTTTCCCTTTTTTGAAGATGGGAACCACATCAGCTCTTTTCCAGTCCTCTGGTAGTTCCCCGGTGTTCCAGGTTCTCTGAAAGATATAATTCAGTGGTTCTGAGATCTCGTCTGCTGGTTCCTTCAGAACCCTGGGGTGTAATGCATCCGGTCCTGGTGATTTGAACTCGTCTAGGGTAGACAGGTGCTCACTTACCATTTTCTTCCCTATTTAAACTTGTGTTCCTAATCTGATTTTTGTGGTGCTCTTTTTGATAGGTTGGACTGTTTTATCCCTTTGTGTAAAGACAGATGCAAAACATGAGTTAAATAGTTCTGCTTTCTCCCTGTTGCTTGTCACCTTCTTGCCACTTTCTCCTAGCAATGGACCAATTGTTTCCTTAATTTTTTTCTTGTTTTTAACATGTTGGAAGAAGCTTTTTTTGTTAATTTTTACTTTTGTGGCAAGCCTTTCTTCATTGTGAGCTTTAGCTTTCCTCACTTCATCTTTACAGGCTCGGGCTATTTGCTGATATTCTGCCTTAGTTATGTCCCCCTCCTTCCACTTTTTATACTTATCTTTTTTGTCTTTCAATTTGTCAGAGAGTTCTTTATGCAGCCATGCTGGTTTCTTTTGGGAGCTGTTATTTTTCTTCTTCATTGGTATTGTGCTAGACTGGGCTTTTGTAATCTCATTTTTCAAAATGTCCCAAGCTTCTTGAGTTGTTTTCCCCTTGAGGATTCTCATCCATGGAATTTTTCCCAAGCTCTCTCTAAGTTTATTGAAATTAGCTTTCTTAAAGTCCAAGACTCTAGTTTGACTTTGTTCTACTACTTGTGTTTGCATAATGTTGAATTCCAATATCGCATGGTCACTTGCCCCCAGGGTGCCTGTGGTTTCAACACCTTCTATCATTTCCTCTCTGTTAGTGAGAATTAAGTCCAATATGGCTGATCCCCTTGTTCCCTTCTCTACTTTTTGGAAAACAAAGTTGTCTGCTAGGTTTGTTAGGAACCTGTTGGATCTTCCACTTGGTGCAGAGTTTGTTTCCCAGTTGATGTCAGGGTAGTTAAAATATCCCATTACTATTGTGTAACTTGATCCAAATACATTGGCCTTCAACTCTCATAATCCATCAACAGCATGGCTGGAAGCTCTGTTTGGGGGAAAATATGTAGAATTTATAGTCACACCCACCAGGTTGCGGCTGTCTTGGGAATTGTGCATGTCCTTTTGATTTACAGGTAATTCTCGTTTAGCAACTACCTTGTGTCAGGCCTGCCTCCATTCAAAACCCATGAAAGAAAACCCCCAACTCCATTGAAGCAGAGAAGGGGTCCTTTTACTGAGTTTGAAATCATAGCAGTGAAAGAAAAGCAAGATCTGAGCCAAAAGGCGTGAAAGTTACATATTGAAAGTTTCCCCAAATCCCTCCCCCCAGGGACCCAAGCTGAATGTCCAATCCCCATCCCACATAGTGTCATGTGAGACACATCTTCAGGTGTTTCAGTCCATCTGGAGTTTCAGGACAGTTGTCCTTGACTGGATGTAAACAACTCCATTCAGCAGCGCAGTAATTCGTGAGAGCAAACCTCCCTTTTTATTCACATGGGCCTTCTTCACACCAGCTCACTTCCCAAACCCTAATGCCATGCCCTCCCCACCCCGTTATTATGGAAGCCGATAGCAAGCAAGCATCAAAGGGAAAACCCATCACGGAGATCTGGCTAACACCTTGTTTAGCAACTGTTTGCAGCTTACAACCGTCATGAAAAAGTAACTTTGCAACTAATCTTCACATTTATGACCTTCACGGGCATGTAAAACAAAGGAAAGCTGAAAAAAGATCGTAAGCAGTCATGGTTTCACTTAGTGACTGCTTCATTTGATGACCAAGTTGCCAATCTCAATTGCCAATCTCAATTGTGTTCACTTGTCAGCTTTACTAGGTAGACCTGACAGGAAATGCAACCAGGTGAGCTAATTCTACCTTATTGTAAAGCTACATTAACAGAATCTTGCAAGTCTTGCAAGATTATTTAGACCCGCGCCAGTCCGGCTTCCGGCCCGGGTACAGCACGGAGACGGCCTTGGTCACGTTGGTTGATGATCTCTGGAGGGCCAGAGATAGGGGTTGTTCCTCTATCCTGGTCCTATTAGATCTCTCGGCGGCTTTCGATACCATCGACCATGGTATCCTGTTGCGCCGACTGGGGGGGTTGGGAGTCAGGGGCACCGTTTTACGGTGGTTCGGCTCCTACCTCTCCGGCCGGACGCAACGTGTGTTGGCAGGGGAGCAGAGATCGACCCTGAGACCCTTCACTTGTGGGGTGCCACAGGGGTCGGTTCTCTCGCCACTCCTGTTCAACACATACATGAAACCGCTGGGCGAGATCATCCGTGGCTTTGGGGTGGGATATCATCTGTATGCTGATGATACACAGGTATACATCTCCACCCCGAACCACCCCAACGAGGCCGTCGAAATGATGTCCCGGTGCTTGGAAGCCGTACGGATCTGGATGGATGACAACCGACTCAAACTCAACCCCTTCAAGACGGAGTGGCTGTGGCTTCCGGCCCCCCGGTTCAACCAGTTGCTTCCATCTCTGGCCATCGGGGGCGAGCAACTGGCCCCCATGGAACGGGCGCGCAATTTGGGCGTCCTCCTAGATGCCCGGCTGTCCATGGATGACCATGTAACAGCCGTGGCAAGGGGGGTGTTCCACCAGGTTCGCCTGGTGCGCCAATTGCGCCCCTTATTGGACCGGGATGCCTTGCGCACAGTCACCCATGCGCTGGTGACGTCTCGCCTGGACTACTGCAATGCTCTCTACATGGGGCTTCCCTTGAGATGCACTCGGAGACTACAGTTGGTCCAGAATGCGGCCGCGCGGGTGATTATGGGGAGGACTAGGTACTCCCATATAACACCTCTCCTGCGCGAGCTGCACTGGCTTCCTGTGGTCTATCGGGTGCATTTCAAGGTTCTGATTATGATCTTTAAAGCGCTCCATGGCACAGGACCTAGTTACTTGCGGGATCGCATCCTGCCCCATACATCCCTACGACACCCAGGGGCAGGGCCTTCTCTGTGAAGGGCCCAGCCCTGTGGAATGACCTCCCCCTTGATATCAGGATTACTTCTGATCTCCGCTCCTTCCGTGTAAAGCTCAAGACCCACCTCTTTCAATTGTCTGGCCTGGCTCAACCGTAGTTTATCCTTTTCCTCCTGACAGTCCTTTTTAAATTGTATTATTATTTCGGGGTATTTTTAATGACTAATTTTTATTATTATTAATGTAATGTATTTTTAATTATTACCTCCTCCATGCATGTATGTATATGTATGTATATGTGTGTATTTTTATTTTTATATGTATGTATGTATATTTTATTGTACGCCGCCCCGAGTCCCTTGCGGAGAGGGAGCGGCTAACAAATTAAATTTCTATTTCTATTTCTATTTCTAGTCTGAAAGTACAATTCTCCCACCATCTCCTTTACAGTCCGAGAAACTAGGGAGGGTCTCTTCTGTGATACAAGAGTCTCCACTGTGTTAGTGGCTGCTGAAGTTTAGAACTGTTACAATCCTAAAAAAATATATGAAAAAGCTGTAAAACTGTTCCCTGGGTTGTATTGTTTGGATAGAAGGGTGCAAGAGGTAAAATTTGAGCCATCATAAACATCTCTGGGTTTGTAATGGCCCTCCTGTTGCCTTCCTGCACTCCGGGCGGAA
This sequence comes from Natrix helvetica, assembly GCF_964273705.1. Taxonomy (NCBI): domain Eukaryota; kingdom Metazoa; phylum Chordata; class Lepidosauria; order Squamata; family Natricidae; genus Natrix; species Natrix helvetica. The sequence continues at coordinate 22,917,610 of NC_138555.1, forward strand.
TGCTGCCTTGTGATCAAGCTCTTTTGTCAGTGAGTTTTGCTCTTTTGTCCGCCTAATTGCCTTCCAATCCCACGTTCGTCGCCAGTGTTAGATCGGGTAATGAAAGGCACAAAAGGCTAGCGATAACAACAGCTCTTTATTGGTATAAGGACAGGCATCCACTGAATGCATGGTCGGGCAGCTCCCTTTTTAAAGGGGAGCTGTCCAGCGCTCCAGCCAATCAGGGGCCTCTCTGTTCCCGCCGGAAAAGAGAGGACCTGAGTGGAAACTACTATTGTCTTGCTGCAACACCGGGGGGGGGGGGAGTATCTAACAAATTGATTGACCGCCAAACTCCAGTGGACTCCAGATATTTAAGGTAATGACTAAACCACCTTTCACTTCCATTTCTCTCCCCAAAATAAAGAATGAATGTTGCTAACATGCATAGAAGTCTGGTAGAAGTTTCAGTTACACCATACATATTATGTCATCATTGCAGAAATGGCACATACTACAATTTTAATTGGCTGTGCATAATTTGGTTGAGTTCGGTAGCTTTAGAAATTGAATAAATAAATTTGCATGGTGACATGATGTTCATAACATCACTTATGCTACTTGCCCCCAGCAGCCAGTCATGCTAGAGTGAGGAGGTTTGGGATGTAATGTACTGAATTACTTGTATCCAACTGAATGCAGCAAGTGAATGCTCAGCAAAATTACATATGGCCATGCTCCTTTTAAAATACTTAAAATAAAACCATTAGTATACATTCATGATGCTCAGTCTGGATTTCTGCCAAAAAGACAGTTAAGGAATAACATGAGAACTGTCTTGAATATTATAGAATTCTTATAGTATCATAATAAAGAACAGGCAGCTTTAATATTCAGAGAAGGCCTTTGACAACTTAAATTGGGCCTTTATGTTGTGAGCTCCGGCTGCCATTTGAGGGGGACAACTGGGCTAGCTGCCAAGACTCGTGCTTACCAGATGGAGATTTCCCTCCTCCACAAGCAGTCCAGCTGAAAACTCTACAAAGCTCTTCATGATTGACTGCCAGGAGGTTTCCACTGAGAACATTCCAGAACTGATAACTGACTGAGAACAATCCATGATTGATTACCGAGTGGTTTTCACTCTGGGTCACAAGGTGATGGGTGTGCACACGCACGGGGGTGGGGTTTAGCCTAATTACCATGTACCTATAAAAGGTGGTGGGGAGCACCTGGTGTCAGCTCTGACAATTTATTCATTGCTTTATTTATTTATTTATTTATTTATTTATTTATTTATTTATTTATTTATTTATTTATTTATTTATTCAATTTATAGGCCGCTCCCTCTCCACAAAGGGACTCGGGGCGGCGTACAATTCAATATACAAACAAATGACGAGGAGGAGGTATATACAAAAACATTGTACAATACATAAATAAATAATCATGAGTTAAAACAACACAGTAAGATTAAAACAATTAAAATACCCCAAAAGTCAGAATTAATTTAAAATTTAAAATTGTCCAGGGGGATTAGAGAATGTAGTTATAATTCAAGCCAGGCCGGCTAGTTGGAACAGGTGGGTCTTGAGTTTCGTGTGGAAGGAGCGGAGATCGGTAGTTGTCCTAATGTCGGGGGGGAGGTCATTCCAGAGGGCTGGCCCCATCACAGAGAAGGCCCTACCCCTCGGCGCCGCCCTCTGGCATTGCTTAGTGGACGGCACCCGGAGGAGTCCCTCTCTGTGAGAGCGAATTGGTCGCAAGGATGTATGGGGCAGGATACCATCCCGCAAATAACTAGGTCCTGTGCCATGGAGCGCTTTAAAGATGGTGATCAACACCTTGAAACGCACCCGGAAGACTACAGGGAGCCAGTGCAGCTCACGCAGGAGAGGTGTCACATGGGAGTACCTCGTACTCCCCATAACTGCCCGCGCGGCCGCGTTCTGGACCAACTGCAGTCTCCAGGTGCATCTCAAGGGGAGCCCCATGTAGAGGTCGACCTCTGCTCCCCTGCCAACACACATTGCGTCCGGTCGGAGAGGTAGGAGCAGAACCACCGTAAAATGGTGCCGCTTACCCCCAGCCCCTCCAGCCGGCGCAATAGGATACCATGGTCGATGGTATCGAAAGCCGCTGAGAGGTCTAATAGGACCAGGATAGAGGAACAGCCCCTATCCCTGGCTCTCCAGAGATCATCTACCAACGCGACCAAGGCCGTGTCTGTGCTGTGCCCCGGTCGGAAGCCGGACTGGCGCGGGTCTAGATAATCAGTTTCCTCCAGGTGACGTGGGAACTGTATGGCCACCACACTCTCTACAACCTTCGCTAAGAAGGGAAGGTTGTAGACAGGACGATAATTAGCTAGCTCAGTTGGGTCCAGAGAAGGCTTCTTGAGTAAGGGCCTCACAACCGCCTCTTTCAAGGCGGCTGGTAGGAACCCCTCACTCAACGAAGCATTCACTAGTCCCAAGAGCCAGCCTCGTGTGACCTCCCAGGATGCCAGTACAAGCCAGGAGGGACATGGGTCCAATAAACATGTGGTGGCTCGCAGTCGCCCACACAACCTGTCCAAATCATCGGTGGCAACAGAGTCAAACTCCTCCCAGAAGTGCTTTGTTGGTCAGTTCATGCCAGAGGAAAAAGATAAAATGCATTTTCAAACCATCTCCGTGTTTGGCTGTTTTCATTCACCCTTCGGAACCTGACATATGTTTAAAGTCCTGGAAGAAATAGATTTTGGTGGGAATTTTATCCAAGGGCTCAAAGCTGTTTATACATCACAGGAAGCAAAAAATTGTTATTAATGGTAACTTAACACATGTGAAATCTGAAAGTGTACAAGACAAGGATGTCCTTTGTCTCCTTTGCTGTTTATTCTGGTGTTCGAAGCTTTGAATAGAGATATCAGGCAAGATGAGAAAATAAGAGGTATAAACATTAAGAAGGAAGTTTATAAGCTGAGAGCTTTTGCTGATGATTTGGTAATATTTCTGCAAGACCCAAAACACAATATAGAATATTTGACAAGGAAATTAAAGAAGTTTGGGTCTTTAGCAGGTTTCGAAATAAATAAGCAGAACACATCAATGCTGATTAAGAATATGACAGGATGGGGATATATTGATTAAAAAGTCTGGTTTTAGGGTTGAGAAAAGGGTGAAATATTTGGGGGTCATATTAACAAACACAAATACAAAACTGTTCCAAAACAATTATGTACCTCTCTGGAATGACATTAAAAAAGATTTATTAAGAGGGGATAAATTGCAGTTATCACTATTGGGCAGAATCTCTGTAATTAAGATGAGTGTCTTACCAAAGATGCTTTTTTTGTTTCAGACACTACCAATACTTGCAACCGATATTCCATGTAAACAATGGCAGAGGCAGTGGTGGGATTCAAATAATTTAACAACCAGTTTTCTGCCCTAATGACCAGTTGGGTAGGTGTGGCTGGGTAGTCATGTAACTGGGTGGGTGTGGCCAATTCGAAGCCACTCACGTCGAGGGGTGCTTCGCCTCGCCTGGCCTCTTGTGACCGTGGGGATGCTGCAACAGTCATAAGGGTGAAAAACAGTCATAAGTCACTTTTTTCAGTGCTATTGTAACTTTGAAAGGTCACTAAATGAACTGTTGTAAGTCAAGGATTACCTATACAAAAATACAAAAAGCTTCTTTGCTTGCAAAAAGCTGCCCTAAATACCAATCATTAGATTAGAAATGGGGGAATACACACTGAAGATCAATGATAGCCACAGCCATCATGGAAACCTAAACCATTCTGTCTGAATACCTTCCTTTTCATCAGCAATACCTGCAAGCCAGAGTTACAAATCAGGCAGGGTGCCAGAGCATAGTTAAAATACAACGATAACTATCAGCAGCCAACTCTTGCTCATAAAGTGAAACCCTTTAGCAGAGAGGCCATTTAAGCTCTCCAGAAAGTGGGTGGGCACACTTGGGCTACATAATGCTGATGTCAGCATTCCAAATATCCAAAATTAAATCAGAGTCCAAGGCAGAGCTTTCCTCAAACTTCCAATTTATTAAGAAAGACTTGTTGGCACATCTGTGGAAAACCCGAATCTGAAAGCTTCCTGGGTTTTCCCACCCAGTTGAAAGTTCATGATCTTGCCCCCACACCCACAAGTCCATTGCATGGTCCAATCTTCCACTTCCACGCTGGCAGTTCCACCCATCCAGTTCCGGTCAGGCTCAGAGGTGTAGAAACAAAGGATGACCTTGGGCTTCTAGAAAGGATTTTTTTATTTTGACAACAACAAATTCTACTCCTTACTATTCCCCCTCCCAATTCCCCACTAATGAAAAAGCATAGTAAAATATGTGGCAGGCCAAAGATCCTAAAAGGAACCGGCTGCAGCCCAGACAGGCGGCCTCTCCTCAGAAGAAAAACGTTTCCTGAAAAGAGAATAACATAAGGGTTAATGTAACAGAATTAACCACCACCACCACCCCGCAAGGGGGACCCTTTGGCTTATCAGGAAACTTATCATGGAATTGTTTTATTTTTTATTTTATTTTTTTATAAAAAAAATTATTTTTTGAATAAAAACAAACAAAATCATCTTCCATTACAAATTGTAGAAAGTGTGTCAATTGGTTACAAAGAACTTTTGTGCATCCCTTCCACAGTCATCCCCTCTGATTCATATCAAATTGTATATTTTACATCACATATATTTATATATATTGCTATCATCATACCTCATTCTTCATATGACTATAGTTGTTTTAACGTCCCTTTATAACAAACATTCCAAAATTTAGAACAAAACCACATAGTGGCATTCCCTTATTTATTTTCAATATCATCCAACCACATTATACCTTTATAACACATTCAAAATAAAAATTATGTTTAATAACAAAATTTTTAGACCTCGTTTCTTAATCATTGCTTACAATTTATATCCATTTTCCCTTTTATCCTGTCAACACAAATTATTACATTATTATCATTATCAGTCATTTATTTAACGATAGTTTGACTAAGTTTAACTTACTTTATCCCCTTTTTTCACCATTTAAATTTTTTACCAAGTTTCCTCTTAAACCAATACATATATATACATTGTTATCCTTATCATTTATCTAACTTTATCCATTAACACTACATTTTTAACATAATGCTCTAATTTTAACAAAATTTTTAAACTTCTTTTCTTAATCATTGCATACAATTTATATCAATTTTCCCTTTTATCATGTCAATACAAATTATTACATTATTATCATTATCAGTCATTTATTTAACGATAGTTTGACTATGTTTCACTTACTTTTTCCCCTTTTTTCCCCTTTTAAAAATTTATACCAAGTTTCTTCTTATCAAACCAATATATATGTGTACATTGTTATCATTATCAATTATTTACCTAACTTTATCATTATCACTACATTTTTAACATAATGCTCTAATTTTAACTAAATTTAACTAGTGTTTTATTATTAATTTTCATATCTCAACCTGTGTCTTTTCAGTAATAGTGTAGTCCTATTTTTTTTTGCCATTTGGTCTTCTGGTTATTTCCTTAATCAAATTTGTTTGGACTTCTCTTCGCAACTTGTTGCTTATTACATATCTTGTAAAATCTCGAAACCCTCTGTCAGCTTCGTTAATCAGTTTACCTTTGGTTATCAGTAATGTTTTGGTCAAAATTTCTCTCCTTAAGTCCATCCATTCTTCTCTTTTTTCTTCTTCTATATCTTGAAATCTGTAGTAAAACACCTTTCCATCTATCTTCCCTTTCCTTATTCCACTCTTTCCATCTCCAACCACACTAAGTTCACTGTCAATATCCACAGTTATCTTGCCTCTTCATTTCCCCCTGGGTTTTTAGGACTCCAGCCTCTACTTTTTCCATTTGCTGAATATCTTCTATTTGCTGAGTATCTTCCATTTTTCCATCAGGTTTTGCCACATTAAAGTTTATATTTTCAATATTTTCCAATCTCTTCTCAATTCTCTCTGTTGTTTCTAATGATTTTTGAATTCCAGACATAATCAGTTGCAATGTTTATGATTTCCTTTTGAATTTGTGTCATCCTTCCAATTAATAAACACAGCCACTCTGGTTGAAAAACAAATCTTTGTTTTCACTTCTTTCCAGCTAGCAACAAGCATCCAAAGGGCACCTGCATAAACAATCCATGCCCTTCTTTATAAACAAGCTGAAGCCTTTGAAGTGCAAGGTCAAAATGATCAAAGGGAGAAAAGAAAAAGCAATGTTTCCAGGTCTCAACCTCCAACCTCCAAGTGGAAGTGTAACTTCTTTTCCCTCTAAGGTTACTACCCTCTTTATATACCTTTTAAATCTTCTTTATGATTCAGGCTTAGAAGAAATAAAGTTCTTAAATAAAACCAAATAAAAAGAAGAAATCCATCCCAATCAATATTGTAGAAGTAAAGGAAAAAAATGAATCCATAGATAAAAAAAGAAATAGAAGGAGAAAATCCAAAACTTTCACTTTAAAAAGTAAAAAATATTCACAAAGCTTCCATCGATAGAAAAAAATAAAATAAAAAAAGATAACACACTGTCCAATTATGCTAATTCCTCTGCTTATTTCCTTTTCTTTACCAATTTGATTTAACTTCAATCTTTTTTGGGCAGTCTTTTATAAAAATACAATTTCCTCACCAGATGGACATACTTTCTCTTTCCGCTTTTCCTCCCGTTGCGGAGCTGTCCTGACTTCAGCAGCTTGAGGCTGTACTTTTTGTCGCCGGCTAGAAGATATTCTCTTGGATCAATCAGGGACTTTGCAATGTCCCTGAGATCAGCAAGTCGTACTCTTCCCTGTCACTGTCTCTTCGGGACGGTTTAGGTCCAGATGGACCATCCAGCGGCAAAAGTATCGACTGCGATCTCGGAGCCCCGAGATCACACGTCGTGTCGTCACAACGTCAGCGCCTTTCTCCTCATGGAATTGTTTTATTAACGTCTCCACTTTTAGGTTCCAGCTTTTCACTCAAGTAGCTTCAGACAAAGGGTAACCCTTCCAATGCACTAAATACTGTAAGTGACCCCTATACAGCTTGGAGTCTACATTTTTTTCCCACCTCATAACGTGTTTCCCCCTCTATCACTACAGAAGGAGGCAAAGCTTGGGTGGATGGTCTTATGCTGGATCCAATTACTGGCTTCAACAAGCTACAATGAAATTCTGGGTCAATTTCCCTAGACTTCTGGGTAGACTGAGTTGAACTGTAACTGGGTTAATTATCATCACTATTGGGAATGGACCTAGAAATTTTGGGCCAAATTTCTTGTTAGGCATTCTAAATCTTTTTTTTTTTTAAACAGAATTTTTTATTAGTTTTACAAAAAGTTTCAGGAAAAGGGATAATGGATAAAGTTACAAATTTTGACAGCTACATTATGCAGGAAATGGCACTCCCCCCAATTCTCATAACTTTCACTTATTAATACATTAGATAATTACTACTTAGCAGTATTTTGACAGCATATTTTTACCTTATGTCTTCAAGTAATTTCAATCTATTTTATATCAAACAGAAAAAAATTCCCTGTATTAGCAATTGCATTATTTTTCTAATTCACTTTTGTGATCTACGTTTTCTCAGTGTTGCCTCTTCTCCCCCCATCAGCAAGGCTCCGGCACCTCCCGTGTCTTGTGTATCCCGTGTGGTATCATCAGTTTTGTCTAGGAGCACTTTGGTTTTTTCCATGAAGGCCTCGGCCTCCATAGTTATATTAATTCTAACTCTAGTGTCCTCCCATAATATCAGCACACCTTCTGGCAGAAGCCACCAAAACCAAACCCCTTTCTGGTATAGTTTCTTCGCTAAAAGCGAATTTTTTTTTTTTATCTCTGACTTTCTTTGGGATTTGTTTCAGGATGACTATCTCTCTATCCTTGTATTTTAACACTTGCCCCCTTTGTGCACTCAGAATCTCATCTCTTGTAGTCTTTCTAAGAAATTTAAAGTGAACCTCCCTTGGAACATTGTGTGTTCTAGCATAAGCTGAATTGACTCTATAGACCAGGTCAATATCCCATCCCAACTGTTGTCTGTCTTTTTTAATATATTCAGCCAATAGCTTTGTCATAATTTCCCTCAAATCTTCATCATCAGCCTCAATTACATTTTGAAATCTAAGGAAAAAAGACATCCTTTCAAACTCCATTTTTATCTGATGGTTCTCAAGTTCTTGGTTTCCTCTCTGGACCCCCCTCACCTCCCCCCTCATCTCGGCCGTCCCCTCCTCCAAAACTTCCAGTCTTTGCGTATTTTGAGCCGTTCGGTTTTGATTTTCTCTGAGCTGTTCGTTCATTTCTTTCAGTTGATTCTTCAGTTCCTCCTGCCCCTTTAAGATCTTTTGGAGCATCTGTTGGGTTAAGTCCTCCTCCGGGGCCTTGGGCTGTAACAGAGATGGTAATGTCTGTTGCCCGCTGGGGCTGGACGTTGAGGATGTTGGGGCAGAACCAGCAAAGCCTGGTTTCCCAGGTGGTGGTCTTTTCAGTGCCATTTTGGTAAAGAGAGCTCAGAGATGTCTGTGTCAATACAGTGAAAAGGCAACTGTAAAGGTGGATAGCCAAGAGAGATCACGAGGCAGGCAGTCCAGGCAAATAAAGACCTTTTCTATAGTTCAAATCCAGACAATAAAATCCATTGTTCCAAGTCCAGAATATAGTATATCAAGAAATATCTTTGTCACGGAGACAAAGACAAAATGCCAACAGTTTCCATGGGTGGAGTCAAATTTCAGAGTGCATGAAGACAGCGGAAGTGTGCCATCTTGCCTTGCCAGCACCGGGATCAGAAGGCAACAAACCAAAAGTTTTCAAAGTTTTCAAAAAAGTCAGATCATCACCTCATTTTCACAATTGCAACAGAGTATTCATCTGCTGCTTGCTAAGAGTGTGATTTCATTCCAGAGCTCCCCCCCCCTCCTCCGGGGGTAGAGAGCAGTTCAAAGCAGCTTATGCAAGGGGGGGGGGAATTCCCCTCCCTCCAGTCACACTTCCCAAGAACAGATTGAACGCTTTAAAAAGCTGGCAATCCTTTTTTTTAACAGTCAGAAAGGGGAATGGGGAGAATTTCCACCTCACCACATTGCAGCTGCAGCCTTCCAATTGCCGAATTCGCCCAGCTGTCTCGACGCGAAAGCTCCTCGCGCCTCCCCTTTAGCCTCCTGGTGCCTAGGGCAATGCAGGGAGCCCCCCAAGAGCGCGCGGGGCGAGCAAAACATGCCCGTCGCTCTCCACAACCAGAACCGGAAGAAGCTAGGCATTCTAAATCTTATGTATGTGGTAGATACAAAAACTTTGTCCCCCACACAAAAGGGGGGTTGGAGCGAGCGATGTTTATCAGCTTTCTTCTTGTAGGCCTCTGCCGCATCTGCTAGAGCTTTCTTTGTATTTTCCCATCCTTTTTTTAGCGTGTCCATCCATTCAATCAGAGACACAGAGGAGGGAGTTTCTCTAGGCAGCTTAGGCATGGGAACAAATTCCATGCCACTGGTAATTTGGAAAGCAGTTAATCCAGTGCTGCTGTTGACTGCGTTGTTGTACGCCATTTTGGCGAAGGGTAGCAAGTCTGAACAATTGTCTTGCTGCTAGTCCACATAACACCTGATGTATTGTTCCACCATCGCATTGGCCCTCTCTGCTGTGCGGTTCATGCTGGGATGAACCGCTGAGCTCAGTCCTTGTGTGGACTCAATGGATCTCAGGAACCCTCTCCAGAACTTGGCTGTGAACTGGACTCCGCGGTCTGAAATGATCCTCTTGGGCACCCCGTGCAGGCGATAAATGTGTTTCACAAACATTTTCGCTATTTTCTTTGCGGACAGCAACCCTGAGCAAGCGATGAAGTGTGCCTGCTTGGAAACCAAATCAATAACTGTCCAGATTACTCTATTCCCACTGCTGTCTGGGAGTTCGACGATGAAGTCCATTGCGACCTCTTCCCATGGTCGGTTAGGGCTGGCCACTCGTTGTAGTAGTTCAGGGGGCTTCCCCGGTTGTGTTTTCATCATTGCGTAATTAGCAGAGCTTTTTACTTAATCTTCCACCTCCGATTCCATCTTTGGCCACCAAAATTGACGCCTGGCGAGGTGGAGCGTTTTTAGGAATCCAAACTGGCATCCTAGTTTTACCTCATGGCTTCGCTGTAGAACTTCCAGCCTCAACCCCACAGGGACGTACAGTTTGGACCCCTTCCAGGCTAATCCATCTTTCATCGTTAGGATAACCTTACAATACAATACAATAGTAGAGTTGGAAGGGACCTTGGAGGTCTTCTAGTCCAACCCCCTGCCTAGGCAGGAAACCCTATACCGTTTCAGACAAATAGCTATCCAACATCTTCTTAAAGACTTCCAGTGTTGGGGCATTCACAACTTCTGGAGGCAAGCTGTTCCACTGATTAATTGTTCTCACTGTCAGGAAATTCCTCCTCAGTTCTAAATTGCTTCTCTCCTTGATTAGTTTCCACCCATTGCTTCTTGTTCTACCCTCAGGTGCTTTGGAGAATAGTTTGACTCCCTCTTCTTTGTGGCAACCTTGTTATTGTTGAGCCGCAGGTCTGCTGGGAGTGCTGACTTCATTGCTGTCATCAGCTTATCCTGCCTTCGGTTGGTGACTTGGGTAGGAGGAAGAAAGGATGGGGTGAACAACTTCTTCCTTCTCACTGTTGTACTGCGGTTTTCTCGACTAAACATCTGCCAATAAGGTTTTTGGTACTTGTTGGATACCTAGGGGTTTCGTCTCTGCTGCAGGTGCTGCAGGTTCTGGGCTCTTGGGTTCAATAGTCCCTGGGTGGCCCTTTGGCTCCACCGGTGGTAGCGGCCCAAACGCGATCATCAATTTCCTACTGACGTCTTCCCACTTTATCGTAGGCTTCCACTTGTCAAGCCATGCAAGCACCAAGATAATTAATTCTGGCATCTTTGGAACCACAATGAATCTGAGGAGCTCATAGTGGCGGCCTACTTGTAGCTTTACCAGTTCAGTCATTAGCGTGCCCCCCCAATTAGCGTTCCATCTACCTGCTTAACCCGAATGGGACAGGCTAGAGGACTTGTGCGTATGCCTAGTTGCTTTACTTTAACTTTAACTTTTATTTGATTTCTAGACCACCCCTCTCGCAGAAGGGACTCGGGGCGGTGTACAGTCATATTAAAAACAGTAAATATACATAGTATAAATATAAAATAAATATAGATGTGGCTGGAGGAGGTAGCAATAGTTTACTGTACAATAGTTAAAGTTAGATTTAAAATTTTAAAAAATTAAAAATACATTAAAAAACACCCCTAAAAACTATCCCAGGGTAAAATATTTGCCAGGAGGTATAAATGGGACTATAAATGGGCCAGGCCAGCTAATTGGAACAGGTGAGTCTTAAGTTTTTGTCGGAAGGAGCGGAGGTCGGTAGTAGTTCTGATCGACATGCTGATTAAGCATCGAGTGCAACCGGTATCCACGATTGCTTCAACTTCCCCTTCCACTCCCGTTTCGGGTACTTGGAGCTTGGCTTGGAAGGTGAAGGGACGGATGGGTGCACTCACCATCAGGTCGTCTACACTATTCTCTTCCTTCAAAGTTTCCCCATTGCGTGGACTCTTCATCACCTTAGGTTGGGGATCAGTTTTCTGAGGTTGTTGGCTCAGATGACTCTTTTCTGGTGGCATCTGGGGCCTTCTCTTGACCGCGCTGGTGGTTGGTGTGCACGTTTGTGATATTTGGGCTGGAGCCAGACACTCTGATGCTCTGTGGTCAAGTTGACAGCACCGGTGGCCTTTTATTGGCCCCCACGAGAGAAGGAACCAAGTTAATATCTCTAAACTTAGGAACCGCCCAGTGGTGGGTTTCAAATTTTTTTAGAACCTATTCTGTAGGTGTGGCCTGTTTTGTGGGAGTGGCTTGGCGGTTATGTGACTGGGTGGGAGTGGCTTGGCGGTCGTGTGACCAGGTTATGTGGTGAAACTCACTTAACAACGCTCTTGCTTAGCAACCAAAATCTTGGGCTCAATTGTGGTGATAAGTTTTCTTTCTTTCTTTCTTTCTTTCTTTCTTTCTTTCTTTCTTTCTTTCTTTCTTTCTTTCTCTTTCTTTCATCTCTCTCCCACTTTCTTTTTCTTTCTTTTTTCTTTCTTCCTTTCTTTCTCATTCCTTCTTTCTCTTTCTCTTTTTTCTTTCTCTTTCTCTATCTATCTTTGTCTCTCTCTTTTTTCTCTCACTCTCCCTCCATTTCTTCCTCCTTCCTTCCTTCCTTTCTTGTGTGTATCTCTCCCTCTTCCTTCCTTCCTTTCTCTCTTCCTTTCTCTCAGGCAAGATGCGCGTCTTGCTTCTCGGTGTGCGGGAAGTCCCTTTATGCAACCCAGCCTCTCTTTCAATTGGACAGGAAGCTCCATCCTACCATGCAGACAGCTGGTTGAGAATCACTCATTGGAATTGCCTGCAATTCTTGTTACTGTGAGAGGCTGCATGTTGCAAAGAACAGAGCAAGGCGGTGGGGGGTGGGGGTGGAGAACGAAGCAAAGCAGGGGCTGAGGAGCTGCCCCAATGCCCCACACCGGCTTACCTGAAAGCCCTTCAGCCAGGCCACCCATGACAAACCCTCCCCCCTCCCCAGGGGAGCCACATCCCTTCACTAACCTGCTTTCCAGCTCCATTCTCCGCTGTATGTTCAGAACAAGAAAATTAGTCTGTGTGACCATGGTAAAAAAAATGCCAGAAATTCAGACCTTCCAACTTCTTGCAAAAAAAAAAAAAGTCTCACAAAGTTGGAAGTAGTTCCACAGACTACTTTTCTTGCCCTGCACAGGGCCGTTGAGAATGGAGCAGGTAAGCAGGTTAGTGAAGGGATGTGGTCGCCCTGGGAGGGGTGGGGTGTGTGTGTGTGAGAGACCTGTGTGTGTTTGTGTGTGTAAGAGGGGGGGGGAGATAGAGAGAACATCGCTGTCAGCCCTGGATAACTCTCTGAGGTTGGATTGGAACACTGCAGCTCTGCCAGAAGGGGAGGGTTGAGACGGGGCACAAACACACACACACAAACACTCACACACTCCCTCATATCTGCCACTGACAGCGGCCAAAGAGGAGGAAGGGACAGAGGGAGGCTTTTTCAGGGGCCCAAAGCAGCGCTGAAGACCAATCCAGCATGGGCTTTCCCCCCCTCCTTCCTCAGAGGCATGCTGTTTCCCCACAGCCTCGGAGGAAATGTCCGGTTGCCATTCCTGATAAGTTTGACGGCAACCAAGCCATGTTTCCAGCTTTCTTGGGTCAATGCCAGCTTTTTATCAGCCTGAGAGCGGAGGACGTTCCCAATGACTGGGCTAAGGTGGGGTTTATCATCAGCTTACTCTCCGGCCCCGCAGCTCGTTGGGCTACTCCTTTGTTGGCTCACGCTAGCCCTTTGCTAGACGATTTCAGGGGGTTCTGTGATCACCTCAGACTTATGTACGAGGACCCCATTAAAGAGGAAACAACCGCCAGACGTCTCAAGATGCTGCAGCAGGGCCGGGGTTCCTTGCAGGACTATGTCAGTGAATTCTGGCTCCTTAGCCAAGATTCGGCCTGGAATGAGGCAGCCCTCATGGACACCTTTCAAGATGGGCTGTCGGATGACCTGCAGGATGAGCTGGTGCAGATGGACAGGCCACCGACCTTCAATGCACGGATTCACCTGTGCCTCCGGATAGACACCCGGTTGCAGAGGCGGGGGAGTCGCTGTGTGTCCCAGGAGAGCAGAGGGGTGCCGATCCTGTGGGAGACTCTAGCTCCACAGGAGGAGCCCATGGATTTGGGTGTCGCCAGACCCCGCTTGTCGCGAACGGAGATGGACCGACGACGTGCAGGGGGGTTGTGTTTTTATTGCGGAAACCTTGGGCACCTGGCAGCGGTTTGCCCCAAGAAGAACAGGGGGCTGCGAGGTCCGGGGCCTACCCCTCAGCTTCAGAACAACTTGTCGGGAAATGGGCGGAGCCCGATCTGAGGGAGACCTTAGGTCGGGCGTACTCTGAGACTAAGATTGAAGGCCCTCCCCGGCACTTGATTTTGGCAGCACGCATTCTCCTGTCTGGTAGTCCACTGGGGATTCCGGCCCATGCCCTGGTCGATTCCGGGGCTACCACGAACTTAATGGATGAGACGTTTGCCACCAATTATGCTGTCCCTCTGTGTCTGGTGGACCCACCAATGCTGGTCAAAACCATTGATGGACGGGTGCTTTTGTCTGGGCCGATCAAGGCCGCCACGCAGCCCTTGTGCCTAATCATCAGTGATCACGAGGAGGCCATCCAGTTTTACATTGCTTCGGGCCTGCATTTCCCCATGGTCCTGGGTTTAGCTTGGCTGCGGGCGCACGACCCCCAGATTTATTGGTCCCAGAACCTAGTCACGTTCCCATCCCTACAATGTGTCGACTACACCCGTCACGTCTGTGCAGGCCAGATGCTGAGTTCGCCCAAGGTGTCTTTGCCAGCGGACTTAGCGGAGTTCGCGGACGTGTTCAGCGAGCAGGAGGCGGACCAATTGCCACCGCACCGGCCTTATGACTGCCCCATTGACTTGGTGCCGGATGCGAAGCTCCCTGTGGGTCGCCTGTACTCCATGTCTGAGCCGGAATTGGCCGCATTGCGGGACTTTCTGGATAAGAACCTTGCCTGGGGTTTTATTCGGCCCTCATCTTCGCCACTGTCTGCCCCGGTCTTGTTTGTCAAGAAGAAGACCGGGGATCTGAGACTCTGTTGTGACTGCGATCACGGTGCGCAACCATTACCCTCTACCCCTGATTCCTGAATTGTTGGAGCGACTCTGGGAGGTGACGGTGTTCATGAAACTGGACTTGTGGGGCGCCTATAATCTGGTCCATGTCTGGGCGTGGGACGAATGGAAGACGGCCTTTGGCACCCGGTACAGACATTTTGAATACATGGTCATGCCATTTGGATTGACCAATGCCCCAGCCGTCTTCCAGCATTTCATGAACGATATCTTCCAGGAGTTTTTGGACCAGTTTGTCGTCATTTATCTGGACGGCATTTTGGTTTACTCGGCTGATCGGGAGAGTCATCAGCAGCATCTACGCCTGGTCCTGCAACGACTCTGGGAGCATCGTTTGTACGCGAAGCTGGAGAAGTGTCAGTTCTGGCAGACTACCATCGAGTTCCTGGGGCACCGTATCTCCCCTGAAGGAATTGCGATGGAGCCGGGCAAGGTGGAGTCTTTGCGCAGTTGGCAACCTCCTCGGCACGTGAAGGATGTCCAACGACTCCTTGGGTTTGCCAACTTCTACCGGACCTTCATCCCCAGCTTCACTTCCCTGAATGCTCCCCTCACTAGGCTCCTGCAGAAGAAAGTGCCGTTTCGCTGGGGGGGGGGGGGGGGGGGGCTGAGCACCACACGTTTCAGGCCTTGAAGCAGGCCTTCATGAAAGAGCCCATTTTGAAGCATTCTGACCCCCACCGTCCGTTTGTGGTGGAGGTGGACGCCTCTGATATCGCGGTGTTGCTGCAGGCTCATGCCAATGGCGGTACCCTTTTCCCTTGCGCTTTCTTCTCAATCCTTCCGAGCGCAATTACACCATCTGGGAGAAGGAGTTGCTGGCCATTAAGGTGGCGTTTGAGGCCTGGAGGCATCACCTGGAGGGGGCCAGGCATCAAGTCGAGGTCCGGATGGACCATAGGAATCTAGAGTTCTTGAAAAGGGCGCACAAGCTGAACCAGTGCCAGATCCATTGGTCTCTGTTCTTTGCCCGGTTCAACTTCCAAGTGACCTACATTCTGAGTGCACGCAACCAAAGGGAGGATGCCCTGTCCAGGAAACCTGAATACTCTTGCACCGCAGACCCGCTTCCACCCTGGACAGTTTTGTCCATCGAAACCTTCGCTGCCATTCACAAGCCCGTGGACTTATGGTCTCGGATACGGGATGCACAGCGGTGCGATGAGTGGGTGGAGCAACAGAGGGCAGAGGTAGGGCCGGCCTCCCCGTGGACCTTCGACTATGACCTCTTGAGGTACAGGGACAGGCTCTATGTACCCGCGAAGCCCCTCTGGGGGCTTATTCTCTCCCAGTGCCATGACAATCCGGTGGCGGGACATTTTGGCCTTTTCAAGACTTTGCACCTGGTCTCCCATACTTTTTGGTGGCCCTGCCTATGACACGACATACAGACGTACGTTACCTCTTGTGTACAGTGTCGGCAGGCCAAGTCAGCGACGGGAGCTCCTCCAGGGTTGCTTCAGCCATTGCCAACCCCGGACAGACCCTGGGGAGCCGTGTCCATGGACTTTCTGATGGAATTGCCTCTGTCTTCAGGGTTTACCATGGTCTTCGTGGTGGTGAACATGCTCACAAAGATGGCGCATTTCATTCCATGTCGGAGATTGCTGACAGCCCGCGCCACTGCCCGCATGTTCATCCAGCACGTCTTCCGGCTACACAGCCTACCCGATCGGGTCGTGTCAGACCGGGGGACGCAGTTCACGGCTCAGGTCTGGAAAGGGCTGATGGAGGCTCTGGACATCCAGATTTGTTTGTCCTCGGCACACCATCCTGAAACCAATGGGGGGACGGAGAAGGTGATTGGGATTTTGGAACAGTACCTGCGCTGCTTCGTGAATCAGCAGCAGAACAACGCCCTTCCTGGCTAATGTCAGGTACCACCCTTGCTTTTTTCCTCTTACCCCAGTTGACTCCCCAGTCCCCGCAGCACAGGACTTCCTCTCGGAGCTCCAGGTGGCCCACCAAGTGGTGCACCGCTATTCTGACTCAAGCCAAAGAGGACTACAAGAGGGTGGCGGACAGGTCTCGACGTGTGGTGCCGGAGTTGGCTGTGGGAGATCGCGTGTGGCTGTCCATGCGACACCTCCCATCCCATCGGCCCACTAAGAAGTTGGACCACCATTATCTTGGGGTGTTTCTGGTGGAGGCCGTCATTAACCCAGTGGCCTATTGTCTGACTTTGCCACGTTCGATGTGAGTGCACCCGGTGTTCCATCGCTGGCTCCTGATCCCTGAGTGGTCGGCTTGTCCTCTCCACCAACTGTCTTCGCCCCAGCCGTCACCGCATGAGGCGGAGAAGCAGCCTACGCATGAGGTGGCTCGGATCCGGGACTTGAGATGGCTAAAGGGACGATTCCAGTATTTAGTGGACTGGAAGGATGATGGGTCGGACGGGGGGACTTGGGTCGATGTGAAGGATGTGCACGCTCCCTATTTGGTGCGGGACTACCATGTCCAATGCCCCTCAAGGCCACACCCCGAGCTTCAGACCCGGGGGAAGGGCCCTGTGGTGAGGGATAGTGTTGTAGCCCAGCAGGTTCCGTTTCAGCTGATGCTGGACTCAGATAGTGAGGGGTCATTTGAGTCTGCCCTGGATGATGTAGAAGACCCTGTGCAGGCTGCAGATTCAGAGCAGGGACCAGAGGGACTGGTTGACCACCAGGAGATGCCTGAGGCATGGAGCAGTGGGGAAGATCAAAGGCAGTCAGTCCCTGATGCTATAGTAAGACAGGCTAAGAAACGAAAGCAGCAGCTTTGTAGGCAGGCTCACAGACAATAATTAGCACAGGTGGTTGTAGATTGGCCCCTCCCAAGAGAGTTTATAGGTGAGGTGTTGGGAGGGGACATTTGCAGAAAACAACCATTCAAAATTAGCAGTGAAGAAAGTCGATGTCTTAGAGCCGTGTCTGAATATCTGGTTTGTTTCTTGTATTCTGAGTTATCTGGGCCTTCGGCCAAAAGGTTTGTTATCTTGCAATTAAGCAGTGGCAAACAGCCAAGCCTGTGTTTTGGCTTGTTCACAGGCATGGAGAGGGGGGTCAGCACAAGGATGTATCAAAGCTTCCTTTGTGGAAAGTCAGACTGGTATTTTCTGTGAAGCGCACAGCCGAGCGAGTCCAAGAAGACAGGCAAATCCAAAAGTGAAAATTAACCCTCCATCACAGTTCCAAGCCAAGAAGTCACTCAAAAAAAAAAAAAAAGAAATCAAATAATCCAAATCCAGAAAGACCACGTAACAGGAGAGGCTCCAACAGTCCTTCAGGGGGGATAATATAAAGCCAGACTTTCTTCAAAGGTAGTTTCAAAAGGTAGACTTCATTTATAAGTGCGAAGAAGAAGACGGAAGCAGGCCATCTTAGCTCCCCCTTTCACAGGGAATCAGGAGCAGAACATCAAAAACTTCCATAAAGCTTTCAAAACAACTCAGCAATCACCTCTTGCAGTTATGATATAAATCTTTTCACATAGTTAGTTCAAGTGGCTAATTCAACTTTTTGCTCTCTCTCTCCATTCCGAGATTGAGAGGTAGTCCAAATGCCGCTTTGCCTGAGAGGGGTAGAAGAAAAAAGCAAACCCCCTCCAATCTTCCAACTTCAAACAGATTGAATCCACAACTTACAAAAAAGCCGCTGCTCATCAATTAAAAGCAGTTAAGGAGATTGGGGCGAATTTCCCACCTCCAGCACTTCAGCCGCTGCATGTAGTTAACTCTTTCCTTCCAGAATCCATTCAGTGAAGGTGCTGCTATGCACCCCCTATGCTCTCCGGCTCCTGAGGCGAAACTGGAACCCCCCCGGGGGGTTCCAGCAAGCCGCCCTACAGTAGGTGGTCCCTCCAAGACCGCCTGTGCTCCTAAAAGGAGCCCACCGGAGAAGCGAACAGCGGACCAATGTCCATCGCCTTCGGAAGCCGGAAGCGATCTCTCTATTTCCCCCCAATTTTATTGGAATTGTTTGGAATAAATATAAGTGTCTTGGTAACATATTCATTTTTATAGGGGCTATTCTTCCTGTTAATGGCAGTTGCCGATCTTTCTATTTCTCCAAATCTAATTTAATTTGTTACATCAGTTTCATATAATTGTCCTCTTTAATTGTTACACATTTTGCTGTTAATTGTATTCCTAGGTACTTCACTTTTTTAGTTCTCTGTATATTGATTCTTTCCATCAACACTCTTTTTATGTATCTGTGAGATTTTTAACTAAAATCTTTGTCTTGTCTTTATTTATTTTCAATCCTGCAACTTCCCTATATTCTTCTAGCTTTCTGATTAACTTCAGTCCAGTTTCTAATGGGTCTTCTAATATAAAGACCAAGTCATCTGCAAATGTCTGTAGTTTATATTTCTCTTTTTTATTTCCATTCCTTTTATTTCTTCATCTTGTCGAATATTTCTGGCTAAGACTTCCAGAGTCAGTATAAATAGCAAAGGGTTCAGTGGACAGCCCTGCCTGGTGCCTTTTTTAATATCAAAGTTCTCCGTCATGTCCCCATTTACCATCACCATAGCAGATTGTTTGTGGTATATTGCTTTAATCATATTAATACATCTCTCCCCAAAGTCCATATATTTTAATTGTAATAGCATAAATTGCTAATTAAAGTTGTCAAATGCTTTCTGTGCATCTAGGAAAATCAACACCATTTGTTTTCCAGGGTGTGTTTCATAATACTCCAATGTATTTAAAATCATTCTCATATTACTTTTAATCTGTCTCTTTGGCAAGAATCCATTCTGATCTAAATGTATAAATTCATTCATTGCTCCTAATAAATGACTGGATTTCTTTTGAACTTTGTCTTGAGGCTCGTAATTTACTTAGGGCATCTTTTGGAAACTTCACATATTTTGTACTCCACATTCAATAGAGATATTGACCTGTAGTTCTTTATCTGCGTTAAGTCTGAGTTGTCTTTTGGTATAAGAGTAATATTTGCTTCCATCCATGAATTTGGTATTTTCGCTTCTAGCAAAACTTCATTATGAACTTCCAACATCACTGGGCCTAATATATCTTGTAATTGTTTATAAAATTCTACTGGTAGCCCACCAGGGCCTGGTGTTTTATTATTCTTTTGTCTCTTAATCGCTTCTGTCAATTCTATCATGGTTATTTGTTCATTCAGCATAGCTTTAACTGATTCAGGAACTTTAGGGAGTTCAGATTGTTCTAAATATTGCATTTTATTTTCTAGAATTTTCTCCTGATCATATAGTTTCCCATAATACTCTTTTATTATTATTTTTGTCCTCATTCTGATAATAAAGGGTCCCTTTCTCATCTATTAATCAATGTATCATTCCCCCTCCCTCTCTTTTTTCAGTTTATATGCCAGCCATTTTTATTCGCATTTTTAAAAAAAATTGTTTTGAACTTTGGATTTTTTGTGCCAGTTCATCTTTTTGTGGTTCTTTCTGTAATTCTGATTCTAATCTTTTGTGTTCTTCTTCTAGCATTTTCTTATTTTGTTTCTTATTATTATTTTTCTTCCCCATGTGAGTTATAACTAGTCCCCGGATATATGCTTTAGCAGTAACACCATACAGTTTGCAAGGAAGTCCCTTCTTTCCTGTTCTCTTTAAAAATATATATATTTCTTTTTCCATATTTTGTATAAATTCTTTATCTTGCAATATCACTTGGTTCAATGTCCATCTCAGTTTTCTTTTTTGTCCTTTCCATACAACTTTTATTGGATTATAATCTGCCCAAACATTGGATTCTATTTCTATCTCTTGTACACATGTTGTCAACTCTCTTTGTTGACATTCCATGCAGAGCGTTGGCGGAGCCGGATCTCAGATTACAGTAGCTGGGTTGAGATGAATGAAGCTTCAGAGACAAAGACACTGAGGTGGGGGCCCTTAAACTCCATATCATTTGAACCTTCCTGAAGCTAGGATTGGAGCTGCTGGATAGAAGGGGGGTGAGTCACAGAGACAAAGACACTGAGGTGGGGGCCCTTAAACTCCATATCATTTGAACCTTCCTGAAGCTAGGATTGGAGCTGCTGGATAGAAGGGGGGTGAGTCACAGAGACAAAGACACTGAGGTGGGGGCCCTTAAACTCCATATCATTTGAACCTTCCTGAAGCTAGGATTGGAGCTGCTGGATAGAAGGGGGGTGAGTCACAGAGATAAAAACACTGAGGTGGGGGCCCTTAAACTCCATATCATTTGAACCTTCCTGAAGCTAGGATTGGAGCTGCTGGATAGATGGGGGGTGAGTCACAGAGACAAAGACACTGAGGTGGGGGCCCTTAAACTCCATATCATTTGAACCTTCCTGAAGCTAGGATTGGAGCTGCTGGATAGATGGGGGGTGAGTCACAGAGACAAAGACACTGAGGTGGGGGCCCTTAAACTCCATATCATTTGAACCTTCCTGAAGCTAGGATTGGAGCTGCTGGATAGAAGGGGGGTGAGTCACAGAGACAAAGACACTGAGGTGGGGGCCCGCGCGCCTAACGGCGTGCTAATCATATATCTATAAACCAAAATAGCAATAATACATTCTGGATTAGTGTGTTTGAGATTGTGATTTCATTTATTTCAAAATGACTGGCTTAGTTCAATGTAATAGCTGATTTGCATCTGTCTTTTGCAGTACTCTTTTAAAATTTGGATACTGTCCCCTTTGTAAACAAATTACTAGTCTACATAGACAGATTACCTATCTAGAATCTGTAATCTGTGCTCTCCAAGCAGAAACTAGGTGTCTACGTCAGCCATTCCATTCTATGGCGATGCCACACTATCAGCCCCCTCTGCCACAAAGATCTTGCAGGAGAAGAGCTGTCTGGACAACCGTGGGATCTGGCAGGTTGAGAGCTGTGAACCATAAACACAAAGCTTTTGCTGTGACCCAGCAAAACAGATATAGTGCCCTTGCTGACCTTAATGGGGACACTAAAGAGATAGGTCAAGGTAGTTGTGATAATGATGACTCAAATAAGCAGGGGATCGTGGTCCAAAACGAAGAACTTTCTTCGGAAAGGCGAAAAGGGGAACCAGGTATCACACATCAGTCGCAGAAGAAGATCAAGGTATGTAAAAAGAGAAGTCACCTTCTGGTTGGTTTAGGCAACAAAAACGGAATGCACAGGTACAGTATAGGTGGTACCGTGCTCAATAGTAGTAACTGTGAGAGGGATCTTCGAGTTCTAGTGGACAATCATTTAAATATGAGCCAGCAGTGTGCAGCGGCTGCCAAAAAAGCCAACACAGTTCTAGGCTGCATCAATAGAGGGATAGAATCAAGATCACGTGAAGTGTTAATACCACTTTATAATGCCTTGGTAAGGCCACACTTGGAATACTGCATTCAGTTCTGGTCGCCACGATGTAAAAAAGATGTGGAGACTCTAGAAAGAGTGCAGAGAAGAGCAACAAAGATGATTAGGGGACTGGAGACTAAAACATATGAAGAACGGTTGCAGGAACTAGGTATGTCTAGCTTAAGAGAAAGAAGGACTAGGGGAGACATGATAGGAGTGTTCCAATATCTCAGGGGTTGCCACAAAGAAGAGGGAGTCAAGCTATTCTCCAAGGCACCTGAGGACAGAACAAGAAGCAATGGGTGGAAACTAATCAAAGAGAGAAGCAACTTAGAACTGAGGAGAAACTTCCTGACAGTTAGAACAATTAATCAGTGGAACAGCTTGCTATCCAGAAGTTGTGAATGCCCCAACACTGGAAGTCTTTAAGAAGATGTTGGATAGCCATTTGTCTGGAACGGTATAGGCTTTCCTGCCTAGGCAGGGGGTTGGACTAGAAGACCTCCAAGGTCCCTTCCAACTCTACTATTGTATTGTCTTGGTGATTCAATTGTAAGGGATGTTAATTTAGGAGAGGATATGGAGGTTTTAAAAGAGGTCAGGTGTCTGCCAGGTGCTACTGCCAGCAGAGACAAGAGGCGTATTCTTAAGATAGTCAAGAATGCAAGTAAGGACTGTGACGTTGATGCTATTATACATCTTGGCACTAATGATCTATCCCAGAAAGATGTACTTTCTGTGCAGAATGATTTTCAGAACTTGGGGTATGAACTTAATAGTATAGGTTGTAGGCTTACCTTTTCAGAGGTTTTACCTGTATATAAGGAACAAAAAGGGAAGGGCCAGCGTGTAGCAGAGTTTAATGTTTGGCCAAAGGAGTGGTGTAAAAGGGAAGGCTTTGGTTTTATTAGTCATGATGCCTGTAGCTGGTCCAATGAAAAACTGTACAAAGAGATGGGTTGCACCCATCCAAGAAAGGGACTGAGTTACTTGGCATTAAATTCACAGATTTTCTTGATAAACATTTAAACTGAAGAGCGGGGACAGAGAATTAATAGATACAGAACATCTCTGTCCCCAGCAAACTAAAATTCATAGGGTTATAAATGCATGTAACATAGATTTGTGTGTGGGTAAGATTATCACTCCTTCTGTCAAGCAAAACCAAGCATGTAATAGTGATTGCCATACCATGTGCATGAATCACACAAGTGGCAAGAAAATAGGGGCAGTCAGGCATAACACAGGTTATGTAGACAGTAAACACAAGGTCAATCAAAATGGACTCAAATGTCTATACACCAATGCACAGAGTATGAGGAATAAACAGGGAGAATTAGAAATTCAAGTAAAAGAGGGCAGATATGATATTATTGCCATTACAGAAGCTTGGTGGGATGAAACTGACAAATGGAACATACAGCTAGAAGGATTTAAATTATTTAAAAGAAATAGACCAAATAAAAGAGGAGATGGAGTTGCACTATATATAAGAAATGACTATGTCTCTACAGAAATAGAGCACAACAATGATGAGAACTATCTTGAATGCATTTGGGTCAATATTAAAGGTTGTGGGGGAAATGACATTGCCATAGGTCAATACTACAGGCCACCCAACCAAGCAGAGGAAGTAGATGAACTTTTTGCTAGTCAGCTAACTAAGGTATGTAGGAAGCACACCACAATAGTAATGGGAGATTTTAACTACCCTGACATCAACTGGGAAACAAACTCTGCACCAAGTGGAAGATCCAACAGGTTCCTAACAAACCTAGCAGACAACTTTGTTTTCCAAAAAGTAGAGAAGGGAACAAGGGGATCAGCCATATTGGACTTAATTCTCACTAACACAGAGGAAATGATAGAAGTTGTTGAAGCCATAGGAACCCTGGAGGCAAGTGACCATGTAATATTGGAATTCAACATTATGCAAACACAAGTAGTAGAACAAAGTCAAACTAGAGTCTTGGACTTTAAGAAAGCTAATTTCAATAAACTTAGAGAGAGCTTGGGAAAAATTCCATGGATGAGAATCCTCAAGGGGAAAACAACTCAAGAAGCTTGGGACATTTTGAAAAATGAGATTACAAAAGCCCAGTCTATCACAATACCAATGAAGAAGAAAAATAACAGCTCCCAAAATAAACCAGCATGGCTGCATAAAGAACTATCTGACAAACTGAAAGACAAAAAAGATAAGTATAAAAAGTGGAAGGAGGGGGACATAACTAAGGCAGAATATCAGCAAATAGCCCGAGCCTGTAAAGATGAAGTGAGGAAAGCTAAGGCTCACAATGAAGAAAAGCTTGCCACAAAAGTAAAAATTAACAAAAAAAGCTTCTTCCAACATGTTAAAAACAAGAAAAAGGTTAAGGAAACAATTGGTCCATTGCTAGGAGAAAGTGGCAAGAAGGTGACAAGCAACAGGGAGAAAGCAGAACTATTTAACTCATGTTTTGCATCTATCTTTACACAAAGAGATAATACAGTCCAACCTATCAAAAGCAGCACCACAAAAATCAGATTAGGAACACAAATTGAAATAGGGAAGAAAATGGTAAGTGAGCACCTGTCTACCCTAGACGAGTTCAAATCTCCAGGACCGGATGGATTACACCCCAGGGTTCTGAAGGAACTAGCAGACGAGATCTCAGAACCACTGAATTATATCTTTCAGAGATCCTGGAACACCGGGGAACTACCAGAGGACTGGAAAAGAGCTGATGTGGTTCCCATCTTCAAAAAAGGGAAAAAATTATATCCAGGAAACTACAGACCTATCAGCCTAACCTCAATACCAGGAAAGATTCTGGAAAAAATAATCAAGCAACGAATTTGCGAACACCTAGAAGCAAACAAAGTAATAGCCAAAAGCCAACATGGATTTGTCAAAAACAGATCATGCCATACTAATCTTATTGCATTCTTTGATAATGTGACAAAATTAGTGGACCAGAGGAATGCCGTCGATATAGTTTACTTGGACTTCAGTAAGGGTTTTGATAAGGTAGACCATAACCTACTACTAGATAAAGTAGAAGAATGTGGGTTAGACAGCATCACCACCAGATGGATTCGTAACTGGCTGACCAACTGCACTCAACGTGTAGTTCTCAATGGAACTGCATCTACATGGAGGGAAGTATGCAGTGGAGTACCCCAAGGCTCTGTTTTAGGCCCAGTACTCTTCAACATCTTCATCAATGATTTGGATGAGGGAATAAATGGGGTACTCATCAAATTTGCAGATGATACCAAGCTGGCAGGAATAGCCAACACTCCAGAAGATAGGCTTAAGATACAGAAGGATCTTGACAAACTTGAACATTGGGCACTATCTAATAAAATGAAATTCAATGGTGAAAAGAGTAAGGTTCTACATTTAGGCAACAAAAATGGAATGCACAGGTACAGTATAGGTGATACCTTGCTCAGTAGTAGTAACTGTGAAAGGGATCTTGGAGTCCTAGTGGACAACCATTTAAATATGAGCCAGCAGTGTGCAGCAGCTGCCAAAAAAGCCAACACAGTTCTAGGCTGCATCAACAGAGGGATAGAATCAAGATCACGTGAAGTGTTAATACCACTTTATAATGCCTTGGTAAGGCCACACTTGGAATACTGCATTCACTTCTGGTCGCCACGATGTAAAAAAGATGTGGAGACTCTAGAAAGAGTGCAGAGAAGAGCAACAAAGATGATTAGGGGACTGGAGACTAAAAATATATGAAGAACGGTTGCGGCTTCCGGTTCCGGCGGCTGACGGCGACGGGGAGAGACTGCTCGCCCCGCGCATCCCCGGTGGGCTCTCCACTCCTTGGGGGGCACAGGACGCCCCGGAGAGGCGTTCTGCCGGAGGAGCGGCGCGGCAGGAGTACCCCTGCATCGGCGGCGGCTGTCGGGGGGCTCCCGCTTCGCTCCAGGCACCGAGGAGCGCGAAGGGGAGGGGCGCTGAAGGGTCTTCGCTGTGAGGCTGTCCGGAAGAAAAAAAGACAGTTGAAGGATGCAGCGGCGGTGCAGTGAGGTGTAGACTCCCTTCATACCTATTACCAACTCTAAAACTTGTCAGTTGTGTTAATTGGAAGTTTTGGCTAACTTGGAGAAGTGCGGCTGGAGGGGAGGGGGATTTTCCCCCCCCTTGGACAAACGGCTAGAAACAAACGTGCTCGTAGCCCCAGGGAAGGAGGAGGGGGAGAGCCAAACCAAAGAGGTCACACTCCAACTAAATGGATCTTCAGATTTAAACCTTTAGGTTTCAAGAAAATGTGATCTGGAAGCCTTGGGAACTCTGAACTTTGAAAACTTTATTTGTTGCCTCAGTACCCGAAGTTGGCAGGGCAAGATGGCACACTTCCGTTGTCTTCATGAAGGTGAACTTGACTCCACCTCTTAGCTTCAGGCTTCCTGTCTTTGTCTCCGTGTTATTTGGATAATTCTCTTGTGGATTGCTTGCTTTTGAACTTTTTGGAGTGAAAAACGTCTGTTCCTTGCCAGGGTGATTAGAGAGTTCCCTTGTGCCTGGTCTCTCTACCCCCCGGACTCCCTTGGCTGCTCTACCACTCTGACTGATTCTTCTCTATACTGACTGGACTCTTTATTACTAACAATGACATCTAAAATACCACCTCCTGGAAACTCTGGCTTTGCTGCCTCTGCCCCAACATCTGCAACCTCAAGTCCGAGCACACAATCAACATTGACAGCCTTTAAACAAGTTAAAACTACGGACTTGGAGTTTCACCAAATGTTTCAGCAAATTCTACAGGGACAAGAGGAAATAAAGAAACAACTGAAGGACATGAAAGAAGAAATTAGAGGGAACCAGAAAAAAATTAATAAGAACTCACAGAGACTGGATCTCTTGGAGCAGGGGGCGGCTGAGATGAGGGGGGGGGGTGGAGGGCGTGCAAAAGGGAAACAAAGAGCTTGACACCCAACAAATGAAAATAGAGTTTGAGAGAATGTCCTTTTATCTTAGGTTTCAGAATGTGATGGAGACAGATGATGAAAACATTAGGGACATCATGACAACTATCTTGGCTGAGTATACTCAGAAAGAAAAACAACAGATGGGGTGGGAAATAGACCTGGTTTATAGAGTGAACTCCGCATATGCTAGAATACACAATGTCCCCAGGGAGGTACACATTAAATTTCTTAGGAAAAGCACAAGAGATGAAATTCTGAATACACAAAGGGGACAAGCCCTGATACACAAAGATAAGGAGATAACCATACTGAAACAGATCCCCAAGAAAGTGAGGGAGAAAAGAAAATATTATTCGCAATTGGCGAATAAATTATACCAGAAGGGGGTGTGGTTTCATTGGTTGCTGCCTGAAGGTATGTTAATATTCTGGGAGGAGACAAGGGTCAGAATTAATACACCCATAGAGGCGCAGGCCTTTATGGAAAAAAATAAATTACTCCTAGAAAAACCAGAAGATATCCCAGTAGATGCACAAGACACGGGAGGGGCCGGAGCACTGCCAACAGGGGGAGATGGGGCGACATCAAGAAAGCTCAGATCACACAAATAAGTGAAAATCCACATGACATAAATTGATTGAAATTACTAATGAATCTACCACACTGACTATATGTTATTATATAATATTTGAATGCTATGCAAATGTACACCATGAGTCTGGAGAGGGGGGGTATACCTACCGCAGTTTGCGGCTGCCACAATTTGTAACTTTCCCCATACCTTTTCCTTTTGTAAAACACCAAAAAACCAATAAAACTTTGTTTAAAAAAAAAAATGGTTGCAGGAACTGGGTATGTTTAGCTTAAGAGAAAGAAGGACTAGGGGAGACATGATAGCAGTGTTCCAATATCTCAGAGGTTGCCACAAAGAAGAGGGAGTCAAACTATTCTCCAAAGCACATGAGGGTAGAACAAGAAGCAATGGGTGGAAACTAATCAAGGAGAGAAGCAACTTAGAACTGAGGAGAAATTTCCTGACAGTGAGAACAATTAATCAGTGGAACAGCTTGCCTCCAGAAGTTGTGAATGCCCCAACACTGGAAGTCTTTAAGAAGATGTTGGATAGCTATTTGTCTGAAACAGTATAGGGTTTCCTGCCTAGGCAGGGGGTTGGACTAGAAGACCTCTAAGGTCCCTTCCAACTCTACTATTGTATTGTATTGTATAAGCTATTGGATAACGTGATTATGACAAAGACTGAAGGGTAGACAGAAACACGGGCAAAGTTCAAAAGCAGATAAAGAAACAAAAAAAAATGGCTGCGAATAAGAAATGCCTAATGAAGAATGCCTAATGAAGCTGTTAATAAATCACTGCATTTTGTATTACAATATCAGGTCGCTTATTATGAAGCAGGCATCGTTAGGGTACTTTAAACATGGTTTCAGTTCTGATGACATCCATACCATATCTATTCTAGACCAGGATTTATGCCTATTTGAATAGAATGAGTACTGATTTTTCTTGGTGTGTGTTTCTCTCCATACATCTTGAGTTCCTATTTCTTCCATCATTTTAAAAAAGGTTTTAGGGAGTGTTTTCCTAACCTTTTTACCTGTTTTACTGCTCTTGTAGTCAAGTTCTGTATCTACAATTGCATTAAAGTCTCCTACCACACATATAATTTCATATTCCAATTCTATAATTTTCTTATGAAGTTTTCCATAAAACTCATCTTGTTTATTATAAGGTACATATATTGCTATCAACATTATTTGCTTTTGCTTCATTGTTACCTCCACCATCAATATTCTCCCATCTTCACCTGAAAGATTTCTCTAGCCTTTATTGTTTCTTTAATATATAGAACCACCACCCTTTTCTTTTGCTGTGGTACTGAAAAATATACTTTCCCAATTTTGCAGTACTCTAATAGTTTACTGTATTGTTTTTTAATGTGAACCTCTTGGAGACAGATTAAATCTAGTATTAATTTTTCTAATTTATTAAACATATTTTTTCTTTTCATAGATGAGTTCAATCCATTTATGTTGATTGATAACAGTTTTGTTTCTTCTTCCACTGTTTACTTATAAATAGGTTTTATTGTTCTAGTTGATCTTATTTCTCTCTGTTCTTTCTGTCTTGCTCCTCCTTGTTTCCTTCTCTCTTTTTGCTCTGTTTCAGTTTCTTCATGTTGTATGCTTCCCTCTGCTATCGCTTCCTCTTGGTTTTTGCCATCTATTTCATCCCTTCTCTCTTCTTCCTCGTAAGCTGCAAAATGCTGATAATAGGATTGTTCTGCTTTGTCTATTGTATCTAGTCTATGTCTTTTTTCCATCCAGGTCACCAATATTCCCTCAGGTATTAGCCATCTAAAGTTTTCATCATCTTGTCAGAAATTGGTAGTTTCTTTGTACCTTTTACTCTTCTGGGTATTTGTTTCAAGACTGCGGTTGATTTCCCAAGGCTTATGATCCTGGGGGATTTCAATCTGCCTTCCATTGGCGAGAGATCCGAGTTAGCTCGGGAGTTCATGGCTTCCATGACGGCTATGGACCTAACTCAGTTAATTCAAGACCCCACCCATAATAGGGGACACACGCTTGACCTGATTTTTGTCTCTGGGCAGTGGATGAATGATCTAGATTTAGGGGATATTTCTATTCAACCCTTGTCATGGTCTGATCATTTCCCCATCAGGCTTGACTTCCATACTGCTACCCCTCGCCACAGGGAGGCAGAACTAACTAGATGGTTCCGCCCCAGGCGCCTGATGGACCCTGAAAGGTTCCTGATGGAGCTTGGGACTTTTCCTGAATCCCTTCCTCACAACTCGACCGAAGCCCTAGTGGAAGCCTGGGATAGGGCAGCCACTGGGGCCTTGGATCGCGTTGTGCCTTTGCGGCCTCTGACCCGGTGTCGATCCCAGGTGGCTCCCTGGTTTACCGAGGAGCTCCGGGAGATGAAACGCAGGAAAATACGCCTAGAGAGTGGTTGGAGGGCCAGCCGGTCTGAATCTGATCGAACACTAGTAAGAATTCATATTAAATCCTACTTAGTGGCGATAAAAGCAGCAAAATGGCAACATTTTCCCGCTCTTATCGCATCTGCAGATAACTGCCCAGCCGCCCTGTTTAGGGTGACCCGTTCCTTACTTAACCAAGGACCTGGGAAAGACCCCTTGCAGGGTAGGGCTGAAGAATTTGTTCAGTATCTGCAGGATAAAATTGCTCAGATCCGGACAGGCTTGGACTCTGACTGGGTAGATTCGGGCGAGTCGACGGGGATGAATCTTTTTTTTTTATAAGAATTTTATTAGTTTTTAAAAACATTTATAGGAAAGGGTAAGTAGGTATACAAAATTTTTTGACAGCTACATCGTGCCAAAGGTAGAAATCCCCCCAAATCTCACAACTTTTACAAAAGAGAAAACCAAAAAGTAAAAGATAAACAGTAAGCGTTTATCAGATAAACAGATAAATGTTCTCGTCCGCTGCTCATCTCTCCGGCGGGCTCCTTTTAGGAGCACAGGGGGCCTTGGAGGGCCCCCCTGCCGTAGGGCAGCTTGCTGGAGCCCCCGGGATCGGCAGCAGCCGCGGGGGGGGGGGGGGGGGGTTCCAGCTTCGCCCCAGGAGCCGGGGAGCGTGGGGGGTGCATGGTGTTGCTGTGTGCCTTTGCCGAACGGACTCCAGAAGGAAAGAATTAATTAGAAGTCACAGCTGAAGCGCGGGAGGTGAGAAGTTTACCTCAATCTCTTTTAATTTCATCTAATTGACGAACAGCAGCTTTTCTTAAGTTGTGGGTTCAATCTTTTGAAGTTGCAAGATTGGAGGGGGGCTTTTCCACACACACCCTCAGATAAGGCGGCATTTGGAACATCTCTCTATCTCGGAGTGGAGAGAGAGAGTTAAAAGTTAATTGCTCGCTTCTACTAGCTATGGGAGAATGACTTTTATCACAATTGCAAGAGATGACTGCTGAGTTGCTTTTTAAAATAACCTTATGGAAACTTTGGATATTTTGCTTCCTGGTCCCCTGTGAAGGTGGAGCCAAGATGGCCAACTTCCTTCTTCTTCTTTGCTCTTATGAATGAAGTTTCCCCTTTGAAAGAATTTTTGGCTTTATATTATTATTATACCCTGAAGATCTCCTGGAGCCTCTCTTGTTATGTGGTCCCTCTGGATTTGGAGTATTTGATTCTTATCCTTTGGCTTGGAGCTGTGATTGAGGATTAACTTTTACTTCTGGGCTTGTTTGCCTCCATGATCTCCCCCAGCTGTGCATTCCACAGACGCCATTTCTTTTGTATAAGATTTACAGGTATCTCTGAACTTAACATGGGGCCCAAAAAGCTACCGCCTGGGAAGGCATCTTCGGCGCCGACATCTTCTACGTCTAGCCCGATTACGCAACAGACAAAAATTGCTTCATTTTTACAACCAAAAACGACTGAAGAGAGTTCAAAGGACTTATCTGTTGCTCAAATGTTTCAAACTATTATGAAGGGACAAAACGAACTGAAAAAACAATTGGCAGACTTAAATGAACGGCTCAGAGAAACACAACAGCAAACAACAGAAAATAAACAAAAGATTGGGTTGAGGGAGAAGGTTAAGATAGTTCAGAAGGGGAATAGAGAACTTGAAAACTTTATGATAAAGATGGACCTTGAAAGAAGGTCCTTTTTTCTTAGATTTCAAAATTTACCAGAGACAGAAGATGAAGATCTTAAGGATATTATGACTACAATTTTAGCAGAATATATTAAAAGAGATGAAGAGCAGTTGTGGTGGGACATCAATTTGGCTTATAGGATCAACTCAGCATATGCTAGAACACACAATGTTCAAAGGGAAATACATGTTAAATTTCTTAAGAAGACTACAAGAGATGAGGTTTTAGGAGCTCAAAGGGGGGGACCATTAAAATATAAAGATAAAGAAATAACCATTCTTAAACAAATTCCGAAAAAAATAAGAGATAAGAGGAAGATGTATTCCTCTTTATCAAAGAAATTATATAATAAAGGAGTTTGGTTTAGATGGTTATTGCCAGAAGGAATGTTGATTTTCTGGGAGGGTAGCAGAATTAGAATTAATACAGTTGCAGAGGCAGAGGCCTTCATTAAAAAATACAGTGCTCTCCTAGATGAAACAGGGGACAGTACACAAGATATGAAGGAGGGAGGGGCCGTGGCTCTGCCAGAAGACAGGGGGGAGGAAGCAATATTGAAAAGACTCAGGTCACAAAAATAAATATATTTGGAACATTATTGCAATTGTTGATATAATGTAATTGCTGGAAGTGACACAAGAGATGATTGAACATATGGCTGATACAATGTAAAACAAAAAGCTGTTACTGACAGGGATGAATCTTGTGGAGACAATCTGGGATGAGTTTGACCCTGTGACCCCCGAGGGCATGGACAGGATTATGGGGAGACTCAGTGCTGCCGCTTGTGTGCTGGACCCATGTCCCTCTTGGTTAGTTTCGGCTTCCCGGGAGGTGACACGAGGCTGGCTCCAGGTGATTACCAACGCTTCATTGAGAGAGGGGTTCCTTCCCACCACCTTGAAGGAGGTGGTGGTGAGGCCCCTCCTTAAGAAGCCTTCCCTGAACCCAGCTTCTTTAGCCAACTATCGTCCGGTCTCCAACCTTCGCTTTGTAGCAAAGGTTGTTGAGAGTGTGGTAGCACGTCAGCTTCCCCAGTACCTGGATGAAGCTGTCTACCTGGATCCGTTTCAGTCGGGTTTCAGGCCCGGGTACAGCACAGAGACGGCATTGGTCGCGTTGGTCGATGATCTCTGGCGGGCCCGGGACAGGGGCTGTTCCTCTGTCCTGGTCCTATTAGACCTCTCGGCGGCTTTTGATACCATCGACCATGGTATCCTACTGCGACGACTCGGGGGGTTGGGAGTGGGGGGCACTGTTTTACGGTGGTTCTCCTCCTACCTGTCGGATCGGTGGCAGTTCATGTTGACTGGAGGGCAGGGATCGACCCCCAGGCGCGTCACTTGTGGGGTGCCCCAGGGGTCGGTTCTCTCACCCCTCCTGTTCAACATATATATGAAACCGCTGGGCGAGATCATCCGTGGTTTTGGGGTACGGTATCATCAATATGCTGATGATACCCAACTTTTCATCTCTAACCCAAACCACCCAAACGATGCCCTTGACGTGATGTCCCGATGCCTGGAGGCTGTGCAGATCTGGATGGGGAGGAACAGGCTCAAGCTCAACCCCTCCAAGACTGAGTGGCTGTGGTTTCCGTCATCCCAATTTGTGCATCTTGTTCCATCTTTGATGATAGGGGGAGAAATTTTTGCCCCCTCAGAGAGGGCCCACAATCTGGGAGTCCTCCTGGATACACGGCTTAGTTTAAAAGTTCACCTGACGGCCGTGACCAGGGGGGCTTTTTACCAGGTTTGCCTGGTACGTCAGTTGCGCCCCTTCCTGGATCGGGATGCTCTATGCACAGTCACTCATGCCCTCGTCCTTTCTCGCCTGGACTACTGCAATGCTCTCTACATGGGGCTGCCCTTGAAGAGCACCCAGAAACTTCAGCTGGTCCAGAATGCGGCCGCGCGGGTTATCACGGGGGTACCTAGGTGCTCCCTTGTTACACCCCTTTTAGGCGGCCTGCACTGGTTGCCGGTTGTTTTCCGGGTGCGATTCAAGGTACTAATTATGGTGTTTAAAGCGCTCCATGGCTTAGGCCCAGGGTACCTGCGAGACCACCTACTGCCACCAGTAGCCTCCCACCATCCAGTGCAATCCCACAGAGTTGGCTTTCTCAGGGTGCCGTT
This sequence comes from Natrix helvetica, assembly GCF_964273705.1. Taxonomy (NCBI): domain Eukaryota; kingdom Metazoa; phylum Chordata; class Lepidosauria; order Squamata; family Natricidae; genus Natrix; species Natrix helvetica. The sequence goes on from NC_138555.1 coordinate 22,951,404, forward strand.
GGCCAGACAGTGTTGGCTAGCGACCCCCAGGGGGAGACCCTTCTCTGTGGGAGCGCCTTCCCTCTGGAATGAGCTGCCCCCGGAGCTTCACTTAATCCCTGACCTCTGGTCCTTCCGACGCGCCCTAAGAAGTTGGCTTTTCCAGCAAGCCGGCCTGGCCTGTTAATTTTATCTAATTTTTAAAATGTTAGTGTTATATTAATTGGGTTTGCTTTTTGGATTGTTTCTAATTTCCTTTTAACTTTTGTAATATGTGCTTTTTAATGCTGTACGCCGCCCTGAGTCCTATGGGAGAAGTGCGGCATATAAATCCAATAAAACAAACAAACAAATAAAACAAACAAACTGCTATTTCTCTCCCTTTGTATTTCAATGGTGCATCCCTTGCTCTTTGAAGCATTTCTGCTCTTATTAGCTTCTTTGAAAATCTCAAATGTACCTCTCTGGGAAGTTTGTTCCTTCTCGCATAGCTTGTATATTTTCTAAATATTTCGTCAATCCCAGAGAGGATTTTCTGTTCACTCTTTTCCAAAGCATCTGCCAACAATTCTGCCATTTTTTCAGCAAGAACTTTCCCTTTTTCCTCCTCAACATTCTGAAATCTCAGGAAGTATTCTGCTCTATCAATCTCCAGCATAATTATGGGTCACTTAGTCAGTCTGTAATCCATTTCTTCTACTTTCTTATCTGTTTGCTCTGTCTTCTCTTCCATTTTCTGAATCCGTTGTTCATTTTTACTGAGTATTTGCTGGATGTTCTCTATTTTATCATCCATCTTTTATTCCATCTTTTGCATCCTTATCTGCCAAATCATCATGATTCTTAGCCATGGCGTCTTGCAGTAGTTGGAACATAGTTTTCATTTCTGACTGAAAACTATTTAATCTTTCATTCTGCAATGTGGTGTCTATAGAGCCTGGTCCGGTGCACATGTGCACAACAGAACCTGGAAGAGAGCAGCTGGCCATCGTGTGCATGCGCACTGGCCAGCTGCTCTCTTCTGGGTTCCAGCGCTCTAGCGTTCCAGCACATGCTCCAGTTTTGGCACTCAGTGCCCAAAAGGTTAACCATCACTGCTATAGAGCGTTGACTTACTGGGCTTGATTCTGCTGCTGATGGTGCAGATTATGTATTTTTTCTCCCTGTTTTGCTTAAATTTGTATTGCTTGCTATTTTGATAATTTTAGGTAGTAAAATATTTTAACTAATAATTATTTAACAGAGACAGCCAATCAATAATCAAGCAATCAATAATAAATCCAACAATACAATTCTCTACAGTACCCAACTTAAAGAGTGCACCTGAAACAGTCCAACAATTCCCTTTATTTTATTTTTATTTATTTATTTATTTATTAAATTTATAAACCGCTCCCTCTTCCCGAAGGGACTCGGGGCGGTGTACAGACAAAAGTTAAAATACCATATACATAGAAAAACATCAAAACCCCATAAAAATGAATTACATAAAAATCTGTACAATAATAATAAAATTAAAACAACATTAAAATCTACCCCAAAAATTTAAAATACCGGCCAGGAGGATTGAAGAATAAAATTATAACTGGGCCAGGCCAGCTAATTGGAACAGGTGGGTCTTGAGTTTCTTGCGGAAGGAGCGGAGGTCAGTGGTGATTCTAATATCGGCGGGGAGGTCATTCCAGAGGGTTGGACCCATCACAGAGAAGGCCCTACTCCTGGGCGCCGCCCGCTGGCATTGCTTAGTGGACGGCACCCGGAGGAGTCCCTCCCTGTGAGAGCGAATTGGTCGCAGGGATGTATGGGGTAGGATGCGATCCCGCAGGTAACTAGGTCCTGTGCCATGGAGCGCTTTAAAGATGGTAACCAACACCTTGAAACGTACCCAAAAAACCACAGGTAGCCAGTGCAGCTCGCGCAGGAGAGGTGTTATATGGGAGTACCTAGTACTCCCTGTAATTGCCCGCGCGGCCACATTCTGGACCAGCTGCAGTCTTCGGGTTCATCTCAAGGGGAGCCCCATGTAGAGAGCGTTGCAGTAGTCCAGACGGGACGTCACCAGCGCATGAGTGACTGTGCGAAGGGCGTCCCGGTCCAATAGGGGGCGCAATTGGCGCACCAGGCAAACCTGGTGGAACGCCCCCCTCGCCACGGCTGCCACATGGTCATCCATCGACAGCCGGGCATCCAGGAGGACGCCCAAATTGCGCGCCCGCTCCACGGGGGCCAGTTGCTCACCCCCAATGGCCAGCGATGGAGCCCACTGGTTGAACCGGGGCGCCGGTAGCCACAGCCACTCCGTCTTGGAGGGGTTGAGTTTGAGTCTGTTGCTTCCCATCCAGACCCGTACGGCTTCCAAGCACCGGGACATCACTTCGACGGCCTCGTTGGGGTGGTTCGGGGTGGAGATGTACAGCTGAGTATCATCAGCGTACAGATGGTACTCGACCACAAAACCATGAATGATCTCACCCAGCGGCTTCATATATGTGTTGAACAGGAGAGGCGAGAGGACCGACCCCTGCGGCACCCCACAGGTGAGCGGCCTCAGGCTCTACCTCTGCTCCCCTGCCAACACGCATTGCGTCCGGTCGGAGAGGTAGGAGGAGAACCACCGCAAAACGGTGCCCCTCACCCCCAACCCCTCCAGACGGCGCAGTAGGATACCATGGTCAATGGTATCAAAAGCTGCTGAGAGGTCTAATAGGACCAGGATGGAGGAACAACCCCCATCCCTGGCCCTCCAGAGATCATCCACCAACGTGACCAAGGCCGTCTCCGTGCTGTGACCGGGCCGGAAACCAGACTGGCGTGGGTCTAGATAGTCAATTTCCTCCAGGTGACGTGGGAACTGTTGTGCCACCACACTCTCTACAACCTTCGCTAGAAAGGGAAGGTTGGAGACGGGACGATAATTAGCTAACTCGGCTGAGGCCAGAGAAGGCTTCTTGAGTAAGGGCCTCACCACCGCCTCTTTCAAGGCGGCCGGCAAGGACCCCTCACTCAACGAAGCATTCACTAGTCCCAGGAGCCAGCCTCGTGTGACCTCCCAGGATTCCAGTATAAGCCAGGAGGGACACGGGTCCAGTAAACATGTAGTGGCTCTCAGTCGCCCACGCAACCTGTCCATATCATCGGCGGCAACAGAGTCAAACTCCTCCCAGAATGGTCCCTCAAGACTCGCCTCCGACGTCCCCTCTAGACCACTGAGGGGGACCCTTTCACTCCGGATTTGAGCGATTTTGTCCTGCAGATATTCCCCAAATTCCTCTGCTCTGCCCTGCAAGGGGGCTTCCCACGGCCTCTGTAACAGGAGGGAGCGGGTCACCCGAAACAGGGCAGCAGGGCGGTTGTCTGCGGACGCAATAAGATCGGCACAGTGTCAACGCTTGGCCACTCTTAATGCCACAAGGTAGGTCCGTAAATAGGCTCTTACCTGTGTTCGGCCAGATTCGGAGCGTGAAGATCTCCATCTGCTCTCTAGGCATCTCTTGTGGCGTTTCATCACCCTTAGCTCCTCGGTAAACCAAGGGGCCAGGGTGGTTCGCTGCCGCAGGAGAGGCCGCAAAGGCGCAACCCGGTCCAAGGCCCCGGCAGCCGCACTATTCCATGCGGCCACTAGGTCCTCCATCCGGGAGTGGGTCAGGGCTACAGGAAGTGGCCCAAGCTCCGTCTGGAACCTATCCGGTTCCATCAGGCGCCTGGGACGGAACCATCTAGGACATTCTGGTTCCGCCTCCCCACGGTGGGGGGTAGCGCCAGGGAAGTCAAGCCGGAGAGATGAGTGATCTGACCATGACAGGGGCGTAGTAACTAAATCCCCTATTCTCAGATCACTCGTCCACTGGCCAGAGACAAAAACAAGGTCCAGTGTGTGGCCTCCCTCGTGTGTGGGGCCCTGAATTAATTGGGTCAGGTCCATGGCTGTCATGGAAGCCATGAACTCCCGAGCCACCTCGGATGCGTCACCCATCGACGGCAGGTTGAAATCCCCCATAACCAAAAGTTTTGGGTTCTCAACCGCTATCTCTGCGATCAGCTCGAGGAGCTCAGGCAGGGCCGCTGATGCATAGCGAGGAGCCAAGTATACAATCAGCAAGCCCAACTGTCTCCCTGGGCACCACTTCATGCCAAGAGACTCACACCCGGATATCTGTGGCACAGTGAACTCTCTCGGTTCCAGACCCTCCCGTATAATCACCGCTACCCCGCCACCCCTACCCAGGGCCCGCGGCTGATGGAATGCACGGTAGCCAGGTGGGCACATTTCCACGAGGGGTAAACCGCCCTCGTGGCCCAACCAGGTCTCCGTTATCCCTGCAAGGTCCGGCTCCCCCTCCGAAATCAGATCATTAATGAGGGGGGCCTTATTGACAACGGAACTCGCGTTGCATAACATCAGCCTCAGGCCCTGGCTCTGTAAGTTCTGGCCACCTAGAGTGTGGGGGTTGGTGCAAGTGACCGGGCGTGTCCAACGGCCAAGGTCTCCCAACCGACTACAAGATTTTCGTCTATCCTCGCACCCACCCCTCCCTACGACCGTTGGAATAAAAAGGCCCTCTGCTGGAATATCATTCTCCCTCCCCTCCCCCCCTCCGCTCACTCCCCTCCCGACCACACCTGTTCGCCTGGCACTAATCCCACTCCTGGCCTGGTTAACCCTCCCCCCCACCCTGGAACCCCCTAAAACAGTTAAAAAACATCTAGTTAAAAACCCCCTGAGTCTCCGCTTCCTCCACCTCTCTGGATTAATGAATCCGTCATCAAGGTGGGCCCTTGAAAGGGCAGAGGGCCATACCTGCGAGAGGGGGGACTCCCGCAGTAGGAGCAGGTCTAACCTCAGATATATGATGAACTTATAACTGCAGCAGGGCCAAAGCTCGTTACTGGGTGCTGTCGATGTTAGCATAAATTAGCAAGCCAGGGTTCCATGCGAAAAGAGGTTAACAAGTGCTAATAGTCCACATCCTAGATGGGAGGGATGGTAAGCTGGTCAGATGGTCTATAGATGGAGGCTGGAAGGCAATCAGTGGTGGGCAGTAAGGGGAAGATAGCCCATAGTTGGTAGTTGGTAGTGAGCGGAGGAGGCAAATGGACAGTAAAAACGGCAGGGGTAAAGATGGTAGGGGGGTGATCCAACAGGCGCGCACAGACAGTCAGCGGGGAGCGGATGGACACAACCAGATAGTAAACAAGGGCAGATAGTTGGTAAATAGTCAGCGAGGAGCGGATGGACACAGCCAAGCAGGCAGCTGGCAGGAGGCCGAAGGATCCTCTGCCAAACCTGGCGTTGAGCCTCCTGCCAGTCACCAGGGCAGCCCCTGGTCCCTGCCCTGCCCCCAGTGCCACAGACCTCCCTCCTCCTGCCAAACCTCCGGCGCAGACCTCCAGCGTCTAGTCCCCGTCATGGCCTGCCTCTGCCACAAGTGGCCCTCCACATGCTCGGCGACCCCCAGCCGCCACTCCAGGCCCGAGCGTCGTCCCGGCCGGCCTATGATCCTCCCGCCGGCCTTCCGTCGGCCTCCGGCACCTTGAGCCTCGCTCAGCCCTCACACGGCCCTCATACGGCCCTCGCCAGGCTTCCCGCTGGTTCGTAACTCACAGCGGCCGGAAATTTGGCATTTGGCGTCTCCGGTCGCCGTCGCTGTCGCCGCTCGGGTCGCTCGGGTCGCCGCCGTCGCTTCCCTTCGCCTCCCTTCACCATTCCTCCGCCACTCGGGCCGTCGCCGTCCCTCCGCCGCTCGGGCCGTCGCCGCTTCCAGCTCCCGACCCATACCGCCAGCCTCCAACTCCAGCCGGCACGTTCTCCTCCCTCTCCCTGGCTGTCCGACCACCCTGGAGGACCCACTTGGGTCCTAGAAAAAGCCAGGGTGGTCGTTAACTGAATTCCCGGCCCTCAGGATGGAAAAGAGGGCCGGCAGCATCCCTGCCCCGTCAAGAGCCCCCGTAGGCATACGGAGCTCAGAGGCAGACTGCCATTTCCCCCAGGAAGCTCCTCCTCCTGGTTCTTATTCCCAGTTCTTGTTTTCAGACCTCAAGTCACTTCACTTTTTTAGCTGTTGTATTTCAGAAAGCCAATATATCCATAGTCCAAAATTCTCTTCAAAAAGATTTTTTTCTTTTTTGATAAATTATAATCCACAAAGGCCCACCAAACCCCAAAATTATATCAAACCAATTATAAATCACCAAAAAAGAGAGCTAAAAGATTAAAGTCTTCACTGGCTTTATAAACAATTTCTATTATTTTCCCTTTTCAGTTGCTCAGTTTATAAAATATGTTAGTAATTGTTGTTTCACCCAGCACACATTCAAAGAATTGAGCAGGATTCATAATATAGAAAAACTTCTTTATCAACAAAAATATAAACATATGATACAAGGAAACAATACCTATGCAGCTCTTGCAACGTGGTGGAGAGAAGAACAAATTCAGAACACAGAATAGCTAAGCCACACCCAGACTAAAAACTGCTCACATGGCTCTCACAGCAAACTGTGTGTCTCAGTCAAAAAACAGTTCCCATTGGCTGGCTCGTTACCATGGCTATTCCAGTTCATAAATTCTTTATACACTGACAAAATCCATAGCCAGTCAGAGAGCTACAGTGTTTAAAACTTACATTGTTTCCACTCTCTTTCTCTGCAGTGCCCTCTGTAAATAGTTCCCATGTGCAGGCAATTTATCTGAGTCTTATAACAATGTTATTTCAATAAACTGCCCAAGGTCAATTGTTATCTCACTTTCTTTCCTTCACTTTCTTTCTATAACAGTTTTTCCTGCCAGCAGGTGTCACTGTCACTCTATTTCTTTTCTGCTCCTCTCCTTTAACTTCCTTTAACATACGCCAAATCTTTTTCCTTTAGGAGTTCCTGAGCCCGAGTTTATATTCCCCAAAAATGTTTTAGTGAAATTAAACCCAATTAATCCAATTAATATTATCCTTAGAATAACCAGTCCAGAAGTCCTTTGTTAACACTTCTTTTTTCTCAAACAGTTCAAATAATTCAAATTTCTTATCCAGATCTATTTCAGCTTTGTGCTTATTCACCGCTATTCTCAGGGGGTGGAAGATAGACAGATCCACCCCCTTCCTTTACAATCCCACTGTCACTCAAGCCAGTTTTAAAAGGGGCAAATTCCTCAACAAAAGATGGAAAAGTCTCATCTAGTTGCCACACTGTTCTTACTCAATCTTCACTTATTCATCTCCAGTCGGGCTGTCACAGCCTTGGTCAGGCACGCAATGGCCGTCTTTTTCTTCCTGCCTGTTTCAGAGGTTTCCTCCAGATCAAACAAGGAGTTTGCAGTCTCCTTGTTATCTACGGAGTGTCCTCTCTTCTTCACCACCTCTCCAGGGTGGCTTAGGTCCCACAGGACCCTCTGGCAGGAGGAATTCAGTGAACTTCCATAGAGCCCTATGGAAAGTAAACCTTATCGCCGTGATGTCAGCCTCGCCTCCGTACTTTACTTTATGTTCTTATAAAGCTGGTACTATATCAAGCTTTAACTGATTTTGTTCTGATCATTTTGTTAAACACAAACCACAGAGAACTTGAACTGACTTGTAAAATGGTGTTTAAATTTCAATTTTAAAGAAGTAATAGTGGGAATGAACTATAACTTTATGATCAAAGGACAAATATATCTAACTAACAGATACTGGTAAGTAGCCACAAGGGAACAGCTGTTGCTATCTGCTCTGTTTTTCTATGGAGTGAGAGTGGTGAGCATGAATGCTTAATAGTATACTTCAGTAGCTCTTAACCTCTTGCAGCTGCTGTTTCCTCTTTCCAGCTTTGACATCTTGGCCGTTTTCTTCTACAGGGTACATCCCTAGCTATTTGGACAAAGATGAACAGTGTGTTGTATGTGGAGACAAAGCCACAGGGTACCACTACCGCTGTATTACCTGTGAAGGCTGCAAGGTAAAAAATGCTTGAAAAAGGTCTGTCTCAATGCAAATCATGCAGTAATATGACTCAGCAACCTTTTCATCATATCCTTATCAATTTGTTTTCACCTGATCCTCAATCATACCTGAGGCAACTTAAAGTCATCCTCAGTTATACAGCAATGTCCCAAAGGTGCTTTTTCAAGAGGCAACTGGACTTTCTGGTTTTTCTTTTAAAGACATTTTGCTTCTCATCCAAGAAGCTTCTTCAGCTCTGACTGGATGGTGGGGGATGGAAAGATTTAAACTCCTTGCAGACAGCTGGTCATTTGCATTCTTTTAGAGAGTAGTTGAGGCCACCTGGAGGTTTATCTGTGTCCCCAGGGTCACCTGAGTAGTGCAAAAAGGTGTGGAACGTTCTTGGAACTGTTGAAAGGACTGTGTTGTAGACTGGAGATAGATGAATGATGATAGGAAACAGTTAAATAAAACCTGGTGGCTGAGGAAAGGTTGTGCTAGATCAGGGGTGTCAAACTGGTGGCCCGCGAGCCGGATGCATCACATGCATGCCACGCCCACCCCAACTTCACAAAGGCAAAAAATGTTGTGATACATCACATGACATCACTTGACACGATCAAGTTTGACACCTGTGTACTAGATTGTAAGATGAACAAGGGGATTTCTGCAGATAAACAAGGTTTTTTTCCCCAAAGACAGGGCATGGGAGAATTAACTCAATAAGAGACTAAGTTGCTTTATGGTCAACACTGGGGCCTGCAGCAGAAAATATACAGGACACTCTACAGCAGGGGTGTCAAACTGGCAGCCTGCGGGCCATATGAGTCACATACAGGCCACAGCCACCCCAGCTCAGCAAATGGGAAAAACGTCACAAAACATCACGTGATGGCAACATGATGCCGTGAGTTTGACACCCGTGCTCTACAGCCATTAATAATATAGGGGAATCAGTCCTCAGAATGTTTCCTGCAATTAACTTCTTTGTAGTAATTGGGAATTGTGCCTGAAGATCACCATTCTTTGTACAGAAGGCTACTGCAGATCTGCCTTTTACTTGGGGGCTGCAATGTGTCATCTGTTGTGGCCTCTTGAAATCCATAAAAGGAAACACAGACTTAAAGAGAAAACAAATTGCAGGCAGATATAGCTTTTTTAGTGCCTTGGGCAGAAAATTCAAGTGGCATCACTCAATTGCAGCAAAATGCCAGCCAGCTTTCAGTTGAACTGTAGAATTAGGTCTTGGGCTGAAAAAGTTTAAAAGCAAATAGTAGGCTTAATAAACATTTAAGGTTGGTAGTGGGAGAGATAAAGAAGTAGCTCATAAGTGCAATCCTTTGGAAAGTTTATTTCAAGCGGCTCAGTGAAATAAATGGAAACTCTGCAGGATCCAGTTTGCTGGTAAACTGTGTCTTGTACTCACTCCCAAGAAGCAATGGTACCAGAATATCACAAGGTGACTATATCTTGGGTTAGACCTATAAAAACACATGGAACATGAAATCCACTCATTAACACTGGCAGCAACAATTGTTTCAAACACTAAAATGATGTACAGGTAGTCCTCAACGTACGATCACAATTGAACCCAAAGTATATGTTGCTAAGTGAGAAATTTGTTAAGTGAGTTTTGCCCCATTTTACAACTTTTTGTTAAGTGAATCACTGCAGTTCTTAAATTAGAAACACGGTTGTTAAGTGAATCTGGCTTTCCCATTGACTTTGCTTGTCAGAAGGTGGCAAAAGGGGATCACATGACTCTGGGACACTGCAACTGTCATAAGTATGAACCAGATGTCAAGCATCTGAATGTAAATCACATGACCATGGGGATGTTGCAACAGTCATAAGTTTTAAAAATGGTCATAAATCACTTTTTCCAGTGCTGTTGTAACTTCAAATGGTCACTAAACAAACTGTTGTAAGTGGAGGACTACCCATACACCCCCCCCCCCCCGGTCATCTCAATGATTATATGTCTGTCACTGATATAGTAGGAAAAAGGTCCACTTAGTTGAAAAGGTCAATAACACTACATATAGCAGGACTATATTCTGTTCAGTAAAATATAGAAGCTCAATGGTTGGGGAGAGTGGAATATGGTTTGAGAATGGAAGGATACATGCTCTGCTTTCTCAGGGTTGCCTGGGTCTGATTGTATTCTCTGTTCTACAGGGCTTCTTCCGACGGACCATTCAGAAAAATCTGCACCCAACATACTCCTGCAAATATGATGGCTCCTGTGTCATCGATAAGATCACTCGCAACCAGTGTCAGCTTTGCCGATTCAAGAAGTGCATTGCTGTTGGCATGGCCATGGACTGTAAGGGCATTGCGCCCACTTTGGAGAACTAAGGGGGTTGGGAGTGGTTACAGGCTATTACCAAAGAATAGAGGAGAAGCAATGTGCCCAAGAATGGACACGCTTTGGAGAATCAAAAGAGGGAAATAATTGTTTGGTGTGTAAAATTACATGGGGATCATCTTTGAATCCCTACATTTTGAGTCCTTGGGATACCATGAGAGCTATCATAGTATTCCATAGGGTTTTAAGTATAAGCCAGCCTATCAAATTGCATTCATAATTCCCTTTGGCACCTTAGAATTGGCCAAATTGGTTGCAGAATTCTGATTGACTTCCTCTCATACATCTTCATTCTTCACCACCCTCCTAGTGGTGCTGGATGACTCCAAGAGAGTAGCCAAACGTAAGCTGATTGAAGAGAACCGGGAGAGACGGCGCAAAGAGGAAATGATGAAATCACTTCAGCACCGGCCAGAACCAACAGCAGAAGAATGGGAGTTGATCCACATCGCTACAGATGCACATTGCAGTACCAACGCCCAAGGCAGCCATTGGAAACAGAAGCGGAAATTCCTGGTAAATTGTACTGGTAAATAGGGTAGACAGTTCTATTTGTCAGTATTGTCACAAACATAATTTTACATCTTTTCATTCTTTGTTTTGAATTACATGTAGTCCTCACTTAACAACCATTCATTTAGCAACTGAAGTTACAATGGCACTGAAAAAAGTGAGTTCCGACTGTGTCCCTGTAGTCACATGATCACAATTAGTGCATTTACAACAGTTGCAGCATCCTACATTCACTTGATTGCCATTTGCCTTCCCAGCCAACATAAAGTCAATGGGGAAGCCAGCAAGAGGTTGCAATTGCAGTCATGCTGAACAGTTGCAGGTTTTCACTTAATGACTGCAACTGGGATTGCTGGAACTGACATCACTAAGGGGGCAGTCACATGATGGTTCACTTAACAAGCACTTAACTTAGCCACAGATTTTTCTGTCCCAATTAGGGTAATTAAGCAAGGACTAACTATAATATTTTCTGTTTTGAAAGGTCAATATCTTTCTGTAGATCTCTTTACTCCATGCTTTCCACAAAATCTGGTAGATTAAAGGTAAATCAGGCAGAATAAGTGAATATATGCATAATTTACTCTGCTTCAAGTTTTGGTTACCTGAATATGCAGGTTGTTCCAAAGGTGCTTTTTCAAGAGGCAACTGGACTTTCTAGTTTTTCTTTGAAGATGTTTTGCTTCTCATCCAATTTTTTCCAGTATCTTTCATTCATGCTCATACATAAACCATCTGGCCAATTTATAAGTTTATTTTATTTCAGTACAGGTGATAAAAACATTGTTCAGCCTTTGAAAACAATATTTTATACATTTAACATTAGTTGCACTCTTGTAAAAATGTACAGATCTCTTCCCAGGCTACTAATGTGGGAAAGTTGTAATCCATTTTGAATGTTAATAATTATACTAAACTCAGAATCAGCATAAACGTAATGATAAATCCAAGAATTCAATCATTCCAAGAGTTCTCTTGCTGCCATAGTTTAGCAGTGTTTCTTAACTTCAGCAACTTTAAGATGTGTGGACTTAAGTCCCAGAATTCCCCAGCCAGCATGTTTGCACACCTTAAAGTTGTTGAGGTTGGAAACACTGGTTTAGCAGATTCCAGGCTGCAGAGTTGCCTTTGTAGGGTTAATTTGCCTGAGCAAATGGACACAGATGTGACCTCTCAGCTCTGATCAAGGACAAATGGAATAGAAATCCTTTCTGAGCAGAGTAGGAATTGCTGGCTTTTGGCTCACTCTGCTGGCTATAATCATTTAATGTTTTGGTGTTTTATTGTACACTACCCAGAGTCCCTCTTTGAGGGAGATGGATGGTTCAGAAATGTGAAATATAAATATATAAGAAAGAAATTTAAACAAGTAGCCCTCGACTTGCAACCATTTGTTTAGTGACCAAAGTTACAATGACAATGAAAAAAGTGACTTATGACCCGTTTTCACATGACTGTTGCAGCATCCCCATGGTCACGTGATCAAAATTTGGGCACTTGGCAATTGGCATGTATTTATGACAGTTGCAGTGTCCTGGGGTCACGTGATCACCATTTGTAACCTTCCCAGCCAGCTTCTGACAAGCTAAGTCAATGGGGGAAGCCAGATTCACTTCACAACTACAGTGATTTGCTTAACAACTGTGGCAAAAAAAGTTGTAATGCTTAGGAACATCAATTTTGGACTCAATTGTGGTCGTAAGTCCAGGACTATCTGTATTGACATTTTCACAGTGTGGTAGCAGAATAATATCTGTTAAAACTGGTCTTTTAAATTGCTAGTAATGGTTTTAAAGATTTTTAAATAAATATATTTAAATAAATAAATGTTTATTAAAATATTTTAATAAGGTGATATTATTTTGATTCTAATTGTAGAAAGGCTATGAAATATAAAGAGATTGCCTTGTAAAGAAGTTGAGAGAAGGAAAAGATACTGACATAGGTTCTAGGACAACTGGCCACCACCACCTCGCCCCCGGTTGCCTTGCCCCAGACACGTTGCCGGTTGACTTCCCCCTTAACCAGAAAAAAGATCACTTGGGAGAGAGACACACACTTTTCAGTGCACAGGAGTTTCTGCTACAGAGTTCAAGGGGTATTGGGGGTAGTGGGGGTAAGCCAGATCAAGGCGGGAGGGAGGGAGGGAGAGAGAGGAAGAGGTTCCCCTTGCCTCCAGCATTCTTCCATGGCAAGTTGCCAGCAGTGAGTTGTCCCACAGCAAGTTGTCTGGCAGGAAGCTGGCCAGGATGACCCAGCTGTGGCTGTGGCAAGTTGTCCCATTCTGCTGACAGATAAGAGTTATGGTTCCAATTTTGGGGTTTGATGATAAATTTCCTGTTGGGGTATCCTGAGTAAGTTCTCTGCAGTTCTAATTCTGCCTCTTCCTCCCACTAATAGCCTGAAGATATTGGTCAGTCACCAATGGCCTCCATGCCTGATGGGGACAAAGTAGACTTGGAGGCATTCAGTGAATTTACGAAGATCATCACCCCTGCCATCACCCGTGTGGTGGATTTTGCCAAAAAATTGCCCATGTTTTCAGAGGTAAGCAAAAGATGGTGAGCAGTGAAAGGATGGAGGAATTTGGTTATTTGGTTGTGAAGTTTTGAACTTCCAGAGAATTTTCCTTTCATTCCTCTTTTCTCACTGTTAGAACCATTTTGGCTTGTTAGGAAGTCATGGGAATACAGTATACAGGTAGTCCTCAACTTATGACTTGTCACTTAGTGGCCATTCAAAATTATGATGGACACCCCCCCCCCCCCAAGGTACTTACAACCCGGTTCTGACAGCTCCCCCCCCAACACATTTCAGGTGTTTGGCATCTGGCTCTCATTTACAGCTATTTGCAGTGTCCTACTGTCACAGAGGGACAGGGTGGTTCAGTGGCTAAGACACTGAGCTTGTTGATAAGAAAGGTTGGCAGTTCAGCGGTTTGAATCCCTAGTGCCGCGTAATGGAGTGAGCTCCCATTACTTGTCCCAGCTTCTGCCAACCTAGCAGTTTGAAAGCATGCAAAAATGCAAGAAGAAAAATAGGGACCACCTTTGGTGGGAAGGTAAAAGCGTTCTGTGCGCCTTCGGCATTTAGTCATGCCAGCCACATGATCACAGAGATGTCTTCAGACAGCGCTGGCTCTTCAGCTTTGAAACAGAGATGAACACCACCCCTGGAACGACTAGCACATATGTGCAAGGGCAACCTTTACCTTTACCTTAGTGTCACATAACCAGGCTTTACAATGTTTTTGCTGAAAACCAGCATTTACTTCCTGTTTTCAGCAAAAATGCCCCATAGTGAACAATGGGTTCACTTAATGACTGCCATGTTTACTTAACAACCACCACAAAAAACTTTGTAAAATCTGGTCTAGTCACATAGTGACCCGCTCTACGACTATCACAACTTACAACCATCAGCCCTATTTTGGCCATATGCCTCTCTTCAGCTCTTTACATACATAGGACATGATAGGAAGTTATGAAGATAAGTTTCAATAGTTAACAGTTTGTCCTCTGTTTGCAGGAGTAAAGGGTGGACTAAACTGAAGAAAAAAGAGTTTTCATAAATATTTTTATCAGTGTCAAAAGATGCCCCTCATTTTCCATGATCTTTTATGGAATGGATCATGGATTACAAAAAAAAAGAAGAATAGTTCTTGCTATTTAGTATGCATGGACTTTGCTTAGTTTTGTTAAACTGCACTTTGTTGAATTAAATTTAATTTTATTACTAGTTACAATCACCCATATAGCCAGCCAAGGATGTTCTCCTGCTGTAGATGATTTGCTTTCAGTGATAAAAATCATGTGGCCAAGTTAATTGGGCATATCACAATGTTGACACATTCAGTTTGTGATTCCTGCTTGACAGGAATCATTTCATAAGGGAGAAATCCTTAACTAAAGGAAAAAAATTACACTGAAGCAGCAGGTTGTGCAAATAGGAACTCCAGGTAGGCATGTAAAGTGTTGAAAGTAGAGAGGTATTTGAAGAAACAAGGGGTGGGGAGCGCTAAGCTCTATATTGGTTCCCAAAGTGGATACATGATTATGGTGCTGATGATTACAATTCTCCTTTACCATATATTCCAATATAAAGTGGAAGTACAACTAAAAAACTTTCTGGAATTATATTTTTTTTACCATTTCTAAATGCCATCAAGGGGGTGTTGGAGATAGACTATCAATCTGTGAGTGGGGAAGAAGTAGGCTGTTGTAAAGCAATAGAGCTGCAGTGGAAAGTCACTGCCTTCAGTCTCCTCCCAACCTTTATCCTAAAGGAGATGATCCTGAAGGTATCTGGAAGCCATAAATAGCTTTATAGTTTAAAACCAGCACTTTGAATTGTACCTGGAAACTCATTGGCAGCCAAAGCCATGCCACAAAAATCACAGTTATAGCCTATGCTTACCAGCCATGGCATTTTGCACCTATTGCAGTTTCTGAATAACCTTCAAAGGCAGCCTCAGCTCTGGTGTATAGGTAGTCCTCCACTAACTACAGTAATGGTCTCTAGAATTTCAATTGCTAAGCAAAACAATTGTAAAGCATGTCAGGTGACTGCAATGCTTAGTGATGGCAATCCCCACTGCCCTTGTTAACCAAATTCCACAGGTAGTTAGTCGAGGACCCAGCCGATCCAAGCCATTTTCAGCCCTGAGCCATGGTAAAGTAACAGACTGCCTCCTCTGCAACTCCCCCCATCTGCCTATCTCCCCTCCAGCTCTGCACTTTTTGCCACCTGCCTACCCACTGCTGTTAGCTGCAACCACTGTCCAGCTCTGCCTGTCACTGGCACACCAGCTACACCACATGCCACTATATATCAGCCAGGACCTTCTTTCATGCGACCTTCTTTCATGTTGGTGCAGCCAAAGCTTATTCTGCCCTGCCCTTGGCCTCTTTGTGCACCAGCCAGAGCCTCCATTTGTGCCCTCCCTACAATTCTTTTGGGAAAGAAACCCAGGGTGTGAAAAAAGGCCCTGGCTAGAAGGGTTATTGTTTTGCACCAGTGGCATCTGGTGGCAGCCAGGGTCTTCTTTAATGTGACAGGCTTATTTTGTAAAAGAAGGCCCTGGGCAGTGCATGAATGGAAGCCTTGACTATCATTCAAGTAGAGACCCTGGGTGGAGTGCAAGAGAAGCCCCAGCTGCACTGGTGTGAAATAAGGCAGTGTGAAAGAAGGCCGTGGCCAGAACAATAGTGCTTCACAGTGTGACAGGTATGGCAGCAGGGAACAGGGCAAAGTGGTGGGTATGCAGGTGACCAAAAATGGTAGTGAATACAGGTGAGACTAAATTCAACCCAATTTTGTTCACATGCCATGGGGGTGCTGAAATGGCCAGAACTTTGAGGACCAGTTGAAACTCCCTTTGTTCAGCATTGTCAGAACTTTGAACAGTGGCTGAATGAATGGACATTAAACAAGGGCTACCTGTATTGCAGTACTTTAGCCCAGAGGTGATAAAAGTGTGGGTTGCACAAGTGGAGAATATCAGGTAAGTTTACACTGAGTCATTCCCTTAAGTAATGAAAGTGGTGGGGCCTCATTCATCATACTCTCAAATAATACATTAATTTTATTTTCCTTTTCTAACTCTATTTAATTTAGGGAAATGAGAACCTTTGAGTGGATGGGTTTATACAAAATGCTAAAACAAAGGCAGGATTCCCACAATATCCTGAACCATAAACCACCAAATTTTATCTTATTCTAATGTGCTGTGAAAACTCAGCTACTATATATTAATTTTAACAATGTAAAGTATCCTCTTTAATATTTCATGTATGGTTTAGATTGAATTATAAAAAACTATCTTGTTATGCCTGCAAAATGTTCAGGATGGATAAATAAGCCAAAATTGAGAACCAGGGACATGCAGGAGGTAAGGCACATGTTGTCTCAGACTAAAAATTGCAGGAGAATTATTATGCAGTAACCTGTTGTTCATAGATTATCTGATAGCCATCCTGTGAGCATTTCTAACTAGCTGGGCCAGCAAATTTCAATTAGCTTCTTGATGAATGGAGCCAACCGCTAGAAGAACATTTCCTGCAAATAAGTGATTTTCAAAACAAGCATACATTTCCTACCACAACTAACTTCTGACTCTTAATTTCCTGCTACTTTTACATGGAGAATGTATGCTCTTTCTACTTCTGGCACCCACTCTTTATAGCAGGGGTATCATCACAGCAGTGTCACATGACATATTACAACTTTTTCCCCTTTGCTAAACCAGGTGTGGGCATGGCCAGTGCATGACATATCCAGCCGCGGGCTGGGAGTTTGACACTGCTGCTTTATAGCATAGCCATTCATCATCTCTTTATATTAAGACCTTACACTGCTTCTCTGCCCTGGGGAGCAAAAATGTCTTCATTCTCTGGGAGGTAGAATAAGATATTTTACTCCAATGGGACTATCTTAGGCAGCACTATCTTAGATAGCCATGTATGCCATAGCCAATGTGATCATGCTTTTCTCTGCCTTTAGCTGCCTTGTGAGGACCAGATCATCCTTTTGAAGGGCTGTTGCATGGAGATTATGTCATTGCGGGCAGCTGTGCGTTATGACCCTGAAAGTGAAACCCTGACGCTCAGTGGTGAAATGGCCGTCAAAAGGGAGCAGCTGAAGAATGGTGGCTTGGGTGTGGTATCAGATGCCATCTTTGATCTGGGAAAATCCCTCTCTACCTTCAGCCTGGATGACACTGAAGTGGCACTGCTCCAGGCTGTGTTGCTCATGTCCTCAGGTATGAGTGGTGGATTGATTATGCACTCAGTGAATAATGTACTTGGCATTAGTCAAACAAGTGAGTCAGACCAAGGCTCCATATAGCTCAGTATAATCTGTATTGATCATCAATAGCTTTGTAAAACTTCGGATTAAAATTGTACTTTGGTAGAAGATGGAAACGGAACTTTTGACTGCTTGTGGACTAGCATCTTAGCTACAGCCCTTCCCTTAGATCAAAGATGGGCAACATGCAACTTCAAATTTGTCAAAATGCCAAAGTGAGACCACAACCATCAACAATTTTATATAATTAGCTATTTTTTGTCACAATCTCCCAAATCACCAGCTATAGCAGAATATGTGTCACACTTGTTAAATGCATGGGATACTGTACATGGCTAGTAAATGGTTGAAGGGTTAAGTTAAAGGATATTAAATAGTAAAGAGGATTGTTTTAATAGATTCATAAGAGGGAAGTTCAGTCAGTCAGTTGAATGATTAATTAAATTAGCTTTGCATATGTTGAAAAATTGAATTCAAGTTGAATGTTGTAAAGTGGACTCCATCATTCAGGTGAGAAGGTTGCATTGAGAAACCAAACAGAAAGAAAGCTTTGTCAGTTTGATTTGAGGGACATTTTTGAAGATTGATTTGAGTGATTGAGAGGGAAAAGTCATTATCAGTTATGACTGACAATGACTAATTTTATGAAATCCAGAGAGAGAGTAAAATTATCCCCAGAATTAATTCCTTACTGGAATTTGTGGATCAATCTGCAGCATTGCTATCATTTATTAAAGAACACCAACAACACTCCTGAGTCTCTGAAACTATTCAGGGCATTTATTTTTTTAACATGTGACAAAAATGTTAAATAGCACATCACAATTACAACTCAATGACTAAATATGAAACTATTCTATTTTCAAATTCAAAGGTAGACTATTTATATAGTCAATACATGAAGGAGTTGCATATAGAAAGTCTCTGGAGTTTCCCTGATATGCACTCAGAGGGCACTGTTCCACAATATGTTGCACTGTCTGCTTTGGAGCACCACAGCTCCTATGCAGGGCATAACACCTGGGACACTAGAGATAGTGCTGAGAAGAAATGTGCTTTGTGTGCTGCATTAAACAATGCCAAATAAGTGGTAAATGGTTTCTGAAAAAGAACAACTGTTTTTGCTTTAAATTTTGAACTTTTAAGCTATACAGGTAATCCTCACTTAATGACTGCCCTGTTTAACAACCATTCAAAATTACAACAGCACTGAAAGTTTGCAACCAGTTCTCACACCTCTGACTGTTGAAGTATCCCCATGGTCACACAATCAAGATTCAGGCACTTCACAAACCAGTGGGTGTTTACAACCATTGCAATGTCCTGAGGTCATGAGATTGCCATTTGCTTGCTTCTCATCTGGTTTTCAACAGTGGGAAATGTGGCAGTAAAATTGCAAGTTGTGGTCATGTGATTTCTCACTTAATGACTGCATTGCTTAATGACAGTTGCCTTTCCCAATCATGGTGATTAAGCGAGGACTACCTGTACTCTTTTTCTGAAGATCATTATAAGATAGCTGTAAGGCAGTGAGCAAGGGTTTGTGCTTTGTCAGTACGGAGACAAAACTGAGCATACAGTTAATTCTAACCTGAGCAATGAGGATTTAGGAGATTTAGTGAGTCAGAAAGGTAACCTGGGATTAGGGCAATTTAGTTGCTTGTAGAAGGACAAATTTACAGATGCAGATTTAGCCTGCCTGACCTGTGTCCTCTTTTCCATTTAATTTGCAGACCGCAGTGGACTAATTTGTGTTGACAAGATTGAAAAATGCCAAGAGACCTATCTGCTGGCATTTGAACACTACATCAATTATCGGAAACACAACATTCCCCATTTCTGGCCCAAGCTCCTCATGAAGGTGACTGACCTACGTATGATTGGGGCTTGCCATGCCAGCCGCTTCCTGCACATGAAGGTGGAATGCCCTACAGAGCTCTTCCCCCCACTGTTCCTCGAGGTCTTTGAGGATCAGGAAGTTTAGAGTGTGGAGAAGGAGGGGGGCAAAGAAGGTGGCATGGGCAAATTGGGGACCTGGGGCAATTGGGGACTGGGGCGATGTCTGGATTTGGGTCACAATGCCCTTACCTCATCACCTCTGGCAACAGATTTTCATTGTTTTATGTTTTGTTGTTTTCATTTTTTTTCCTCTAAATATTACACGTCTGCATCAGTGAATCCCATGGATAGGAAAAACAAGGGCATCATTGGTAGGACTTGGGCCATGAAAAAGTTGAAGCTTTACAAAATCTGGGTTATGAGGTAGACGTGTGCAGTAGCCAACACATTCTTTGTCTAGGCAGATTTTTTAAAAATAAGTGGACAGTGAAGTTGCCACCTACCCCCTTGTTATATCCTCTGTTGTCTAAATTCGTCTTCCCAGGGTCTGCCTTAAACTTTAACACAAAAGTAGAGGAAAATAATCCACATATTATCCCCCCCCAAAAAAGTGCTTTGCCTTTGTCCCCTTCTTTTGGCCCCCACAACACTGGAAACAATTTCTTCTAGCCCTGATCAAACCTCTCTCATTTAAACAGACTTCATTATCAATATATACAAGTCAGGGGTGTGTTTCAGCGGGTATGCACCGGTTCGGATGTACTGGTTAGTGAAATTTAGTGTGCCTCCCCGTACCCGTTCTTCCAGAGTCCCAGTACCGGAACACTCCCTCCCCTGGCTTCAGCACTGCTCTGGGCTCCTGAAAAAGCCCCCCTCTGCCCCTTCCTCATCTTTGACCGCTATCAGTGGCAGATATGAGGGAAATGGTGTGTGTGTGTGTATGTGTGTGTATGTTTATGCAAAGAGAAGGAAGGGGGGGAGCCCATGCTGGATTGGGCTGCAGCGCTGCTCTAGGCTCCTGAAAAGCCTCCCTCTGCCCCCTTCCTCCTTTTTCACAACCAGCTTGAAAATGGAGCTCTTCTCAAAGAGAAGGAAGAAGGGGAAATTATGACCACAATTGAGCCCAAAATTTTGGTTGCTAAGCAAGAGCATTGTTAAGTGAGTTTCACCACATTTTCCAAGTTGGCCATGCCCACCCGGTCACATGACCACCAAGCCACTCCCACAAAACAGGCCACACCTACAGAATAGGTTCCCAAAAAGTTTTAAGCCCACCACTGATGTAAGTATAAATACATTCTGTACATACATACCAGTGGTGGGTTTCAAATTTTTTTAGAATGTATTCTGTAGGTGTAGCCTATTTTGTGGGAGTGGCTTGGCAGTCATGTGACCGGGTGGGCATGGCCAACTTGGAAAATGTGGTGAAACTCACTTAACAACGCTGTGTCAGCGTTCCAAATATCATGCAGAATTAAATCATTGTCCAAGGCAAAGTAGTCCTTAAAACTCCAATTTAATAAGACAGGCATGTTGGCATTATGCTGTTGAAATTTCAACTCTAAGGTACATCCGGTGAATTCCCCAAGTTAAAAGTTCATCATCTATCCCCACACCCCATAATTCATCACATGGTCCAATCTTCATCTTCCACGCTGGCATGTACACCCCTCTTCTTCCGGCCAGGTGTCGAGGTGCGGAGACAAAAGATGACCTTGAGCTTCTAAGAAATCCATAACAATACATTCCACAATCCTACTCCTTTCTATTCCCCCCTCCTAACTACTATACCAATGAAACAGCATAATATATATGTTTTAATTATGTGGCAGGCCAAAGATCCTAAAAGGAACAGAATTACAGGCCTGACACGCTGTTGCTTAGCAACCAAAATTTTGAGCTCAATTGTGGTGATAAGTGTTCTCTCTCTCTCTCTCTCTCTCTCTCTCTCTCTCTCCCTCTCTCTCTTTTCTTTCTTTCTTTCTTTCTTCTCTCTCCCACTTTCTTTTTTCTTTCTTTTTTCTTTCTTTTTTCTTTCTTTTTTCTTTCTTTTTTCTTCTTTCTTGTGTGTATCTCAATCTCTCTCTCTCCCTTCCTTCCTTCCTTTCTCTCTTACTTTCTCTCAGGCAAGATGCGTGTCTTGCTTCTCCACCACCCCACCCTCCCCCACCTCCCACCCCCAAGTTGCATCCATAAAGGGGTCAAGGGGCAGAAAGCCCTGCCATGTCCGGCAAGGGGGGGAGAAGAGACTGCAAGACTTGCAGCTGCTTTTACAGCCGATTGAGGCTGCAAAAGCAGCAGGAGGCCCCACGTGCCTCGCGCCCCCTTCAAGAACAGTCTTACCTCAATCGGTTGCCAATAGCTTGGCCCCACTTGAGGCTCCTTGGGGTGGGGCCTGCAGCCTGGAGCTTGAGAGGGTCGGTGAGGGGGAAGTCCCTTTATGCAACCCAGCCTCTCTTTCAAGTGGACAGGAAGCTCCCTCCTACCATACAGCCAGCTGGTTGAGAATTAGCCATCAGAATTGCCTGCAATTCTTGTTACTGTGAGAGGCAGCACGTTGCAAAGAACAGAGCAACGTGGTGGGGGGTGGGGGTGGAGAACAAAGCAAGGCAGGGGCTGAGGAGCTGCCCCAATGCCCCACACCAGCTTACCTGAAAGCCCTTCAGCCAGGCCACCCATGACAAACCCTCCCCTGGGGAACCACATCCCTTCACTAACCTGCTTTCCAGCTCCATTCTCCGCTGCATGTTCAGAACAAGAAGATTAGTCTGTGCGACCATGGTAAAAAAAAATACCAGAAATTCAGACCTTCCAACTTCTCGCAAAAACAAGAAAAAAAGTCTCGCGAAGTTGGAAGTAGTCCCACAGACTACTTTTCTTGCCCTGCACATGGCGGTTGAGAATGGAGCAGGTAAGCAGGTTAGTGAAGGGATGTGGCTGCCCTGGGAGGGGTGGGGTTGAGGGACCTGTGTGTGTTTGTTTGTGTGAGAGAGGGAGGGGGGAGATGGAGAGAACATTGCTGCCAGCCCTGGATAACTCTCTGAGGTTGGATCGGAACACTGCAGCTCTGCCAGAAAGGGGAGGGGGGAGACGGGGCACAAACATACAAACACACACACACACACACACACACACCATTTCCCTCATATCTGCCCCTGACAGCGGTCAAAGACGAGGAAGGGGCAGAGGGAAGCTTTTTCAGGAGCCCAGAGCAGCGCTGAAGCCCAATCCAGCATGGGCTCACCCCCCTTCCTTCTCTTTGAGAAGTGCCCTGTTTTGGAAGCTGCTTGTCAAAGAGGAGGAAGGGGCAGAGGGAGGCTTTTTCAGGAGCCCAGAGCAGTGCTGAAGCCAGGGGAGGGAGCGTTCCGGTACTGGGCCTCTGGAAGAACAGGTACAGGGAGGCACTAACCGGTATGTCCGTACCGGTCCGTACCGGCTGAAACCCACCCCTGATACATACATTTTTCTTTCTTTTGCACATAACAGTCCCAGGAAATGTCAGGGTGTGTTTGGTTGTTTTATTCTTGGGTTCAGTTTCTTTTAGAACCTTTAGCATTTAGGTATCCTCCCTGTGAGGCTAAAATTGAAAATGCACTTTTTGTGAAAGAAAGAAATGGAACTAATAAAGGAAAAGAGAAATCCCATTAAATTATTGGGGCAGGTTGAGGAAGGAAGGTCATAGATGTTTTGACAAAAAAATAATAAACACAAATTGAGGCTCAAGGTCCACATGTGAAGGACCAATGCACTTTGAATGAGAGAAAAACCCTTCCCCTCCGCCCCTCCAGTAGTGGAGATACAGGTGATCAAATAAGAAATCTATTTTATATTGCTTTGAATCTCACTGCAGGGCTTGCCTCTTAAGATGTGCCCACCTTGTATTCCAGTGTTGAGAGGTATATTCATCAGCTTTCCTCCTCATCCTGATGCCCTCTTCCCTCCCCAAAGCTTCAGCCAATCTACCTCCATGTTCAGCAAGGTGGGTGAATTTAACACATCTCCACCCACACCTGCTGTCCCCCCCCCCCCAACTGAAAGGCTGTATGCAATGTTCCTACTCAGCTTTTAAATGGTCCTTGCTATTTCTTTGCACACACTTTCCCATGCCATGTGGTGGTACACTTCTTTCTGCACTAGCATTCATGCTGCCCTGTTGGACCATCCCTTCAGTTCCCTACTCTCTGTGGAAGAAATGAGAAGTCCTAACTCTTCAGTGCTCTAAGAGAATCAAAGTTAGGTTCAGGGTTTTTTTTTGCTTTTTTGGGGGGGATGGCACACATCAGTAAACATGAAAACAATGATTCATGGGGACATGGCAACACCCTTTACAACTCAGAAATGTACAGGCTTTCTGTACTAAGAGGTTGTGGACTCTGCATAATGACTTTTCCTTCTCCTACAGCATTCCATGTCCCCTGCACTTCTATATTATTTTTGTAGTCCCAGTTTTGTTTGTGCACATGGGAAGAAAAGGCAAACGTTTCTTTTATATGGCAGAGGTCTGTTAGAAAGGTTATCCTGGCCTGATTGAATCTAACTTTCCCTTTTGGAGGCACATTAGATCAAGGAAATAATATTCTAATGCACTTCCTTGCACAGAAGGAGGGTCATTCTGCCCAACTTGAACTGCCATGGGCAGAACAAAGCTATAAGTCTCAGGTTGCATGAACTGTATCAGAGGTGATCCAGTTGGGAACTTGGAGGCAGGCTACCCACATTTGTAAAGCTGAATTGGCCAAGCTGGCAAGAGAAAAACACCCCAGGTTTTCAAACTTGGGTCTTGTTTCCATTTGATTTCAGAATGTTTTTATTTAGTGTTGTGCTTATGTGCTTGTAACTAGTTGTTGGAAAGTAGAACCTCTGAAGTTCTGGAACATCATGTGGAGAAGAGGAATAGTAAGTGGTGATTGACCAGCCCTAGCAACCCCATTGCAATAGCCACCAGCCCTGCCTTTTAACATTGCTTTCCTTCCTCTTGGCTGACCAAAGTGGAGGTGGAGCAGTTGGTACCTAGGGCCATATTTGGCATGGAACATCTAGTTATGAATCCCCACTCTAAAGATTTGCCTTTGGAAGAGGTATTTCTAAAAAAAACAAAAAACACACCAGCTTCCCACTTTCTTCCTGTTTGTTTCACCTTTAATACAAGCCAAACTCTGATCACCTGAAGTCAAGTATTTTGGCACTTAACACTACTAATAGATCAGACATCTCTGTTATCTCTCAAACTGCTTTTTGTGACAAATCAATTTCTTGTCAACTTTTTCTCTATTTTTTTGCAACTGTAATGTTATTGGGAAGACGGGTATATTTTACCCCCCCCCCCCTTTCTTTCTTTTTCTTTTTTTAAAAAAGAGTTTTTATTGGTTTTTACAAATATTTTGGGGGAAAGGGTACATAAGTATGGAGAAAAATTTTGACAGCTACATCATACGGAAGGTGGTGCTTCCCCGGGATCCTACATCTCTCTATTATTTTATACATATCAAAATATCATTATTACATACATATCAGCAGTTTACATTTACTCAAATTCTTTAACATCTTCAATCATTTACTTTACATCACTTCTAACCATTTCATTGTATTAACAATTGCAATGTACTTTTAATTCATTTCTGTGACCTGAGCCTCATTGCTGCTTCCTCTCCCCTGTCTGTTGGCAGAGCCATGGCCCCTCCCTCTTTCATATCTTGCGCACTGTCTCCTGTTCCGTCTAGAAGAGTCTTGTGTTTTTCCATGAAGGCTTCCGCCTCCACCACTGTATTAATTCTCACTCTACCTCCCTCCCATTGAATTAACAACCCTTCTGGAATTAGCCATCTAAACCAGATATTTTTTTCATACAATTTTTTGGTTAAAGAGTAGAATTTCTTCCTCTTATCTCTTTTTTTTTTTTGGGTATCTGTTTTAAAATGGTTATTTCTTTATCCTTATATCATAAAGGTTTGAACCCTTAGAATCTCATCTCTTGTAGTCTTTCTGAAAAATTTAACGTGAACTTCCTTTGGAACATTGTGTGTTCTAGCATATGCTGAATTAATTCTATATATCAAGTCAATATCCCACCCTAGCTGTTGTTTATCTCTTTTAATATAGACTGCTAACATTGTTATCATAGTCTCCCTCAAATCTTCACCCTCTGTTTCAGGTATATTTTGAAATCTAAGAAAGAAGGACATCCTTTCAAAATCCATTTTTTCTGTATAGTTTTCAATTCCAGCATTTTGTTTTTGTAGTGCCTTCACCTCTTCTCCCATCCCCACAGCACCCTCCTCCAGGACATCTATTTTCTGTCTATTTTGTGAAGTTTGTTGTTGATTTTCTCTGAGTTGTTCCTTTAAATCCGCCAGCTGCTTTTTAATTTCGTCCTGTCCCTTTATAAGCATCTGGAACATTTGTTGAAACATTTCTTGAGACAGCTGTTCCCCCTCAGAAGCTTTAGGTTGTAAAAAAGAAGATTATTGTGTTTCTTGGGGAACAGGGCTTGAAACAGAGGATGTTGGAGCCGACACCGGTTTAGGGGGGGGGGCTTCTTTGCAGGCATTGCGAAACTCAGAGAAAGTTATAAGTCTAGACAAAAATATGGCGTCTGTAGAAGTGCACCATCAGGCGAGATCCACAGGCAGGCAAAGTCCAATGTGGGATATTATTCTTACAATACAGCTCCCCGCCAGTTAAAATCAATTTTTTCCAGTCCAAGGAAGATTATACGAAGAGATGCCTCTAGGATTCACTGGGGTATAGTAATTCCAAGCCAGAAAATTTTTCAGAAGAGACAGTTCATTTGTAAAGACAGTAGGAAAGGGGGAAGAAACGCCATTTTGGCTCAGCCCTCCCAGAATATCAGAGAGCAACAGTTCAGAAAGTTTCTATACATAGTTTATAAAGTCAGCTCACATTCTTTCTTTCGCAATTGTTCTAGAAAGTCCTTGCCCCATTGCTTGAAAGAAGTGAGTATCAAAAGAGTTTTTTTTCCAATTCTCTCTCTCTCCTCTGAGAGTGAGATCGTATAAAGCCGCTTTTCCGAGAGGGGGGGAGAAATCCCCCCTCTCCAATCTTAACACTTTTCCAGGATCGAAGAGTCTTAGGAAAACTGCTAATCCTTATTTACATGTTTATTCAGAAAAGAAAAAAGAAGACCCCGGGGGAACTCCCCTCTCACCGCATTTCAGCTGTTGCCTTCACGTATAGCGTTTCTTCCAATCTCCTCAGGACGAAGGCACGCGTGGCATTGCGCACCCCCTATGCCTCCCGGCGCCTAGGGCAATTCTGGCAGCTCCCCTGCGGCCGCCGCCGCTCCAGGGAGCTCCAGCAAGCAGCCCCTCCGGCAGGACACCCCTACAAGGCACCCTGTGCCCCCCCCCTAAATCAGGGGGAGCCCACCAAGATGGTGAACGGCGGACAGCATGTCCGTCATCCTCAGAAACCGGAAGCGGAATCCCCCCCCCCTTTCTTTCTCTCTGTCATATGCTGTTTGTTGAAAAAAACTATTTACTCTTACCACATTCAAGGTGCCATGGGAACTGTTACATGATGGGTTGGGTGCATGTTGGATGTACCATCTGAACATTCAGAGGCCTGCACATGGAGAACACTGCTCCAATTTAAGCTATATATCTATGTATGTTTTTAATTGGAACAATATGTATGGGTCTACACACACACACACACAAAAACCTACACGGACAATATTGGGGTTGGAAAAAAGTAATGCTTTTTTGTTTGTTTGATTTTTGCTTTGTTTTTATCACTTTTAAATTACATGGGGTTAAATGTGGAACTGATTTATGGGTGTGAATTGAAGGAAGCCTGTAGTACAAATGCCAGCAGTCATGTTGGATAATATTCAAGGCAATGCTTGTTCTTGTGTTCCATGCAGTCATCAAATGTAATGTTGAATACAGAACTTAACAGTCTATTTTTTTTTAAAAGCAAGTTTGTAACTTGCATGGCAGGAAGACGGCTATAAAGCCTAATGAAATCTCAGAAAAAAATTAAGTGGGATTTCCAGTGGTGTGGCATATACAACTCTAGTGCACAAACAGAATAGTATGCAAAATAAGCCTGTATTTGCAGTTTTGCTTAATTGTTCCATTTTTCTTAGTGCATCATTCAGCTTTTCTTGATGTGGGAGTTAGAAGTTTGTGTTTAAAGTGCAGAAGATACACAGCCCCATTTATATTCCACCAGCTAATTCTGGGGAGGAATAAAACTGGGTCCATCAAAATAGTGTATCTTGGGACTATGCAAATGCAGAAGTTTTGCCTTGAAGGTTTGAGTTAATCTTGGGTTTCTTTGAGGGAGAAAACTTTTTTATCCAACTTAGAGGATGGTGAGCCTTGCCTGAACTATCCACAAAGCCTATCCATGCAATAACAATTTGAAAAGCATCCAAAGATGAGGACCATTATAGCCTGGTTGGCCAACTTCTAAGACTGGTGTTTTCTCGTACTTATGTCATAACATGCTATTTGGAGATGGAGGAGGAGCTTCCAACGATGGCGGTCGCCTCTTGAGCTCCAGGAGCACCATGGAGCTCCCGACCGGGTAGGGATTGCTGCCGGCCCCCATATCATCGAAGGGGGCCGAGAGTTGGATAGCCCGACCACCCAGGCATGTTTCGGGCTTGTTTTGGCCCGCCAGGGTGGTCAGTGAAGATCGGAGGGAGAAGAGGATCGGAGGGCTGTAAACGGCTAGCGGCAAGGAAAGAACAATGGCGACGGCGTGGTGCGGCTGTGCAGGCGGCGCTGGCGCCGAAAACACCGGAAAAAAGCCGAAAAGCCGGAAGAAAAGTAAGGAGGAGGGGGCGAGAGACTCCGAAGGCATCGGAGAGACCCCAGAGATATCGAAGGGCACAAGGGGAGCAACGGGACGCAAAGGGACGCTGGAGAAACATCTAATAGGTGAGAAGGGCTGGGAAGCAGCCGGAGGGAGATGGCTGCGGCAATGGACGAACGGAGGGAGCCGCAGCCAGGGACTCCTTTGGGATATTTTGTCGTTCCTGGCTGCTCCCATACCCCACCCGGGCCCTGCTGACTCTAGTGGGTCAACACTAGGAGTTAAGCAGCTGGGCCAAGAATGCCCCCCCCCATCCATCGGGGGGGCCATATCCACCTGGAAACAGCTGAACTGAACTATCATCTACCCTTTACCATTTTCTACCACATCTGCTCCCCCACCATCTGGGATATTTAATCATTTCTTGCCCTCCCCCCCCTTCCTCCAAGTACCAAGTACCACCTGGACACTGGAATACCCCCACCCTCCATTGAGACTCTAGCCCTACCGGCTATTAACTATTAACTTTGTATCATCTGCACCCTTACCCCACTGGGACTATTAACAACTTATTAATTTATTTGAGGTCAGACCTGCTCCGCCTGCGGGAGGCCCCTCTCTCGCAGGTATGGCCCTTGGCTCTCTCAAGGGCCAGCCTTGATGACGGGTTTGTGAACCCCGAGAGGTGGAAGAAGAGGAAGCTGAGGGGCTTTTTATCGAAATGTTTTAGATTGTTTTTATGGGGTTCTGGGAAGGGGGGGGGATAACCAGGCCAGGAGGGAAGCCAGTGCCAGACGAACAGGTGAGTCCAGGAGGGAAGTGAGCGGAGTGGGGGGGGAGAGGGAACAAGCTATTCCAGTAGAGGGTTGTTTTATTGCAACGGTCGCGGGGAGGTGGGGATGCGAGGACAAGAGAAGATCACAAGGTCGGTTGGGAGACCGTGGCTGCTGGCTACGCCCGGTCATTTGTACCAACCCCCGCAACCTAGGTGGTCGGGAACTACAGAGACAGGGCCTGCGGCTGATGCTTTGCAATGCAAGGTCCGTGACCAACAAGGCCCCCCTCATTAATGAGTTGATCTCTGAGGGGGAGCTGGACCTTGCAGGAATAACGGAGACCTGGTTGGGTCATGAGGGTGGTTTACCCCTCGTGGAAATGTGCCCACCGGGTTTCCATGCATTCCATCAGCCTCGGGCCCTGGGGAAGGGTGGAGGGGTGGCGGTAGTTATGCGGGATGGTCTAGAGCCGAGGGAGTTCACTGTTCCTCAGATATCCGGGTGTGAGTCACTTGGTGTGAAATGGGGCCCAGGGAGGCAGTGGGGTCTGCTGATTGTATACTTGGCTCCTCGCTATACGTCAGCAGCCCTGCCCGAGCTCCTCGAGCTGATCTCGGAGACGGCGGTGGAGATCCCCAAACTTTCGGTTATGGGGGATTTCAACCTGCCGTCGACGGGAGCAGCATCCGAGGTGGCTCGGGAGTTCATGGCTTCCATGACAGCCATGGGCCTGACCCAACTAATTCAGGGCCCCACACACGAAGGTGGCCACACACTGGACCTTGTTTTTGTATCTGAGCAGTGGACAAGTGATCTGGGAATAGGGGATTTAGATATTACTCCCCTGTCATGGTCAGATCACTCATGTCTCCGGCTAGACTTCCCTGGCGCTACCCCCCACCGCGAGGAGGCGGAGCCAGTTTGTCCAAGCTGGTACCGCCCCAAGCACCTGATGGAACCAGATAGGTTCCAGACGGAGCTTGGGCCATTACCTGTAGCCCTGACCCGCGCTCGGTCGGAGGAACTAGTGGCCGCCTGGAATAGGGCAACGGCTGGGGCCTTGGACCGGGTTGCGCCTCTGCGACCTCTCCTACGGCAGCGACCCACCCGGGCACCTTGGTATACCGAGGAGCTGAGGGTGATGAAGCGCCATAGGAGACGTCTAGAGAGCAGGTGGAGGTCCTCACGCTCCGAGTCTGACCGAACACAGGTAAGAGCCTATTTACGGACCTACCTTGTGGCATTGAGAGCGGCCAAACGTAGACACTGTGCCACTCTTATTGCATCTGCGGATAACCGCCCTGCCGCCCTGTTTAGGGTGACCCGCTCCCTCTTGGTGCAAGAGACGCGGGGGGCACCCTTACAGGGAAGAGCAGAGGAGTTTGGAGAATATCTGCAGAACAAAGTCGCTCAGATCCGAAGCGGATGGGCCCCCTCCAGCGGTCTGGACGGGCCGTCAACAGCGAGTCTTGTGAGTCCACTCTGGGAGGAGTTTGACTCTGTTGCCCCCGAGGATTTGGACAGGCTGCGTGGACGGCTGCGACCCACCACATGTTCATTGGACCCGTGTCCCTCCTGGCTGGTACTGGCATCCTGGGAGGTGACACGAGGCTGGCTTCTGGGCCTGGTGAATGCCTCGTTGGGGGAGGGATCCTTGCCAACTGCCTTGAAAGAGGCGGTGGTGAGGCCCTTACTCAAGAGGCCTTCGCTTGACCCAATGGAGCTAGCTAACTATCGTCCAGTCTCCAACCTTCCCTTGCTGGCGAAGGTTGTTGAGAATGTGGTGGCGCGGCAATTTCCACGTCACCTCGATGAATCCGACTATCTAGACCCACGCCAGTCCGGCTTCCGACCCGGGCACAGCACAGAGACAGCCTTGGTCGCGTTGGTTGATGATCTCTGGAGGGCCAGAGATAGAGGTTATTCCTCTATCCTGGTCCTATTAGATCTCTCAGCGGCTTTTGATATCATCGACCATGGTATCCTACTGCGCCGGCTGGAGGGGATGGGAGTCGGAGGCACCGTTTTGCGGTGGTTCGGCTCCTACCTCTCCGGCCGGATGCAATATGTGTTGACAGGGGGGCAGAGATCGACCCTGAGACCACTCTCTTGTGGAGTGCCGCAGGGGTCGGTCCTCTCGCCCCTCCTGTTCAATGCATATGTGAAGCCGCTGGGCGAGATCATCCGTGGTTTTGGGGTTGAATACCATCTGTACACTGACGATACCCAGCTGTACATTTCAACCCCAAGCCACCCCAACGAGGCTGTCGAAGTGATGTCCCGGTGTTTGGAAGCCGTCGGGGTCTGGATGGGGGACAACAGACTCAAACTCAACCCCTCCAAGACTGAGTGGCTGTGGCTACCGGCACCTCGGTTAAGCCAGCTGATTCCATCGCTGGCCATAGGGGACGAGCAATTGCCCCCTGTGGAACGGGCGTGCAATTTCGGCGTCCTCCTAGATGCCCGGCTGTCAATGGATGACCATGTGGCAGCCGTGGCAAGGGGGGGCGTTCCACCAGGTTCGCCTGGTGCGCCAATTGCGCCCCCTACTGGACCGGGATGCCCTACGCACAGTCACTCATGCGCTGGTGACGTCTCGCCTAGACTACTGTAACGCTCTCTACATGGGGCTTCCCTTGGGACGCCCCCCGGAGACTGCAGCTAGTCCAGAATGCGGCCGCGCGGGTTGTCATGGGGAGTTCCAGATACTCCCATGTAACACCACTCCTGCGCGAGCTGCACTGGCTGCCTGTGGTTTTTCGGGTGCGTTTCAAGGTTCTGATTACCATCTTTAAAGCGCTCCATGGCACAGGACCTAGTTACTTGCGGGATCACATCCTCCCACATACATCCCTGCGGCCAATCTGCTCTCACAGGGAGGGGCTCCTCCAGGTGCCGTCCACTAGGCAATGCCAGCAGGCGGCGCCATGGAGTAGGGCCTTCTCTGTGATGGGCCTAACCCTCTGGAATGACCTCCCCCCCGATATCAGAACCACCACGGACCTCCGCTCATTCCGACAAAAATTGAAGACTCACCTGTTTCGATTAGCTGGCCTGGCATAATTTTAATTATTACAACTGTTACCTCCTGGAAATACACTCTCAACTGGTATTTTAATGGGTATGGTTTTAAATCTAATTGATTTTAGGGCTTTCAGAACCATATTTATGTTCTTCTATACAGTTCTTTTAATCTTTTAACCTCCTCCATATGTATATTTATATCTATATCTATATTTATATTTGTATTTATTATTTGTTATTTGTTGTGTGGACTGTACACCGCCCCGAGTCCTTTTTTGGGAGAGGGGGTGGTCTAGAAATGCGAAGAATAAATAAATAAATATAAAATTTCCTATATACATACATGCATGTTCACACAGCCTATTAGAGGCTTAGGTGCCTTCATACTGAGTCTAGCTTTTCCCAAAAATAAAAGTGGAGTAGCCAGTTTACCCAGGCCTCCTTAGCATTGCCCCTTCTTGCTACAACGCTCATTGTTCTGCCCTTCTCTAATATCACCAATCACTTTTAAAATCTGTTTCAGTCCCATTAAGCAGTCTTGCAACTCTTTGGCAAACAGTTCCCTTCTTACATTAATCTTCTCTGTGCAATAAAATGAGATGTGTGTGTGTGAGCGAGAGAGAGAGAGAGAGGGAGGGAGGGAGGGAGGGAGGGAGGGAGTGTTAGGGGAAAAAAACGCCTGATATCTGAGATCAATGGACCGTGGCTGATTCCCTTCCGCATATCTTTTGAGATATTAAGAAAATAAAATAAAAGTCTTTGACAAGTATTCTAATTAATAAACAAACTTTAATAATAAAATAAAACAGAAAGTTAACTAAATTGTTACATTTTGATAATGAAAGCTCCGGTTGCCAAGTTGGCAGCCGAACAAAGAAGAAGAGAATTCTGGAATGTGTAACGCATGCGCAATAAATCACTTTCAGATAACATTTTGTTTTATGACCTGCGCAATAAAGCTTTCTTAGTTTAACTCCTGAATGTCAGTTCATGCCTAGCAAACTTTTTAACATCGTGACACCCCTTCTTTTGCTAGTCTGGGCTGACGTCATCAAATCATCAATTAAGGCACATCTTGTTTTGCAGATACTCGTGTTGATTTGCGGCAAGTGGTTTGTTAAGCATGTCTGCGATCTGATCATGTGTAGAAACATATTGCAATTTAACAAAACCTTGCTTAACTAATTGCTTTGTGTTTTGATAACGAATGTCAATGTGTCTGGACCTAGAACCTGTAAAATGTGACTCAGAAATATAAACCACAGATACATTATCTTCCATCACGGTGATTGGTCGAATCGGACGTGTCCAGATATCTGTGATCAAAGCATCAAACCACGTTAGAGAATTACAAGCATCTGAAACACAAGCATATTCAGCTTCAGTAGATGAACATGAAACAAAACTCTGTTTTCTCACTTGCCAGTAAACAGGACAACCATTTAGGAACATCATGTAACCAGAAGTGCTTTTGCGCGACTTCTTGTCGCTAGCCCAGTCGGCGTCAGCAAAACAAATCAACTTTGGTTGATCAGTGTGTGTTGGTTCTAGCAATAACTTCATGTGCTTAGTGTGTTTTAGGTATTTCAACAACTTCTTAATGCATGACCAATGAAATTGTGTTGCCTTACCTACGTGTCGTGATAAAAGATTAACACTAAGTGCGATGTCAGGTCTGGTCCAACTACTAATGTATAATAGTGAACCAATGACTGAACGATAAAGTGTTTGATCCTCGAACTCAGGACTTGGTTCATGTGTTAAGTTGTGAAAATCTGTTTGCATGGGTGTCTTTGTTGTGCTAGCATCTTTCATGTTGCAATGATGTAGAATGTGGTCAATTTTCTCCTCTTGTGAAAGACTAAACCCCTTCTGTGTCTTTTCAATTTGAACACCTAAATAAGTGCTAATGTGTCCTAAAGATTTTAGTGTGAAGTATCTCTGCAAACTTTTGGCAAAAATCTCACTCATTTTCTTATTTGGACCAATATAAACAATATCATCAACATAAACAAGAATTATCTCATATGCATTGTTAGATCTTTTTGTGAACACGCATTCATCAGTTTCGGACTTAATAAAGCCCATTGAATTTAGTTTGTCAGTAAGACATAAATACCACATTAAACCTGACTGTTTCAGACCATAAAGACTTTTGTTCAGGAACCAGGTATCCCCTTCTTGCTTTCGGAATCCTGGAGGGCTTCTCATGTAGATCTCTTCATCTAGGTCTGCATGTAGATAAGCTGTGTCCACATCAAATTGGAAAACTTCTAAACCAAGAATAGTTGCAGTGGTTAAAGCAATTTTTACACTTTCAGTTCTGACTGTTGGTGAGTAAGTGTTTGTGTAGTCCTCAGGATAACGTTGAGCGAAACCCTGAGCTACAAGTCTGGCTTTGTATAAAGACTCACCATTTGGTTTCTTCTTGATTCTGTAGACCCATCGGGTGCCAATGACTTTCTTGTTTGCTGGAGGTTTTGCAGGTGTGAATACATTAAGTTTCTTTAAACTGTCCATTTCATCCTGCATTGCATCATACCACTTGTCTTGTTCTGAATCAGGAAGCTGTTTGATTTGTGTGAATGTCTCTGGAGGAAGAGTAACGTTGCAAATCAAAGGTAATGGTGACTTTGTCAGTTGCCATGAATAACGTTGTGGAGGGATTCCTTTTGTGGCCCTCTTGGAGCGTCTAGGAACATCAGTCCAGTCTTCTTCTTCTTCATCATCATCATCCTCGTCCTCACGTTCGTCGCTAGCATCAGCATCCGCGGCTTGCGAAGACGGAACATCAGGTTGTGAAGAACTGGTAGAAGGAACATCTGCCTGCGAATTGTCATCAGGCTGCGTGGCATCTGGAACACCATCTCTAGGAAAATAAACTTCAGGATCATTGGAATGAATCCTGGACCAGTCAATGTCTTCCTCAAAATTAGCAGATTGTGAAATGACAATCACATGTTTAGTATCAATGAATTTGTACCATTTTGAATTATCATCAATACCCATAAATCTCAGTCTCTTTGCTACTGTACCTCCCTTTCTTCTTTGACTTAAGGGAGTGTTCACCATAGCATATGAACCAAAAATGTGGAGGTTCTTGAGATCAGGCTTGTAGCCATACAGCATGTAGAAAGGAGTTTGATTGATTACACTGCTCCAAGTACGGTTGACAATGTAATTTGCATATTTGATTGCTTCACCCCAGTATGCGTTACTGAGATTGGCATCTTCTAGAAGACAACGCATCATGGTTTGTAGAACCCCTTGTCTTCTTTCTACGACTCCGTTATGAGCCGGTGTATATGGAGCAGATGTCTGATGAAGAATTCCATTCTTACGCATCCAGTCCTGGAAACGCTGAGACATGAATTCTGCACCACGGTCACTCTGGATTCTGGCGATGCGAACTTGGTATTGTGTAGAAACAAACGCTTCAAAGTCTTTAAAGATCTGAAAGGTCTCAGATTTCTCTTTCATAGGATATACAAATCCATATCTAGAATGATTATCTACAATTGTTAAAAAATACTTTCTGCCACCAAGTGTTGGTGGGAAAGGACCCACTATGTCAGTGTGTACCAAATCAAAAATGCGTGTTGACTGGCGTGTAGCGTGTTTTGGAACTGGAGCCGCCTTGGATTTAGCCTTTTTGCAAACCGCACAATCCAAAAACACCTTACACCCCTTTAGATCCAAACCTTTTGCGAACTCCGGCATCTTTCTAAGAACACGGAAACTGGCATGTCCCAATCTTCTGTGCCACTTGTGAATACACCTGGAATGCAAAGGTTTACCAGTTAGTGAATTCTCAACATTAACAGTTTCATGAGGACCCTCAGGCTTGCTCTGAGCAATCTGTTTCTGTGTTCTTTGTTTCTTGGCTTTAGGAGCCTTTGGCACAGTAACGTTTTCTCTCTCTGGGCCAACTCTCTCTGGGTCTACGTTGTGCCCTTTTGGAGTTTGCATACTTGCCTGTGCTTGCCCTTTAGGCTTTGGCTTTAAGTAATAAACACCACCAATCAGCATGGTTTCAGCAACAATATCACCATCTTTAACTAAGTAACTTGCTTTTTCGAGGTGGTGAACCTGGAACTTTAAATCTCTAGACAAGTGACTTTGACTAAGCAAATTACTGGTTGCTGAAGGTATATAATAAACATCAGGGATGTGTGTATCGAGTTCTTCAATGTAAACAGTTCCTTTTCCCATAACCTTGCAAGTGTGGTTGGTGAAGGAATACAGTTCTCGATACTCGGGCTCTGGTTCGCCCATCTCTGTGAAAAGTTCCCTTCTGTGGGTAACGTGCACAGCTGCTCCACTGTCTAAAGTCCACAAAAGACGTCTGTCGAACTTTGGATCAGGTTGTGGAACGTTGGTTATGGCCAGTGTTACAAGTGGAGCTTGTGGATCACGCCTTGGACCACGACGACCTTGTCTCCCGCCTCTACCTCTGCCTCTGGAGTCTGTTCCTCTGGGCTGGTACGTGGCGGGAGCTGGAACTCGTTGGGGACAATCCCGGGTGTCATGTCCCACACGGTTGCAGGTGTAGCATTTTGGCATCCTTGGAGCATAGCCTCTTCCTCAGAAGGGACGTCTGGCTGGAGCCTTTGATGCTGGGGGTCGTTGCAGATGTGGTGTAGCTAACCTGATAGCTTCGTCTTCCACTAAAAGTCTGCAAACGTGGTTAACTGTGCGTTGAGCAATAGGCACGTAGTTAATCTTTGCAACAGCATCTTTCCATTCATAATTCAATGAGTTAATGATGATGCTAATCATTTGGATATCATCGATTACATGGCCATTTTGTCTCAATTCACTTCTCATTCTTTTCAGTTTGGTCAAATGTCCACCAATTCATTCACCAGGTTTCAACTTCGAACCATGGAACTCAGACATGAGCAAACATGAAGATTCAATTGAAACGGGCCTGTAGCAATCTTCCAAAATAGCCCAAATTTCTTGGGCAGTTGCATCAGGTGGAAAGATACCTTGGATCTCAATTTCCATTGACATGAGCAAAGTCGTGATTGCTCTGTTTTTGAGGTCTCTTATTGCAGGTGTCCAGGGCTGAGGGGGAGGATTAAAAACCATGGAATGTGTGCCTTCTCTTCGAAGCAAGAGCGCAATTTCACTGACCCAGGCTTTATAATTCTCTCCTGACTCCTTTAATTTGGACTCACCAGTCAAGGGGGTGACTGTGAATACCTGCTGAGGAACAATTTGTTGATCTGGTTGCAAAACTGGTTGTTGAACCAGGGGATGCTGGGGTTGCATCATTGGCCTTTGCGTGGCAACATCAAATTGGCTTCCTCGAATTCGCCTTTGGCTTTGCCTTTTTCCATCTAGGGAGGATTCAACGCCGCCAGGGGGTGTTGAAGATTTAACCTTTGAGGGCAAAGTTTGGGCTTCTGTAAAACTCATAGACAGATCTCTAAAAATCTGGTCCAACTGCTTCATCTTTTGCTGTAATAATTTTTCTCCACCAGCAGATGGCAGTGCAGCTTCACTTTTTGGCTGCCTCACCTTTCTATACGTATGCGGAAGTTCAGTTGACTCAAAAGGACCACGTGACCTCGGTGACGTGTACATGTCTCTTTGTTCTAATTGACCAATGAACTCTGTGGGGTGTGTCTTAGGCTGTTGTTTTGAAGACAAGATGGCGTCCTCAGACATTTTGGGAGTGGGGGAGCTCCTCCTACTTTGCTTTATTTCCTCAAAGCACATTCTTGCCTCCCTAGCATATCTTTCAAAACGTTCTATTTGATCAAGATAGCTTTGCATTTCTTGCTCATCATCTGGGGGGATTTCATAAAATCTGCTTTCTGCGTGGGAGGATTTTTTTTGTGCCGGCAGTTGCCATTCATCAATTGTTTGATAATCTGCGAGGGTCTGGGAATAGAGTGGCTCTGGCAGAGTGGGAAGTTTTGGCTTGGCCCCCAAAAATTCATAATCTCCTGGAGATATTTTAGAAGGAGGAACCACTGACCTCGTTTCGTGGATGTCGCGTCCTGTAGCTCCTTCCCCCATATCTGGCTCGGCACTTTGTTGCTCCTGGAATACGTTTGAAGGTTTTTGCTTCTCTGTGTCTGAGGGAATGGATTCTTTCGAGCGCTTTCCATGTCCGTGTTTTTTTCTTTTCTTTCTCTTCGACATTGCTAATTAGGCTTAGTCGGTTATCTTTAGATAGCATGAAGGGAAAATACAGCCATAAATTGTAGCCATCTCAGCTGGTCATCAAAACCAAACTCTGCATACCAAGTTGTCAGGGGGAAAAAACGCCTGATATCTGAGATCAATGGACCGTGGCTGATTCCCTTCCGCATATCTTTTGAGATATTAAGAAAATAAAATAAAAGTCTTTGACAAGTATTCTAATTAATAAACAAACTTTAATAATAAAATAAAACAGAAAGTTAACTAAATTGTTACATTTTGATAATGAAAGCTCCGGTTGCCAAGTTGGCAGCCGAACAAAGAAGAAGAGAATTCTGGAATGTGTAACGCATGCGCAATAAATCACTTTCAGATAACATTTTGTTTTATGACCTGCGCAATAAAGCTTTCTTAGTTTAACTCCTGAATGTCAGTTCATGCCTAGCAAACTTTTTAACATCGTGACAGGGAGGGAGGGAGGGAGAGAGAGAGAGAGAGTGCACTGTGTCCATTTCTGTGTCTGTGAGAGACAGAGGTTAATGAAAATTAGGCTGAATTCCTATACAGGTTTTCCAAGAAGGAATCCTACTGAAATCACTGGATTTTCTTCAGCATGGCAATGAAAATTCTTTTGCTAGGCCCTAATTCTATATCTTAAAGCTGTGAAGGAAAATACACTCTTTGGACCCAAATCAAAGACTCCTTCTATGGACATAAGTTGCTGCCTGAAATTATGAAAACCTTATTGAATGCATTTGGGTTAGTATAAAAGGAAAAAGGAATATTGTCATAGGTGTATACTACAGACTACCCAACCAAACATATGAAATATAAAAGTTAAGGTGTGGAGGATAGGGAACTTTAACTACCCTGTCATCAACTGGGATACTGCATCAAGTGGGAGATCAGACAGGTTCCTGACCAACCTAGGTGACAACTTTGTCTCCCAAAAGTTAGAGGACAGAACTAGAGTGTCAGCTATACTGGACTTAATCCTTACTAACAGAGATGAAATGAAGGGGTTGAAGTTGCAGGAACTTTGGGGAAGAGTGTCCATATCATATTGGAATTCAATATAATGCAGGCACAAACAATAGAACAAAGTCAAACTAGTGTCTTAGACTTTAAGAGAGCTGATTTCAACAAACTTGGTGCTTGCAAAGGATTCCATGGATGGAACTCTTAAAGGGGAAAACAACTCAAGCTTGGTAAACAGAAAAATGAGATTATAAAAGGCCAGGCTAGCACAAAAACACTGAAAAAGAAAAATAAGAGCTCACAGAAGAAACCAGCATGGTTGCATAAAGAACTCTCAGATAAACTGAAAGACAAAAAGGACAAGTATAAGAAATGGAAAGAGGGAAAATAACTAAGGCAGAATTCCAGAATATAGCCCAAATCTGCAAAAGTGAAGTCAGGAAAGCTAAGGCTCAGAATGAACTAATGAACTAAGACTTGCAACAAATGTCAAAAATAATGTAAACATGTAAAAAGCAAGAAAACAGGTCTACTAATGGAGGAAGATGGCAAGGAAGTGACGGGCAGCAGGGAGAAAGCAGACCTGCTTAATTCATTCTTTGCATCTTTCTTCACACAAAAGGAAAAAATAGCCCAACCTACCAAAAGCAGTACCGTAAAAGACAGACTAGGAATGCAAGTCAAAGTAGACAAGAAAATGGTAAGACAACATTCTAGATGAGTTCAAATCACCAGGTACAGATAGATTACATCACAGGGTTCTGAAGGAGCTGGAAGACATGATCTCAGAAACATTGAACAATGTCCTTCAAAGATCCTGGAGCACCGGGAAATTACCAGAGGAATGGAAAAGAGCTGACATGGTTCCCATCTTCCAAAAAAAAGGGGGGGAGGGGGGGGAGAATGGATCCAGGAAACTACAGACCAATCAGCCTGACATCAATACCTGGGAAAAACCAAATGCACAGGTATGGACTAGGTGGAACCTGGCTCAACAGCAGTAAATGAGCAGGATCTAGGAGTCCTAGTGGACAATCCCTTATGTTTCATATATTATGAAATGTGAGCTAGCACTGTGCTGCAGCTGCCAAAAAAGCCAACGCAGTCTTAGGCTTCATCAACAGAGGGATAGTATCAAGATTACATGAAATGTTAAGACCACACTTGGAATACTGCATCCAATTTTGGTCACCACAATACAAAAAAGATATTGAGACTCTAGAAAGCGTGCATAGAATAGCAACAAATATGTTTAGAGGGCTGGAGGTGAAAACATGATGAACAGTTGCAGAAACTGAGT
The DNA here is from genome assembly GCF_964273705.1 of Natrix helvetica. Taxonomy (NCBI): domain Eukaryota; kingdom Metazoa; phylum Chordata; class Lepidosauria; order Squamata; family Natricidae; genus Natrix; species Natrix helvetica. The sequence goes on from NC_138555.1 coordinate 22,991,838, forward strand.
ATGCCTACTCTAAAGAAGAGAAGGACTAGAGGTGACTTGATAGTCTTCCAATATTTGAGGGACTGTCATAAAGAAGAGGGGGACAACCTATTCTCCAAAGCACCTGAGGGCACAACAAGAAGTACTGGATGGAAACATATCAAAGAGATTGACCTAGAACTAAGAAGAAATTTCCTGACAGAACAATTAATTAATGGAATGGCTTGCCTTCAGAAATTGGCAGTGTTCCATCACTGGAGAGTTTAAGAGATTGGACAGCAATTGGTCCAAAATGGTATAGGGCCGTGATGGCGAACCTATGGCACGCGTGCCACAGGTGTCACGCAGAGCCCTCTCTGTGGGCACGCGAGCCATCGCCCCAGCTCAGCTCCATCGTGCATGCACATGTGCCTCCTTCTAGCCAGCTGGTTTTCGGGTCTCTGCCGTGCATGTGTGGGAGGAGGGACGCATGCAGGAGATGCACATGCATGTGCAGGAGATGGGGGGTTGTGCACACATACACAGGTGGGGGGATCACACATGCATGTGCCCCCCTCTGTGGCCCATTTTTGCTCCCAAGAGGCTGCAGGGAGGCCTATTAAGTCCAAAACGGGGCACGGAGGGGAGGTTGCGAGCACATGCATGGGGGGTGGGGGGAGCAGAAGCGGGTTTGTGTGTGCATGCACAGGGTGCAGGGGTGTGTGTGTCATGCATGTGTTGCATTATGGGTGCAGGCGCTCACTTTCGGCACACAACAAAAAGGTTAGCCATCACTGGTATAGGGTCTTCTTTTTTAGCAGGGGGTTGTAGTAGAATACTTCCAATGTCCTTTCCAACTCTTATTCTGTTATTCTGCCTTAGATGGAAGCATGCCAGTGTCCTGTGTAGCTCAGTAGTCTCTACTTGCATGGGCAGCAATCCCCAAGGCTTTGGGCCATTTCCCCGAGCTTTGGCACCTGAGAGCAAAGCAGAACATGAGGCTGGAGAACAGTGAAGAGTGTTCTGTTCAGGTTTCTAGTGAATCAGAATCCTTGTCAGAACAGAAGCTAGGGCTGAATTTCTCATGAAAAGTTCATTTTCTGCTTCCTCAGAGAGTGGAAGACATGCCCTGGTATTTGGAGATGCTAGGAACTGAATGTGGGACCTCTTTTGTGCCATAGAGGTGCTCTGCCATGGAAGTTTATGTAGCATTTCTCCAGAAGACCACCTTTTAGTTAGTTCCAAGTTGGAGACTGACAGCTGTAACTATTTTGGTGGTGCAATTGGGTAATTATAAACCATGGAAACAATTATCTTGAAGGGGCATTTGGTAATGGATGTACAACCATTTCATTAAAACAGGAGGAGGAATTGACTCTGATCTCCAGGCTGTCCTCATTTTGCTGCAAGAGCCCAGAGCTCTCTCCTATCCAGAGATCTTAACTATTTAGTAAGTTAAGTGCTCAGTGTTAGCATAACCACCCAAAGCATGTAAAGTAATAAACCAAGTTGCTCCTTTTCTTGAAACTAGACCTTTTCATGCAATCATTACTTTTTAGATGTACACACACAAGCACCACACAGTCAATACAGCTGAAAAAGGAGTTTGAAACAAAATCAGGTTACAAATGTATATATAAAAAATAGTTGTATTGGACTGATCAGTTAAAAAACCAAAAAACAGCATAAGGGTGGTCCAGAGAAATCAGACAGCCATTTGAAAACCTCTTTTAAAAATATATAATCCTTTTTGTTCCCTTAAGATGAATTGCTTGTCCTAAGGTGGCACATAGTACAAAAATGGCCAATATACAAAATATTTTTGCATCTTCCTTTAAAAGCAGTGTTTTGGGGGCATTGTGCTTTTTACGCAGCATTTTGGAATTTTCCTAGAGTTTTCCAGAGTGCTCTACCCATTTATTTAGACTGGGAAATCCTGCGCAACTAAGCAGGAACAATGCCCATTTTTGAGGAATCTTTCAGTTGCTGCTTTTTTCAGCAGTCAAACCTCAGCCACTTTGTTGCCAATTTTTAAATATTCTCTGAAGAAAATCAGAATGAAATTATTAATTGGCTGAAACATCTGGGTTGATTCTAATGCTCAACTTCCATAAATTTTATTTAATTGAGTTGAAGCCAAAGTATTGTAGAACCCAAATAATCTTTTAACTGATAACCCTGTCTTCAGTCTTAATTTCCTAGCATCTGGAGACCAGTGTGCCCCGGTTGTCTATACTTGCATTGCATTGAAGTGAGAGGCTGTTTGCCTTAAACACACAGATGCAGAAAAACAAGTTTCCTAAAGCCAAGGGTTCTACAGAACCATTTACAGTGTTTGAAGGGTCTCATATTTCTTATTTTCATTTAGAATGAGAATAAGCAATACATAAAAATTAAAAAGTTGATATTGAAGTAGAATGATTTTTAGAGCTTCTTCTTCCCCAGCCTGCCTGCTAAAAATGTTCCAGTGCATTTGGTGTTATTTTCAATTGATACAGATACAGATTAACAGAGTTGGAAGGGACCTTGTAGGTCATCTAGTCCAACCCCCCACCCAAGCAGGAGACCCTACACCATTTATGACAAATGGCAGTCCAATCTCTTCTTGAAAGTCTCAAGTGATGAAGCTCCCACAACGTCTTCTATTATACACAGAGGTGAGATGGCTTTATAAAGGTAGATCACTGGCTAGAGATTTTGAGTTATGAAAGCTGCTCCAGAGATATCTTTTACAAAAACAGTCACCACTGGCAGTGAATTTCAGTGGCACAGAATGGGTTGCAAAACTTGCTTACTTGTGTGATATATTCAGCCTGCTCAACAAACTCAATTTGTCACTACAGGGGAGAACGGCAACTGTGTTCAAGTAGGCAGATGAAGTGGCTGCATTCAAAACTAAACTGGAGTTACGGGGGTGGCGAGTGAACATTGGGATTTTTGACATGTTTCAAACATTAGCAGAGATTTTGAAAGATACTGAGACAGGGCCTTCTTTCTCCCAGCTGGTGCATGATCACCTATCTCATCTTGCAAAAGAGTTTGAGCATTACTTCTCAACCACAAAAGTCCCCCAAATTGGGAAGGAATGGATCTGCAACCCATTTGTGAATAAGCCAGGTGAATCGACTTTGTCCATGCTAGAAGAGGATCAACTTATTGAGATTCCAAATGATGGTGGTCTTAAAAGTATGTTTGAGAGAACTTCAAATTTCCATACGTTCTGGATTAAAGTCAAGGGTGAATATCCTGAGATTGCCACAAAAGCACTGAAAAGCCTGCTTCCATTTCCAGCATCATATCTTTGTGAATCAGGGTTTCCTGCAGTTACAGCAACCAAAATGAGGTTACGGAGTAGACTGGACAAAAACAACACACTTCGGGTGTCACTGCCTCCCATCACCCCCAGATGGGACTGTCTAGTTGTAGGGAAACAAGCTCAGGGCTCCCACTGATTCTGCATTATGATGAGTTTTATAATTATGTATTACAATGTAATAATAATAGAAATAAAGTGCACAATAAATGTAATGAGCTTGAATCATCCTAAAACCATCCTCCTCCCCCGGTCCGTTGAAAAATTGTCTACCACAAAACCAGTCCCTGATGCCAAAAAGATTGGGGACTACTGCCTTAACTCTCCCGGAAGCCCAAAACACAGATCTCAAATAATCCTACTTTCATTACTTTGTTCCCAAAACATAGCTTCATTTAGAAATAAAACCCTTCCTCATAGTTCTGCCTTGGAAAGGGGTAACTGGAACATCTTGTGTTTGAAGCAGAGGTGGGTTGCTGCTGGTTCGGCCCGGATTGGCCGAAGTGGTAGTAGCGGTGGCGGGAGGCTCTGGCCATGCGCTCTGGCATGCGGGAGTGCGCCCAAACCACTAGTAAAAAGATTAGCAACCCACCTCTGGTTTGAAGTCTACAAACCATGTAAAGATGCCCCTGATTATCAGGAAAGGAGGGGGGAGGATATTAATTCCTCATTGCCTTATACCAAATAGTACAGCCTCTGTAAAATAGTATTTTGGTAATTGTCCTTTACGAATTTCCCACACTTACTGAACTATAAGATATAAGCAATAGCAATAGCACTTAGACATATATACTGCTTCTTAGTGCTTTTACAGCCCTCTCTAAGCAGTTTACAGAGTCAACATATTGCCCCCAACAATCTGGGTCCTCATTTTACCCACCTCCGAAGGATGGAAGACTGAGTTAACCTTGAGCCGGTGAGATTTGAACTGCCGAACTGCAGCTAGCAGTCAGCTGAAGTACCCTGCAGTACTGCACTCTAACCACTGCGCCACCTCGGCTCTAAGATGGGCTCTATAGTTCTGAGACAAGGATCACAAATGGCATGACCTTGCATGAAGGAGCCTGAACATATTTGTGTGTATATATATGTGTGTGTAGTACAACTGAAAAGGAACAGCTTCTACACACCACCTGAAATGAGTGGGACTGCTCATCCAATTCAGTGGGCTTGTGCAGAACTTCCTGCGTAACTTCATCTTAGAGCAGGGGTGTCAAACTCACAGCCCATGGGCCGGATGCATCACATGCTAGCCACACCCATCCATGGTTTAGTGAAAGAGGGAAAAGTCATGATACGTCACGTGATGACGATGTGACGATGCAAGTTTGACACCCATGTCTTAGAGCATATGTATTTACAAGTATTATTCTTTCAACTGTACACAAATATACTATGCATACGAAGTGTAAACCCCACCTGCACTTCGTACATGTTTGTTCTACCTACACGCACAGCAGGGGTGGGTTCCTGCCAGTTCTAACCTCTTCTATAGAAGAGGTTCCACAAATCTACCATGCCGTTTAGAACCAGTTCCAGCTCCCTCTCCCCGCCCATCCGCACCACGCTTGCCCCGCCCGCCTCTAAGAGTCCTATCTAAACCTTAAAGTCTTAAAGCTGTCAAGTTTGAACATCCCTGGGGTTTTTTTTCTAAAGGATTAGGGTCTTGTAACTTGACAGCTTTAAGACTTGCACACTTCAATGCCAGAGTTCCTGAGCCAACATGACTGGAGGAGGAATTCTGGGAGTTGAAGTCTACAAGTCTTAAAGCTGTCATGTGTGAACACCCCTGGCTTTTTTTTTGTAAAGGGTTAGGGGTGCAAGGGTCTTGTAACTTGACAGCTTTAAGACTTGTGTGCTTCAAATGCCAGAGTTTCTGAGCCAACATTTTGGTTGCTAAGCAAGAGTGTTGTTAAGTGAGTTTCACCACATTTTACAAGTTGGCCACGCCCACCCAGTCACATGACTGCCAGGCCACTCCCACTTGGTCACATGGCTGGCAAGCTACTCCCACCTGGTCACATGGCCAACAAGCCACTCCCACAAAGCAGGCCACACCTACAGAAGAGGTTCTAAAAAATGTTGAAACCCACCACTGACGCACAGCCTCCTACCATAGTTTCAAATGGTAAGCAGGTTAGGGAGAGAGGGAAATCTCAGGCATTTGTTTTAGTTTATTTGACTTGGCTAATTATTATACTACTTTAGTTGATGTGTTTGGTTCTCCCTGTGGGGCTCTGAAAGGAGTGAGAGATGGTCCTGTCCAACTAGAAACATTTGTGTGATTTCAGTTTAGCACCCAGTGTTGTCATTGTAGAGTTATGGGCCCCTCAGTGTTCTTGCCTAGCAGGTTGAAGTCATCTGGCTAAATTTTGTATTCCCTTAAATAATTTGAGAATCTAGGCTCTTTTGTTTCTTGTCTTAAGATGCCAACTTGAGGTATTTAAAATTAAGCAAATGATTTTTCATCTTTTGAGACCATGAGATTTTGGATAATCTGATTGGCATTACTATGATATGTCCTATGTTGCTTGTTAGATGGCATTGAAGGTTAGTGTGTGAATGAACTAGCACAGATTAACACTTCAGTTAGAATGTACAACACTAGATTAATTCAGACTTCCTCTGTAGTTTCAATTGAATTATGATCAAGTAATAGCATCAGTTTGGAAAACAACCAGCTTCATTTGGTTGTAGATACCACTGTATCAGCTATGAAGAATTAACGCATTTTGCGCATGCACACACCTTAACGCTTTTAAAATGGTACAGTTAGTCCTCAACTTATAACCACAATTGGGACTGAAATTTCTGTTGCTAAGTAAATCATGCAATGGTTAAGTGAATCCAACTTCCCTTTTGACTTTTCTTATCAGAGGCAATCTGACAGGTTCATGCCAAACCAATCTTATTTCATTCTTTGACAAAGAGACTAAATTAGTAGACCAGCAAAATGCTGTGGACATAGCATACTTAGACTTCAGAAAGGCATACAACAAAGTAGACCACAACCTACTTCTTGGTAAGCTACAAAAAAGTGGGATAGACAGCATCACCACCAGATGGATTTGCAACTGGCTAACAAACCACACTAAATGAGTAGTCCTTAATGGTACTACATCTACATGGAGGGAAATAAGCAGTGGGAACAACAAGATTCTATCTTAGGCCCAGTACTCTTCAATATCTTCATAAATGACTTACAGGAGGGAATAGAAGGGGAACTCATCAAATTTGCAGATGACACTAATCTGGCAGGAATAGCCAACACCCCAGAAGACAAGGTCGGGATCCAAAAATATCTTGACAAACTTGAACAATGGGCTCTATCCAATAACATGACATTTAATATGGAGAAAAGCAAGGTTTTACATCAGGGGTGTCAAACTCAAGGCCCGCAGGGCCATCCTGGTCTACCAAATGCGAAGAGGAAAGATTGGGCCTGCTGTCAGGGTTCCAAATAGCATCCAAAATTAAATCAGAGTCCGAGGCAAAGTATTGCTCAAAGTTCCAATTTATGAAGAGAGCCATGTTGGCACATCCGAGAAAACCTGAATCTGAAAGCTTCCCGGTTTTCCCCACCCAGTTGAAAGTTCATGATCTTGCCCCCACACCCACAAGTCCATCACATAGTCCAATCTTCCACTGCCATGCTGGCAGTTACACCCATCCAATTCCGGTCAGGTGCAGAGGTGCAGAGACAAAGGATGACCTTGGCTTTCTAGAAAGGAATTTTATTTTGGCTACATAGCATTTAACTGCGTACCATCCCCCCTCCCATTTTCCCACAATAGAAACAGCATAGTAGAATGATAGAAAGTGTGACAGGCCAAAGATTCAAAAGCAATATGGCTGCAGGCCTGACATCCGCATGGCTTCGGCCCAGTCTACCCAGTGTGAAGAAAGATCAGGCCAACATAGCTTCGGCCCCGTCTACACAATGCAAAGAGGAAGCATGCCAGCAGTTTGGGGAGTGGCATCAAGCTGGCCACGCCCACCCAATTGGACACGCTCACCCAGTTGGCCCACCCCTCACCCCCAAGGTCAACCACAGCCCTGATACGGCCCTCAATGAAAGTTTCACACCCCTGTTTTACACCTAGGTTTTTCGTCCTCAAACCTTAAACCGGCCCTACGAACAAACTGGAAGTATGTTCCTGAACTTCCGTTTTGCCCGTAGGGCTGGTTTTTTGCACTCCAGAGGCTTCAGGGAAGCTCCTGAAGCCTCCGGAGGGCCTCCGGGTGAGGCGGGGAGGCTGTTTTCCCCAGGCTGCTTTATAGGAGCCTGGGGAAGGCGAAAAAAGCATACAAAAATGGGGGGGGGAAGTGCCTGTCATGCGCGCATGCGTGCTGGGGGTCGCACATTGCATTATTGGTGTGGCACGCCCACGCACAACCCCCCTGCACTCCCCCCGCTTTTGGCACTCAAGCCAAAAAAGGTTCGCCATCGCTGGTATAGGGTCTCCTGCTCAAGGGTTGGACTAGAAGACCTCCAAGGTACATTCCAGCTCTATTCTGATTGATTCATTGATTGATACCATCTGGGAAGGTCACAAATGGCTATCACATGACCCTGGGTCACTGCAACAGTCATAAATACATGCCAGTTGCCAAGAACCCAGATTGTGATTACATGCAGTGACACTACAACAGTTCTAAGTTCAAGGACTGGCCATATGTTTTTCAATACCATTGTAACATTGAACAGTCACTAAATGGATGGTCATAAGTCAAGCACTACCTGTAAATGTGAGTTTTTAGGACCTGGATTGTAGTCCTCATCTACAACCCTTTCTTCTCTCCGTCACCAGCACATACATAACACCACCCCTTAAGCAGAACTGCAATAACTTTTGCATATAGATTTTGAACACAAAAAAGTAGAATCTTTGCTTTTTTTCTTTTGTACCAGAGATTTATATATGCAAGTCACTCTGCAGGAAAGCTGCTAATGCAGAAAGGAGGCCTCTGACCTTACTCCTGTGTGCCCATTTTCCTACAGAGAGCACTGTGCTCTGTCTTATGACAGCTGGGGCAGGAGGATACATAGGCTGCTGCTGCCTATGTCATAACCTATCCTTAAAGGTATATGAAGATCTCAGGGTGTAAATCCCTTCACCACCACACGTGTCATTCTGCCCATCATGCTATGTTCACATTTTGCCCAAAGTTCAGTGCAAGGAAAACAGTACCTCCCCCACCTCTTTTGTATGCCATGCCATCTCCATGGGGGTGGGAGCAGAGTTGGGTTGCTACCGGTTCGCACCGGTTTGGGCAAACCGGTAGTAGTATTTTGGCCTGGGTTGCAGAACCGGCACCGACCCAGGCTGGCCACGCTCCTGAACCGGTTCCCCAATCACCAGGGAATGTTTTTTAGAATTTTTTTCATGTTCTGCGCATGCACAGAACAATTTACAGTCAACTGCGCATGTGCACGCAGCACATGTGAAGTGAACCAGCAGCAACGCCAGCAGCAACCCACCCCTGGGTGGGAGCCACCCTTCCTGAAGAAGCAAAATTCTTTGCAACCTATAGTACAGGAGCTGTTGGTTCTTAGAGCGCAATGTCCAAAATCCCTTCCTCCATCCCTGTGCGGCACTTAATGACTGTGACAATTTGTGAGTAAGAAGATTTTTTTTCACATTGTAGGCCTATTCATATTTGGGGGGGAGAGAAAGATTATTCCCACACCTCCTCTCAGTGTTTCTTTGCCAAGTACATACATCATAAAGGTAAAGGTAAAGGTTCCCCTCGGACATATGTGCTAGTTGTTCCTGACTGTAGGGGGCGGTGCTCATCTCCGTTTCAAAGCCAAAGAGCCAGCGCTGTCTGAAGACATCTCTGTGATCATGTGGCTGGCATGACTAAATGCCAAAGGCACACAGAATGCTGTTACCTTCCCACCAAAGGTGGTTCCTATTTTTCTACTTGCATTTTTTACATGTTTTTGAACTGCTAGGTTGGCAGAAGCTGGGACAAGTAACGGGAGCTCACCCCGTTACGCGGCACTAGGGATTCAAACTGCTGAACTGCCGACATTTCAATCAACAAGCTCAGCATCTTAGCCACTGAGCCACCATGTCCCTACATACATCATATAGTTGTGTAAATGGAATCCCACTATCTCTTGTTCACCACTACCCCAGCCAGTCTTTCCGAAGGTTTTTTTAAAAAAAATATGAATCCAGATCATCAAAGATTATGGGAAAATAGAAAGGGGTTTCCAATAAGGAGGCGGCTTTGTACTTAACTGTATACTTAAACCCCAATATACTATGCGTCCTGGTTTTCCCTTAGCAGTCCAGTGCAGGGGAAGAAACAGCAGGGAGTTAGTGAATGTACATTTGGGTTTTCAGTATGTTTTTGAAGGGGGTGGTGGTGGGATGAGTTCAGAGGGAAAGAAAAACCAGGTGGGGAAATGGTTCCCCCCCTTCAATCTTTTCCCCTCTCTCCCTTGCTTGTCTCTTTCTTTTTTCTGCTTTTCTTCCTTTTTTGTGTGTCTGGGAAGCAGGAAGCTGCTGGTGTAAAAAAAAATGACAATCACAATTTGTGACGGTTGATTTTGAAGAAAAATGACCCTAAAAAGTCTGTGGCAAGGGAAAAAAACCTAACCTTTTTTGTGTTTTTGGTCAGGATTTTAAAGAACGATATTTTTATGGTAATTGTTGCTGGTCTATTTTACTATATATTTATGTAATAAATATGACTGAAAAAACAAAGAAAGACCAAAAAAAAAACACCCCACCTCACAGCCCCAAATGACTTTTGGTGTCTCATTTCTTGTGAGTGGTGACTGGTATGACATCCTTTCTTTTAACTGCCAAAACTGAGTATAGGGTTGGACTGAAACCTGTTCTACAATTGTTCTCTTCTACCATGTTACTCATCAAGTCTGTCTTAACATGTAAAATCTCAGTTGCACTGCACACAAAAAAATCACCAAGCATTCAGGCCATGGGGGAAGAAGCCAACTGCAGAAAATGAACACCTCAGTTGTCTTATTTAAAATTAGTCTTGAGGATGGGCAATTTTATTTTCTTTTTGCTAGGCAGGAGTACTTCAAAGGGGATCTACCGGTAGTTGTTTCCCTTGCATCTCAGCTAACAGGGTATTATTTCAAATACTCTTCAGTTTGCCTAGAAGTAGCACCTATTGCAAAGGGGCTCACAGGTCTCTTATACCAGAAGGGAAAACCTTTTCTAAACAAAAGATGAAAATCTTAAGCCTCAAAGGAATCAATAAGGCAGGTGAGCCTGTTCACCTTCCACTGGTTTCTGCAGGATTTAGACAACACCTCCTTCTCTAGAGAAAATAAGTGGGGCTCCAGTTACCCACCTATGTTTAAGGCTTGCTTTCCTTCTGGCAGGAGGCATAGGCTAATGCCACACCTGGTCCCAATCCCCACAGTAGTTTCAACTTGGGTGAACAAGAAGTGAATAAATGAGGAAGACAACCATCCAATACATTGCTTTCAATGTATTTTTCTCCTGTAGTTGGTACCACAGCCAGGAAGAGGGACATTCTCTTCAGATAGTTCCAATATACACAGATTATAGGTGGTTGCACTGTTTTTGAGCAGCCAGGAGTAGCAGCTGCTACACCTGCATAAATAGCCAGGTGTAGGTGCCAAATAGTCTGGTTAGTGCAAAGATGCAGGGAGAATTGGTCAGGATCAAGAGAGAGCAGGTCAGAAATGCTCAGAGCATTTCTGCCTGCTCTCTCTTCTACTGAGCATCAATGTGGAAGGAGAGCAGCTTTTCAGAGTGCATGCTAAGGGTTAGGGTTAGCAATTTAGTAAAGTGGGATGTTTCCTGGGGGTAATGCTTGCAACACCTGAATCAGTGTGTAGCTGTTCCACCGATGCTAGGTTCTCAGTGCCCGAGCAATCTGCATGGAGAGGGGCAGACATTAAGTATTATGAAGCAGCAGCAGCAGTGACGTGCGGTGACGTTTATGACTGGTGAGGCTGGTGACGTCATCAAACCACGTGGTTGCTCCGATCGCAGGGGCGCAGCCCAAACGGAGAAATTTCTTCAGCTCCAGCCTCAATCAGCGCAGCCGCGGTCCCCTTCATCTTGCCTCAGGAAGGAGGGGAATGGGACCACGTGTGCAGGGGAAGGGGATTGCGGCTCTGCTAATCTGAGGCTGTGCGCTGAGGAGCCGCCTGCACACGTGGTCCCATTCCCCTTGCAAGGATCCCGGGCTCGCCCAATGCAAAAAATGCCTGGGTACCGTGTTTCCCCGAAAATACAACCTGTCCTGCGCTCACTGACCTAGCGTTATCCCGAAAGCGCCAAGTTACAGGAGCCGGGGGTGGGGGGAGCGCTCACGTTGCTTGCCGCCTTCGGTATACCGCTAGGTTGGGGAGTGGCGTTCTGTCCGGCCAGAGGGGAGAGTTGCCGGGAAACTCTCCAGCCGGGAAAAGCGCCATTCACTGACCTCAGCAGCCGCCCCGCAAATCCCCTCTCCAGCCGGGAAAAGCGCCATTCACTGACCTCAGCAGCCGCCCCGCAAATCCCCTCTCCAGCCGGGAAAAGCGCCATTCACTGACCTCAGCAGCCGCCCCGCAAATCCCCTCTCCAGCCGGGAAAAGCGCCATTCACCAAGCCCTTGCGCAGCTGTCCCAGGCGACCGCTGCTGGCTGCTGCTGCCCGCCGCCGCCCCGCTCCGCTCCGTGCATAACTTCCAAACTCCAAAACTTCCAGCATCGGCCGCTCTAGGAGTGCTCTCTATGGTGGGCCGGCTGCTGGACAGAGAGTTTTCCGGACAGTCTTCCAGCAGCCGGCCCACCATAGAGAGCACTCCTAGAGCGGGCGATGCTGGAAGTTTTGGAGTTTGGAAGTTATGCACGGAGCGGAGCGGTGGGGCGGCGGGCGGCAGCGGGCAGCAGCAGCCAGCGGCGGTCGCCTGGGAGAGCTGCGCAAGGGCTTGGTGAATGGCACTTTTCCCAGCTGGAGAGGGGATTTGCCAGGCGGCTGCTCAGGTCAGTGAATGGCGCTTTTCCCGGCTAGAGAGGGGATTTTCCGGGCGGCTGCTCGTGAGCATAGTTACCTCATGGCTACTTCGCCCCTGAGGCTGTGCCCGGCTCTTCGGGAGCCAGTTCACAAGAGAGCAGCCGCCCGGCAACTCTCCCCTCTGGCCGGACAGAACGCCACTCCCCAACCTAGCGGTATATTGAAGGCGGCAAGCAACGTGAGCGCTCCCCCCACCCCCGGCTCCTGTAACTTGGTGCTTTCGGGATAACGCTAGGTCAGTGAGCGCAGGACAGGTTGTATTTTCGGGGAAACACGGTACCTAGGCATTTTTTGCATTGGGCGAGCCTGTGATCCTTGCAAGGGAAATGGGACCACGTGTGCAGGAGGCTCCTCAGCACACAGCCTCAGATTAGCAGAGCCGCGATCCCCTTCCCCTGCACACGTGGTCCCATTTCCCTCCTTCCTGAGGCAAGATGAAGGGGACCGCGGCTGCGCTGATTGAGGCTGGAGCTGAGGAGCCTCCTGCACACGTGGTCCCATTCCCCTTGCAAGGATCCTGGGCTCGCCCGATGTAAAAAATGGCGAGATCGGCACACTTGGGGCTGCTGCTGAGATGTCCAGGGAGGCTAAACCAAGCCGCGCGCCTCTCCCAGCCACTTTCACGGCTTCCTGGAGTAATTCTTTTTTATTTTCATGACGAGAGTGGTGAGGCTCCGCCTCCCCTGCCTCCCCTGACTGCACGTCACTGAGCAGCAGCCTAGGCTGCAAATATTGCAGTTTGGACTCTGGTTTTATGTATCAGAAATGTCCAGCCTCCCTCCAGGTCACAACTGTGCCCAATTGTAAGAGAAAAATCATTCCAAAGATGAGCTGCAAATTGCAATCTTTGAAACACAGCTGGTTATTATTTCTAAAGAACTGTCACTGCATCTTACATCACAATGAATAAAGGTCATGTCCCCAAGGACATAACACTGCTAAGGTTTAACAATGAAGGGAGAGGTTGCATGAGAGAGCTGGGGGGTTATATTTGGGAAGTGAAAGTAGTACATACTACATGCCAAAAAATAGAGGACTTTTAGCCCCTCCCCTTTTGTGATGTTTACATTGTAATCCCACCCCTTTTGTGACATGCTTTGTTTATGTTGTAGCTCCACCCCTTTTGTGACATGTTTTGTTTACAGTGCAGCCCCACCCATTTTATAGCATCACCCACCCCTCTCACCCTCATCCCCCTTACCTTGGAGGTCTATAATGTCATCTCCTCCTGACCCTCAAACCCTTTTTACAGTACTTTAACGTCATTGCGAGCCAACCCTCCGTGCCCCATAATCCTTCTCACCCGGTAGTACAGGGGCATCAACACACACCTCCCCACTGTGACACACATGGCCTTTCACACGGGTGCACTGTAACAACAAACATGCCAGACCTACCTGTCCCACAATCCCTTTCATCTTGAATAATTGTGACATAGTAATTATTCACCAGAGTTCCTTCTCATTGGTCCGTATTTGTAGAGCTGGAGATTGACTGCAGCAGCCAATGACATTGTTGCTCTGATTCACAGCTGCCTCCCATTGGCTGAAAGAAAATGATTGATGGCCCGAGCATATGTATTCTCCTAAACCTCCCAGAATGCTGTCCCAATGCCAGAAGCAAAATGAATGACAAAGCATTTCTGACTGGGTGGCTGTCAGCATGAGTCTGACAGCCCCCCCCCCTCACAAACTGACAGCTTTTTTTACACAGAGCAGGAAGTAAAAAAACAATATCTGTCGCAGCGAGCCTGCAACACACTCGTTGTCCGAGGTTCTCGGACTTTCCTTGTTGATAGCTCCCGCAGGAGTGAATTTAGAGGGACCCTCGCAAGGGTGAGTTAGCCAATAAAGACACCACACCAAAAGTTTCTCGGAGTGAGAGAGCACGAAGTGCCCGGGGTGATGTTATGTCCCCTGAACAGATCGCAGCAGACTCTTTTATTGAGCAGTTTCAATAGGGCGGGGGGAGGTACATACATAAGAAGGTAGCATATAGAAATCACAGAAAAGCATGACTCATCGCATACGTAACAGAAACTTAAAACTTAAAATACAAGAAAAGGAAACTTATCATAGAAACGAAACTTAACATTAGTAGAGAAACGAAACCTAAATGAGGCTAATAGATAGCTCTGTTACACACCAGATATTAAAACTAAACAGCATATATACATAGATAGGCAATACGTGGCAATTCTAAGGAAACCTTGAAAGGTTATGTTCTCTTGGCCTATTGTATTAATAACAAATGCTGAAGCCTGAACCAAACTTGTATCCATATGAACCAAACTTGTATCCATATGTACCAAACTTGTATCCATATATACCAGACTTGTATCCATATATACCAAACTTGTATCCATAAATATCAAAGGCAAAGTAAGAAAACAATGTAAAAAATAAAATATTATAGTTTCCCAAAACTGTCAGCTTTTTTACACAGAGCAGGAAGTAAAAAAAAGCAATATCAAAGCAAAGTAAGAAACCCTGGCACCAGTTTGTAGTTGTAACGCAAGGAATTTGAGCAAGGCATCTTCTTTGACCTGTGATGATTTTACTTTACAGAGATGTAAAAAATAAAATGCTATGTTTGCAAAGAAAACCCCCTTTTTTGTATGTGAGTTATTTATTTTTCTGAAAAGGGAGGGTAAAGGGTAGCTCTAAAAGGCAGGAAAAATAAAATTAAGAGAAAAATAGTACTAAAAATGCAGATTTTATTTGAATGAGTGCTTATGACAATAGGCCACAGGACAAGTTGGGGCCTGTCCCGGGGTGGGCTGGCATATGGCCATGTGTGGCAGTGGTGGGTTCCTGATCCCGTTGCAACTGGTATGGTGCAATGGGGCCCGGCGTCACCCACATGCATGCATGCAGCACGCATGCACACCCATGCAGCGCACACATGCGTCCTTACCTCCACGACACCTCCGTGATGCCTCTGCGATGCTCCAGCTGCTTGGCGGAGCATCATGCAGGTGCCGTACGCTCCATGCGCGGAAGGGTCGAAGAGCTCAAATACAGGTAAGGCACTCAGGCAGGCGGGTGGGTCCTCCGGAGCACCATACTGGAATGGTACCCGGTGCTCCCGTACCGCGGTGTACCGCCTGCAACCCACCACTGATGTGCGGTATATACTTGCTAGAGAGCGTGCATGCGACGCTCGTGACAGCAAGTGTGATAAGTGTGTTTAGGGTCTGTTCTGCCCTGCCCCAGGCATGGCCTGCTGTTCACGGACTGATAAAAGAGGCCCTCTGCAGAAGGGTGGCAATTCAACCGCTTAAAGCGTAGATCTCGTTTAATAACAAGCAACCTTACAAAGGAAATAATAATAAGGTTGTAGACCCTTCTACACCATGGGCCGAGGGAAGGCCTCTTTTGAAATATTGCTATAAATATGTTGTACTATGTCGATGAGTTAGAGTACTTCAGGCCTATTTTGCTTGGATGTCGTCTGTCCTGATGTAATGTGAAGGACTCTGTACAGCATGAAGATCATGCTGACCTCGATGTATGTCGCCGCAAGGGTTGGGTAATGGCTAAAAGAAGCTATGGCAGGACCAAGCAACAGGCAGTTGTAAGTAAAAACCCTTCATATATTCAAAGGGGGGTAAATTGGGATAACCCTGTTATCACCATGATAGGTAATAAATTAATATATTTTTCCAGGCTCTGTTCCGGGATGTAGCCATAACAAGGCATCCTCCTTAATAACAAACATATCAACTGATGAAGAGTCTGCAGAGGGCTGCTTAGGTAAATGAAACTAAATTAACTTTTTACTGCGTGTATTGATGAAAATTTTATATAATAAATGGGGGAAGAGTTGCTGTTAGCTTTAGTAATGGGATATTTTTTACATTTAACCAGAAGCGGCTCCTGGATATAAACATGACAAGATTATTATTTTTTAAGAAGCACCTCAAGTGAGGAAGAATCTACAGATGACAGCAGGTATTGTCAGAGTCCTACGAAGTCTATTACCCACACTTGTACTGAGGATGATAATGACGATATTAACGAAGCAGTTCTGAAGAGCTATGATTATCCCATTTGTCTACCGAGGGGGATTAAAAGAGGCCTTTCAAATGAAGATAATGTTGCTAAAGGATGCACATGTGGGCTTGTTGATTGTATTTGTACGGCAACAACAGAGGTTGAAGATGATGATGAAGACAACTATTATGATAGCTCTAATGAAGGTTATTATTCTGTGGGTGAAGTTAGTGTCAACGTACTGTAAATTACAAATAAAAGGATTGTGCTAAAGAGCAAAACATGTTTATTGTACAGGGCGAACGGGGCGGAATGAAGTATAAAAATATTTTAAAGGGGGAGGAGGAGCCAATGTCGCGACGAGACGACGTGCGATCTCAGTGCTCTGAGATCGCCGTCAATACTTTTGCCGCTGGGTGGTCCAAATGGACCTAAAGCGTCCCGCAGAGATGGTGAACGGGAAGAATACGTCTTGCTGATCTCAGGGACATTGCAAAGTCCCTGATCGATCCAAGAGAAGTTCTTCAAGCCGGCGACAAAAAATCCAGCCATTAGGCTGATGAAGTCGGGCCGGCTCCAAAACGGAAGGATATGGAAAGAGAAAGTGTTTCCAGCTGGTGAGGAATTTTCACCATTTTAAAAGAGACTATAAAAAACTTAAAATTAATTTAAATTGGAGAACAGAAGAAATAAGCGGCGGAATTAAGTTTGGAATGGTTTTGGACAGTGGGTTATCTTACTTTTTAAATGCTATCTTCATGGATGGAATTTATGCAAGCCTTTTAAAACGAATGGATTAAGTTTTCTTCTTTTTTTTCTTTTATTATTCTTTGTAACCTATGGACTAAAATTCTCCTCTTTCATTACTGTGGGTGTTCTTCTAACTCATTCAAGAATCGGTAACATGTATAAATATCTGAGTTAAAATACTTGAGTTAATATGAATTATGTTTGTTGACTGTGGAAGAGATGCACGAAAGCCTTTTTGTAACCAACTGCTACACTTTCTACAGTATGTAAAGAAGGATGTGTTGTGTTTGTTTTGAAAATTAAAAATAAAATTAATATAAATATATTTTAAAGGAACTGTATTATACACCAGAATGCACGGGCGGATATGGGGGTGTAAATTCCCTATTTAAGGCTGGGCAGAAGAGCATTAAAAACTTAACATTAAAGCATGTCAAGACATGGCTCTCCGGCTAAGATGCTTACAACCTTCATAAACCCACAAGAATTAATTTTCCTAGGAATGCAACAATAGTTTCTTGCATAGACTGTCAATGGCAAGTGGACCTCATGGATTTATCAGGATTTGCCTTTGAAAACAATGGCATGAAATTTATTTTAACAGTGATCGATGTACTATCCAAATGTGCCTGGGCTGTCTGTTTATTTGATAAGTCTAGACATGGGGTTGCCAATGCCTTCCAGAGCATCTTCCAAACAGGAAGGGCTCCCAGAAAGTTACAGTTGGATGCTGGAAAAGAATTCTTAAACAAACCTCTGAAGACACTTTTGGCATGTTATGGCATACATCATTTTGTGACACATAGTGAAACTAAAGCAGCGGTTATAGAGAGGTTTAATTGAACTCTGAAAAATAAACAGCTAAAAGGTATAAGAGGTATTTTACAGCTAAAAATACTCACTGGTATGTAGATGCTTTATCAGATCTCATGCAGGGTTACAATAGCTCTTACCATCATAGTATCCGGACAGCTTCCAATACGGTAAATCGATCTAATGAAAAAGACGTTTGGCTACGACTGTATGGAAAAAGTTTAAAAGTGGTCAGAAAATTAAAAAACTTTAAGGTGGGGGATCACGTTAAGATATTCAGACTAAAGGGCAAGTTTGAAAAAGGTTATCACCAAACCTTTACAGATGAAATATTTATTGTCAAAGAACAGGTACTGAGAGGAGAAAGGACTGTATATAGATTAATGGATTGCACAGAGGATACTGTACAGGGTACTTTTTACCCAGAAGAGATGCAAAAGATACCTAACGATCAAGAGCGTCTCTATAGAATTGAAAAAATAGTCTGGAAAAGAGGGAGGGGAAAACAAAGAGAATTCCTAGTTAAATAGTCTGGCTGGCCGGAGAAGTTCAACAGTTGGATTAAGGAGTGCGAAGTGTGCCATCTTTGACATGGCAGGTTTCTATATTACACTGCCCAGCAACGCATTGACGGTGGCATTTCCCAACAACAAAAGTTCCAACTTTACTATTTGATTAGCAAAAGTGCTGGGACTTCCAGGATCATGGGAAGTAGGGCTGGTAGAGTTATAATATCCGCACACTTGGAATACAATAAATGCAAAGGAATATTTTGAAATTGCAAATTGTTAAGTAATTAAGCTCTCCATTAGAAGAGCGAGTATGCAGAGAAGCGTAATGAGAGTGATATGGAATAACACGCACAAACCAGCATACAGAGACACTGAATAGTATAAAAATATAGTAGTTTACTATGTAGAAATATAGAAGTATTCAGAGTTCAGTTTACAGTCCAAGTCATACACGGTTCAGTCAGTCAGTTATCAATATTCAGTCTAGCACACAAAGTGGCTAACAGTAGCAAGACTCAGTAACTCATGAGCAGTATCAAACAGTGTCCACGATCAGCATCAAACAAACAGAGAGAGAGAGAACTAACAACCATTCTGGCTCCCTCTTATAGCTGCTTGAGGTAACAAACCAATTACATCTCTTAAGCATTTAAAGCAACAGTAAAATAATCATAGCTTATATACATTGGCAAGCCAAGCCTAGGGTTACATCCCTAACACAAATGAGAGGAAAAAGTGGCATTTTTCTGTCAACTTGTAAAGCATTTCCATGTCTGTTATCAAGTTGACATTGGAGGAAAGGGGGGAGAGAATTCCACGCATACCTTTGGCTAGAGTCGGATCTCAGATTACTATAGCAGGCGTGTGAGGCGTGAAATTTTACAACCTGCTGCAGCACTTCATTGGTGAATGTGATTTATGACACAGACTAAAGTAAAGGAGTAAAGTTCAGCCATTATTAAACTAAAATTAGATCTGACTCCATGCAGGTATTGCCGCTCCTAATAAATGACTGGATTTCTTTTGAAACTTGGCTTGAGGCTTGTAAGTTAATTAGGGCATCTTTTGGAAACCTGACAGAGAGTCAGATCTAAACTTTAAAAATCTATCAAGATTACCGGGTTTCCTGAATCCCGGACTCTCCAATCACTCCCCGATACCTGGGGTGCTTGGAGGGAAACTCAGGCAACCATGGCAGAGGGCAGACTATCTGAAGAGAACCTGATTGCAACTGGAGGAGTGCAGCCAGCTCCAGACATCAAAGCCGAGATGCCTTTCCCAGCGGCAGAAGCAAGAAAGGATCAGTACTGGAGGAAGTTAGCCCCTTAAAGTAGCTGAAGAGTTCCCTTACCCCAATGCCCAGAAAAGTGAAGGGCCCTGAGAAGGGCAAGAGTGGACTGGATGTGGGACTGGGAACAAGCCAGGCTCCCCAAGTCCCAGATGGAACCCCTGGGGAGTGCAATAGAGCAACTAAGGGAGGATTTTGACCGGGCCACCCTTCGTGATGAGAGGCCATCATGCCACCCAAAAGAGAGGGGAGGGACATTCGATCCTGTTGAAGGGAGGAGACGCAGACTGGACCGCAGTCCCCCTTCTCCACCCAATAGAAGGAGAAGGAGCTTGAAACGGCACCCGGTGCCTCTCCCATGCAGCAGGCAGGGAGGTGAGGAAGATGGCCAGCCATATCAAGTGTAAACATACAAAGGCTGACAGGAGGTGGGAGGAGCAGGGATGAACGAACCGCCCCGGTTCAGGGGAAAGTTTGATGGGGACTCAGACCAGCTATCTATATTCCTTGACTCAGCTGATAGCCACCTAGAATGCTATGGGCACCTCTACCCATCCCCCAGAGCCATGGTGAATACCATCACAGAGGGACTAGAGGGAGAAACAAGGGAATGGTTAGCAGGCCTCCAAAAGAGTAGAGCCCCTTGGGAGTCGACAGGAAGTTCTCCAGCTGGACAGATGTGGGTGTGTGTGGGCTCTTAAGAGTCTCACATGAACCCTGTCTGACAATCAAATTCTGAGATTCTTTTGAATCTGAACCCCCACTGGAGGTGGGGGCGAAGAAGGGCAGCATCTCATCAGACCCTGGGGGAAGCAACAGATCCCTCGTGGGTTAGAGATTTGCCTATGAATGGGAGTCGGGGCGGCAGTCATCATGGCTGACAAGATGCTGGCTTTTTGTCAAGCAAATGAAGCAGGCGGAGACCGGGAGAGATGATAGGCCTGGTAAGAGAATTTATCTAACCCACAACTATAAATTAAAACTGGAAAAGGCAAAGAAATCTTGAGAACATAAATAATACTGATGGTCAGATGGGGACTTTTTTTCCCCCAAAGAAAGGAAGACAGGAAGGTGGAAGGTTGTAACACCAGCCCCCCCCCCCAGAGGTTCTTTGTTTGAAACACTTTTGAACAGAAGAATAGAGAGCAGAGAAGTGACAAATCCACCCAATTATAAACTCTAAATTTGGCTTTGGATCTTAAACAGAAGCCAATACTTTTACTTTGTTTGAATTTCTTCCACCTAATATAACCAAGAAAAAAAAAACATGTCCTCTTACTGATAATGGACAACTTAACCTTGACTGAATTTGGAAAAGCAGAAGCAGAGAAATACTTTTGGCTGATTACAAACTTATTATAAGTGATTTATTTTGAGCAATGATTGAACCAAAGAATAAATATCGGACCTAGGAATTACGAAGGTTTTTTTCTCTCTTTTCCCCTCTCTTCTTTCTTTTCTTGCTGCGAAGGATTAAGATGGTGTTAGTTTCTCTACCGATTTCAAAGTAGATGGATCTTAAACAGAAGCCAATACTTTTACTTTGTTTGCATTCCTTCCAGCTAATATAACCAAGAAAAAAAGCATGTCCTCTTAATGATAACGGACAACCTAACCTCGACTGTGTGAGAAGTTTTAATTAACCAACTGCCATAAATCAGAATTTGGAAAAGCAGAGGCAGAGAAAAACTTTTGGCTGATTACAAACTTATTATAAGTGATTTATTTTGAGCAGTGATTGAAGCAAAGAATAAGTATCGAACCTGGGAATTATGAAGGTGTTTTGTTTTTTCTCTTCTCTTCTTTCTTCTTTTTTCTTGCTGCGGAGGATCAAGATGGCATTAGCTTCTCTTCTGGTTTCAAAGTAGAGGGATTAATTAAATTTAAGGTGGACCAGAATTTCAAAATAAGATTTGTACAACTAACTGCAATCTTGGAACTGGATATCAAGGAAGAACAAAAGACTAAGATGGACCCCATTGCTTTTTTCCACAGCAATTGAAGTAGATAAATCTAAGTTCTCTTCCGGTTTGAATTTAAGGTGGTCTAGAATCTTGAAATAAGATTTGTATAACTAACTGCAATTTTGGATCTGGACATTAAAGTAGAATAAAAGACTAAGATGGCCACTATCGTTTTTCCCCACAGCAACTGAAGCAGATAGACTTAAGGTGGAACAGAACTCCGAAATAAGAACTGCATAACTGTATAATTAACTGTAACTTTGGAACTGGACATCATGGAAAACTGGGAATTTGAAGAACTATGTGAAATTTAAAAATATATGCATAAATCAGTAAAATCAAGCCTAATTAGAATTTTGAATTCAGAGAAGCAGATAGCTATAGAAGAACTCAAAGAAGAAGTTGGGGGGGGGGGGGAGACATCGAAAGAGTAGAAGCGGAGGGAAATAAAAAGCAGATAAAAAAACTCCTTGGGTCCTGGCAATGGTGTAGGGAAAATTGTGAAAATGGGAGGTGTCCCAACAAAAGGGAAAAGAAAGCTGACAAAAGTGATCTTGGAGGCTGTTAGTTGGATAAAGAAAATTGAAGCAGGAGGTTATGCCAGAACAAAGAGGAATATAAATTATTCTTTTGGTCACCTGGGGAAATTGAGTGGATCTGTCAAAATAAAGAAAAGGGAGAAGACAGGAACAGAGAAGTGGGACAAAAGACTCACCAGGAAAAAACCAGATAATTAGAAACTCCTATATGGGAAAATATGAAGTTAAGATAAGGGCTTTATTCCTAAATATGATAATGAAATGGAGTCGTTAACTGGTTGAACAAGATAATGGACAGATAACTAAATAAAAGTTAGAATATATGGAATATGGATAAATATGAAACTGATATGGGGAGCTTGTAAAGCAGAGGTTTGTGATTTACCTATTTGACATGATAATTCAATTGAGTTGCGAATTGAGAGAATATGACAATAGAAGGAGAACTAAGCATGGGTCAAAATCTATGAAACATGGACATAGATAGAACCTTTAAGATAATGAACAAAGTGAGATGTTTACCACATGTTACTTTATATAATACATTAAGGGAAGTGTAATGAACACTGAACAGCGAAGATTGTCATCTAGAGATAATTAAGGGTAATCTAATGCAAGGTATATAAAAATGGAGAGGGAACATGAAATATACCTACAATGGCAAACTATTGTGATAAAAAGACAGAATCACAAATTGGGGGCATGAAAGGATGTACAACTATATAAAGACAATGATGAGAATAGCTGAGAATTGTAACCAGGTCTACATCTCGACCAAAATTAGGTTGGGGGGGGGGGTGTTTAAAAGCACAATGACTATATATGCATACTTTTCTGTTATACCACTTTTTTCTACTAAAAAGGAGGAGAAAAATTAAATATGTATATTGAAAAAGAATTATAAATAGCATCGACATAAAAAGGAGCTTGCTCAGAAGCTGAAATATACCAAGTAAATGAGATGAAGACTGGGAAGTAGAGGAGAAAGGTAAGGGAAGAAGAGAGGGATAGGAGAGAAGGTGGGGGGGGGACGAGGAGAGAAATGTGGAATGGTAAGGGGAGGGAGGAGAAGGAGGGAGGAAGGGGAAGTTGAGAAGAGAAGGATGACAGAGGGAAGAAAGGAGGTAGGGAGGGGGAGGAGAGAGGGAGAAGAAAGTGATGGACAAAGTACAAATATGGTGTATGGAGAGCAGAAGAGCCAATAATTGGTTTTTGGGAGTTATTGGTAAGATGAATTGATGTAAACATTTAATAATACAATACAATGTTGGCTATGTAATAGTATACATGTGATTATATGTTATGAAAATGGAAAAATAAAAAACGTTAATAAAAAAAAGAGTAGAGCCCCCCCCAACTGCAAGATGTAGATGACTTCCTACAACTGCTAGAGGCCAGATTTGAGGAAGCGGAAGATGAACTGTATGCGGAAGAGGAGCTCAGCAACCTAAAGCAGAGGGACCGCCCCATCAAAGAGCACATCCACGTATTTTGGAGGGTCATAGGAAGGCTACCCCCTTTACCAGAGTGGCTGTTGGTGCATTTTTTTCAGAACAAGCCTGGACAAGCAAATTGTCCAGGTAACTGCATACCGAATCAACTCTCTGAGTGGTTCCAAGTAGCAACAAAAGTCGACAGTGGACTGCACACCAACGACATGAGAAAGCAACTGGACACGAAAGAGAGAGGTCAACCTGACCTGAAACTGCCCAGCCAACAGGGAACCATAGCACCGCAGCAGGCCCCGAGACCAGACCTCACTCAAAGTCCGCTGAAATGCTTCAGATGCGAGGGAATGGACCATATGGCATCTGTGTGCTCAACCCCAGCCCCAAAACCAAGGCCAGAACCACCACCCAGGGCACGACTGGAACGAGGCCCCAAACGGGCCACCAACATGTCCCGGAAAGCCCTCCAGGCTGCAAAGGCCCCTTCCCCGTTAGGCGAAAGGGGTGGAACCCCAGGCAACAATGACCAGTCACCCAAATCCTATGACAGGAAGGACAGGGGAGAAAATGACCCAATGGTGAGTGAACCAGTTTCCTCTTTCGTTTCGTTTTCCCAATGCGTCTCACAGCCCCAAAAACGGGGACCCAGGGGACTTTTCAAGCCCTGAGTCTATCTCAGGCTGCACTAGATGTTTGATCAACATAACCATGGTTCTGAAAGTGGGGATCCGAGCAAAAATACTGGCCCATCCGATCTGGTTCAAAAAGGTTGATGGGTCCCTAATGGGGGGAGAATCAATGTTGTGTGCGTACACAACCTATACCCCCTCCCCCTCATGAAGGACATGCTATCTCACCTGGCCAAGGGAAAAGTCTTCACCAAACTAGACCTCAGAGAAGCATACTTCTAAGTATGTATCAGAGAGGGAGATGAGTGGAAAACAGCGTTCAACTGCCCCCTAGGGAGTTTCCAATTCAAAGTGATGCCTTTTGGACTGCAGGGAGCCCCAGCAGTATTCATGCAAAGTGATGCATGAGCACCTCTATAAGGGGGCCCTTCACTACTTGGACAACATCCTCATCTACACTGACACCATTGAAGACAACATACACCTACCCCAACAGGTACTGAAAAAACCTCTGGCGGCAAACCTGTACGTCAAACTGTCAAAATGCAAATTTCACTGTGCATGGCTAGACTACCTGGGCTACCAAGTGTCAAATGGGGTCATAGAGATGGACCCAACCTAAGTACAAGCTGTCCTAGGCTGGCAGCCCCCATACAAAGCTACCTAGGATTCACAAACTTTTGCAGGCAATTCATCCCCTCCTTCGCGAAGATTGCCAAACCCATGACAGACCTCCTAAAGACTAGGGACCCAGGAATAAAGCCCCTACAGTGGGACCTAACCTGCCAAAAGGCATTTGAAACAGTACATCAGTCTATAGAGCTTAGACCAGAGGTATTTTTATTGGGTATTCTACCAGAGAAATATAGCAAAGAGGATACATATTTGATTGTACATATAACAACAGCAGCTAGAATTGTATTTGCACAAAACTGTAAAGCAGATAAAATCCCATCAGAAGGAGAGATAATAAAGAAGTTATTAGACTGTGCAGAAATGAACAGGTTGACATTGAGAATAAAGGACAAAGAGGAATCAGTGTACTACAGGACATGGGGGCGATTTTACGATTGGTTAGAAAAGAGATACAAATAGAAGGGAGCGGAGAGGCGAGAGGCGAGCAGAGGTGTGCAGTGGGGTGTTCGTCTGGCTGGTGGGAGCGCCAGATGCTGAGTGGAGCGCCAGGTGCTGAGTGGAGAGACAAATGGCGAGAGGCGAGAGGCGTGGAGAGGCGGAGAGACATGCGGAGCCATGATGATGGTGACTGGCGTGTTGGTGTGTTGGCGTGTTGGCGTGCTGGCCGGGGCGCTGGTCGGAAAGCTGGAGGACCGCTTCGTTGTGTGGATGGAGTTGAGGAGAGGAGAAGAGAGGAGAGCTAAACGAGGCGGCTGGTGGAGGGGGAGCTGAGTGAAGCACATTAGAGCAAATGACAACTGGAATGGCAAGCCTGAAATCTAAGGTTGTGGAATCTAACATGTCTAACATGTAACATGTCTAACATCTAACAATAGCCCCTGCAAAGGAGCAAATGACAACTGGAATGGCAAGCCTGAAATCTAAGGTTGTGGAATCTAACATGTCTAACATCTAACATGTCTAACATCTAACAATAGCCCCTGCGAAGATGAGCTGCAGGGGTCCCGAGGAGGCAAGTGTCCATCTTTTCCTGGGCCTGGTCATGGAGGAGAGACACCAGGGGGATAGGTGGACATTTGCTGAAGGTGTGACTTTTTCCCTCCTGCCTTTATCGAGTACTGACTTTCTTGCCACAGCTTCAAACCTCATTAATTTATTTTACCATCGTGTCTTGGGCTTTGCCTTTTAACATCTTGCTTTACCGGCTCCTATACCATCCTGAGATCCTCCCTAGAGAAACTCGGATAGTCGACTAGCCCACTAACTTACCCTTTCCACCTAGGGTTAGGATAATATCTACGACAAACTATGATACATCTTCAGCATCTGTAACTAATTAACCTTGCCCCTATGATTTTTCTATATGATTCTTATACACACGAAGTCGGATTTACTGCAGCTGCGGGAGTCCCCTCTCTCGCAGGTCTGGCCTCCAGCCCTCTCGAGGGCCCACCTTGAGGACGGGTTTATTAACCCAGAGAGGTGGAGGAAGCGTAAATTAAGGGGTTTTTTAGTAAAGCGTTTTTAAGAATTTGTAGGGGTTCCAGGGTTGGGGGGTGGGTGGAGGTCAGGAGTGATGATAGAGCCAGGTCACCAGGTGTGGTCTTGAGGGGAGGGAGTGGAAAGGAGGAGGAGAGGGAGGATATCGTTCCAATACAGGGCTCTTTGATTCCAACGGTCGTAGGGAGGGGCAGGCGCGAGGACAGATTAAGAACCCGTAGTCGGTTGGGAGACCGTGGTTGTTGGTCACACCCGGTCGCTTGTACCAACCCCCGCATACTAGGTGGTCAGGATCTGCAGACCCAGGGCCTGAGGCTGTTGCTATGCAACGCGAGGTCCGTTGTTAATAAGGCCCCCCTCATCTACGATCTAATTCTTGAGGGGGAGCCGGACCTCGCAGGAATAACGGAGACCTCGTTGGGCCACGAGGGAGGTTTACCCCTCGTGGAAATGTGCCCACCAGGTTATCGAGCATTTCACCAGCCTCGGGCCCAGGGAAGGGGCAGTGGGGTAGCAGTGATTATTCGGGAAGACTTAGAGCCGAGGGAGTCCACTGTGCCGCAGACATCCGGGTGTGAGTCCCTTGTCGTGAGGTGGGGCCCAGGGAGACAGTTGGGCCAGCTGATAGTATACCTGGCTCCTCGCTATACATCAGCGGCCCTGCCTGAACTCCTCGAGCTGATCGCATCGGTGGCGGTTGAGACCCCCAAACTTTTAGTGATGGGGGATTTCAACCTGCCATCAGTGGGAGAAGTGTCTGAGGGGGTTCGGGAGTTCATGGCTTCCATGACAGCCATGGACCTGACTCAACTGATTCAGGGCCCGACACACGAGGGAGGCCACACGCTGGACCTTGTTTTTGTCTCTGGCCAGTGGATGAGTGATCTGGGAGTAGGGGATTTAACCATCACTCCCCTGTCATGGTCAGATCACTCACTTCTCTGACTTGACTTCCCTGGTGCTACCCCCCGCTGCGGGGAGGCGGAGCCGGAAGATATTAGATGGTTCCGCCCCAAGCGCCTGATGGAACCAGATAGGTTCCAGATGGAGCTTGGGCCACCTCCTGTAGACCTGACCCGCCACCGGGTAGAGGACCTGGTGATCGCATGGGACAACGCGACTACCGGGGCCTTAGACCGAGTGGCGCCTTTGCGGCCTCTCCTGCGGCAACGAACCACCCTGGCCCCTTGGTTTACCGAGGAGCTAAGGGTGATGAAACGCCGCAAGAGACACCTAGAGAGTCGTTGGAGATCCTCCCGTTCTGAATTTGACCGAGCACAGGCACGAACCCATTTAAGGACGTACCTTGTGGCATTGAGAGCGGCCAAACGTCAATATTGTGCCGCTCTCATTGCATCCGCAGAGAACCGCCCTGCCGCCCTGTTTCGGGTGACCCGCTCCCTTCTGTCTCAGAGGCCGCGGGAAGCCCCTTTACAGGGCAGGGCAGAGGAATTTGGGAAATATCTGCAGGATAAAATCGCTCAAATCCGGAAGGAATGGGTCCCTTTCAGTGGTCTAGTGGAGACGTCCGAGGCGAGTCTTGAGAGACCACTCTGGGAGGAGTTTGACTTGGTTGCCATCGAGGATTTGGACAGATTGCGTGGACGGCTGCGACCTACCACATGTTTGCTAGACCCGTGTCCCTCCTGGCTTGTACTGGCATCCTGGGAGGTTACACGTGACTGGCTCCTGGGCCTAGTGAACGCTTCGTTGGGCGAGGGGTCTCTTCCGGCTGCCTTGAAAGAGGCGGTGGTGAGACCCTTACTCAAGAAGCCTTCCCTGGACCCAACGGAGCTAGCCAATTATCGTCCTGTCTCCAACCTTCCCTTTTTAGCGAAGGTTGTAGAGAGTGTGGTAGCTTCGCAGTTTCCACGACATCTGGAGGAAAATGATTATCTAGACCCGTGCCAGTCCGGCTTCCGACCCGGGCACAGCACAGAGACGCCCTTGGTCGCGTTGGTTGATGATCTCTGGAGGGCCAGAGATAGGGGTTGTTCCTCTATCCTGGTCCTATTAGACCTCTCGGCGGCTTTTGATACCATCGACCATGGTATCCTGTTGCACCGACTGGAGGGGTTGGGGGTTCGGGGCACCGTTTTGCGGTGGTTCGGCTCCTACCTCTCCGGCCGGACGCAACGTGTGTTGGCAGGGGAGCAGAGGTCGACCCTAAGCCCCCTCACTTGTGGGGTGCCACAGGGGTCGGTCCTCTCGCCACTCCTGTTCAACACATACATGAAGCCGCTGGGCGAGATCATTCGTGGTTTCGGGGTGGGATATCATCTGTACTCTGATGATACCCAGCTGTACATTTCCACCCCGAACCACCCCAACGAGGCCGTCGAAGTGATGTCCCGGTGCTTGGAAGCCGTACGGGTCTGGATGGATGGCAACCGACTCAAACTCAACCCCTCCAAGATGGAGTGGCTGTGGGTTCCGGCCCCCCGGTTCAACCAGTTGTTTCCATCACTGGCCATCGGGGGCGTACAGCTAGCCCCCGTGGAGCGGGCGCGCAATTTGGGCGTCCTCCTGGATGCCCGGCTGTCCATGGATGACCATGTGACAGCCGTGGCAAGGGGGGCGTTCCACCAGGTTCGCCTGGTGCGCCAATTGCGCCCCCTATTGGACCGGGATGCCTTACGCACAGTCACTCATGCGCTGGTAACGTCTCGCCTGGACTACTGCAATGCTCTCTACATGGGGCTTCCCTTGAGATGCACTCGGAGACTGCAGTTGGTCCAGAATGCGGCCGCGCGGGTGATTATGGGGAGGACTAGGTTCTCCCATGTAACACCTCTCCTGCGCGAGCTGCACTGGCTTCCTGTGGTCTATCGGGTGCGTTTCAAGGTTTTGATACCGATCTTTAAAGCGCTCCATGGCACAGGACCTAGTTACCTGCGGGATCGCGTCCTGCCCCATACATCCCTACGACCAATTCGCTCGCACAGAGAGGGACTTCTCCAGGTGCCGTCCACCAAACAGTGTCGGGGGGCGGCGCCTAGGAGCAGAGCCTTCTCTGTGGCGGGCCCAGCCCTGTGGAATGACCTCCGCCCTGATATCAGGATTACCTCTGATCTCCGCTCCTTCCGTGTAAAGCTCAAGACCCACCTCTTCCAATTAGCTGGCCTGGCTCAACCATAGTTTTATCCTATTGCTCCTGACGGGTTTTTTAAATTTTGTAATTTTAACTGAGGGTGTTTTAAATAGTTATTTAATTTTATTTTTATATATATTTTATGAGTGTTACCTCCTCTAGGTACATGTATGTGTATGTGTTTATTTGTATTTGTATATGTATTGTATATATATGTATATTGTATGTGTTTTATTGTACGCCGCCCAGAGTCCTTTCGGAGAGGGTGCGGCTAACAAATTAAATTTCATTTCATTTCATTTCATTCATTTCATTTCATTTCAGAAACAGAAAGGAACAAAGCATAAAATAAAGAACCCAGATGCCACATTATTAAATCCCGGGGGGGGGGGGGTGTAGGAAAGTATTAAAATACAAGTATGCAAATTAAAAATCAGTACAAGTGGATTTAATATTGGGAAGCAAAATGTTACAGAGAAAATTATTTTTATGTAAATATAAAGTTGGGATCGCTGAAATGCCACCTCGAGAACCCATCAGAAAAAGCAATAAGCAAGGGCAACAACGGATAGGAGGGAGGACAAGGAAGGAAAGGAATAAAGGGCAAAGCAGAGGAAGGAAGGGTGGAGAAGTAAGAGTAGGAGAGAGGGTAAGAAGGAGGAGAAGAGAGGAGGAGTGGGGGAAAGAGAGGGGAAGAAGAAAAGAGGAGGGGCAGGAGGAAAGAAGAAGGCAGAGAAGGGAGGTTGAGAAGACAGAAGGAGCAAGGTTGTTGCAGACTAAGATGGAGACACCGGGTGGCAAGAAAGTGACCCAAACTGTATTTTATATAATGTTTATAGTGATAAACATTAATGGTTAATAGATAAATGTTAACAGCACTTACAAGAATGTATATTTGTGAATGTATTTGAATGGGAAAAGTAAAAAACTTTTTTTAAAAAAAACAGAAACACAAAGCGGATGAACAGCTGATCATGGTTCCCTGCAAGCTGGCTGACGAGCAGCTGGTCGAGTCTGCTGGCGGCCTGACAATCAGCTGATTGGGCCTGCCGGATGGGCAGCTGCTCTGTCGGTGTAAGGGCACAGCTCCAGCCTTCATAGCGCACTGGAAGGCGGAGGCTCCCAGAGCTAACTTTATTTCTTAATTTTTTGTTGATGGAACTCACTGTGTGCCAAGCATCCGGCTTATTAAACCATTTGGAACCTGAAGGGTGTGGCATCCTGATTGTGGTTTAGGTCCGGAGCTTGGGCTTTTGATACAGAGTGCATAGGCCCCCTGCAGAGTTGGCTGAGAGGTAAGAATAGGCTGTTGTGCCACAGAGTAGGAACCAGCCTAAGGGGAGTTTGATGTGATAATAGATGAAGGGGATTACTTCAGTATAATTACAAGCTAGTATGGAGTTATTGAGGTTGAGGCATCCTAACACCTTGGGGGTCGAGCAGCCCTTCATGGCAAAGCATGCGGCTGCACTGGTTACAGTTACTGTATGCAATTTGAACATGGTTTTGTCCCTGGTATTAGTTTTGGGGGCAACCTCCCAAAAGACAGGTAGTTAGGATCTCCTTGACAGACTTCCCCACTGCCAAGCAGAAGTGTGTAGTGTTCAAAATCTCTTGTGCCAAATATTCCCAGATGTTGCCTTTGTCTGGGAGTAAACTAGTTTCTAGAAAGCAATCAGTTTGGATAATGAAGCAGATTTTAATAGGGAGGTTCCATCCCCTTCCCCCCCCCCCCCCAGTTTCCTTGATTATTTTCAGTGTCTAAAGTCCATTCGTCAGTTTCGGGATCTTTCCTGAGTTTCACAGGTGGGACTCTCGGCCTTGGGTCGAGCTTGCTGCTATGGTCAAAGGCAGCAGGTATGACGGGAGTCGACAGGAAGTTCTTCAGCTGGACAGAGGTGGGGGATGCGAGCTCTGAAGAGCTTCACATGAACCCTGTCTGACAAACCTTCTCCGGTGTCCCTTTTTTAGGGGCAGAACCCCCCTGAAGGGGTGTGTGTGTGAAGAAGGGCAGCATCTCATCAGACCCTGGGGGAAGCAACTGATCCCCCGTGGGTTAGAGATTTGCCTATGAATCGGAGTCGGAGAGGCAGTCATTAATATGGCTGACAAGATGCTGCCTTTTGGTCAAGCTAATTGAGCAGGCGGAGACCGGGAGAGATGAAGGCCTGTTAAGAGAATTTTATCTAACCCAAAACTATAAATTAAATCTGGAAAAGGCAAAGAAAACTTGAGAACATAAATAATACTGATGGTCAGATGGGGACATTTTTCCCCAAAGAAAGGAAGACAGGAAGGTGGAGGGTTGTAACACCCCCCCCCCCCCCCGAAGATTTTGTTTGAAACGCTTTTGAACAGAAGAATAGAAAGCAGAGAAGTGACAAACTTACTCAATTTGGCTTTGGATCTCAACAGAAGCCAATATTTTTACTTTGTTTGAACTCCTTCCAGCTAATATAACCAAAAAAAAAAAAAGGTACGTCCTATTACAGATAATGGACAATTAAAAACCAACTGTCATAAATCAGAATTTGGAAAAGCAGAGGCAGAGAAAAAAAACTGTTGGCTGATTACAAACTTATTATGTGTGATTTGTTTTGAGCAGTGATTGAAGCAAAGAATAAATATCAGACCTGGGTACTACGAAGGTTTTATTTTATCTTCTCCGCCCTCTTCTCTTTTTCCTGTGGAGGATTAAGATGGCGTCTAGCTTCTTTTTCGGTCTCAAAGTAGATGGATCTTAAACAGAAGCCAATACTTTTACTTTGTTTGAACCCCTTCCAGCCAATATAACTAAGGGAAAAAAAGAAGAAAAAAGCACGTTCTCTTACTGATAACGGACAATTCAACCCTCGCTGTGCAGAAATTTTAATTAACCAACTGCCATAAATCAGAATCTGGAAAAGTAGAGACAGAGAAAAACTTCAGCTGGCTGACTACTAACTTATTGTAAGTGATTTATTTTGAGCAGTGTCTGAAGCAAAGAATACTGTAAGTATCGGACCTGGGAATCACGAAGGTTTTTTTTTTCCTCCTCTCCTCTCTCTACTTTGTTTGCTTGCTGTGGAGGACTAAGATGGCGTTAGCTTCTTTTCTGGTTTCAGAGTAAATGGATTAATTAAACTTAAGATGGACCAGAATTTTGAAATAAGATTTGTATAACCAACTGCAATCTTGGAATTGGATATCAAGAAAGAACAAAAGACTAAGTAGGCCCTCATTGCTTTTTTCCATAGCAATTGAAGTAGATAAATCTAAGGTGAACTAGAACTCTGAAACAAGGATTGTATAACTAACTATAACTTTGAAACTGGACATCATGGAAAACTGGGAATTAGAAGAACTACGTGAAATTATAAAAAATATACATAAATCAATAAAATTAAGCTTAAATAGAAATCTGAACCCAGTGAAGCAGAGATCTAAAGAAGAATTCAAAGAAGATGTGAGGCAAGGAAATGAAGGGGGAGGGGGAGAAATGGAGGGAAATAAAAAGCAGACAACAAACCCCATCAGTTTTGGTATTGGTATAGGGAAAATGGTAAAGAGAGGAGATAGCTCAACAAAAGGGGGGGAAAGCAGATAAAAGTGCTCTTGAAGGTTGTTAGCGGTATAAAGAAAATTGAAGTAGGAGGCGACACCCCAACAAAGAGAAATATAAAATACCTGAGTGAGGGTGGTTTGGGGAAAACTGTTGGGAGTGGAGATGTTAAAACAAAGAAAAGGGGGAAGACAGGAACAGAGAAATGGGACAAAAGATTTACTAGGAAAAAATAAGATACCTAGGTGTTCTGACCCCCCCCCCCCCGCTCTCGTATACCAAGTCACTCCGACACAAAGTCTCTTCCAGATGTTTATTGACATACAGGTTCAACCTTGGCAGCAATCCAGCCTGCCAAGGTCAAGATAGCACTCTGGGCAGCAATCCAGCTACAGCGACACCCCTTGGCAGCAATCCAGCTACCAAGCTCCAGATAATCACCTTAGCAGCACTCCTGCCTGCCAAGGTCCAGGGAACAGATTGGCAGCAATCCAGGTAAACCCTTTGGCAGCAATCCAGCCTGCCAAAGTACAACACAGATCTGAGCTTCTCCAACTCCAATGATCAGTTGATTCCTGCAAAGGGTGTGTCCACAAGCAGTCCCTTTATAGTCTGGAGAGGAGTCTAATGATCAGCAGCTGAGAGCCATTACCTCCTGTAATTGCTCAATTGCTCCTTACGCCGGGTAGCACGCCAGTAATGAGCATCTAATAGCTCACTGCTGATGTTTCACCAGGTTCACCTGGTGCGCCAATTGCGTCCCCTATTGGACCGGAACGCCCTTCGCACAGTCACCCATGCGCTTGTGACGTCCCGGCTGGACTACTGTAACGCTCTCTACATGGGGCTCCCCTTGAGATGCACCCGAAGACTGCAGTTGGTTCAGAATGCGGCCGCGCGGGCAGTCTCGGGAGTCGCTAGATACTCCCACGTAACACCTCTCCTGCGCGGGCTGCACTGGCTACCTGTAGCTTTTCGGGTGCGTTTCAAGGTGCTGATTATCATCTTCAAAGTGCTCCATGGCACAGGGCCTAGTTATTTGCGGGATCGTATCCTGCCCCATACATCCCTTCGGCTGATTCGCTCACACAGAGAGGGACTCCTACGGGTGCCGTCCACTAGGCTGTGCCAGCGGGCGACGCCCAGGGGAAGGGCCTTCTCTGTGATGGGCCCGACCCTCTGGAATGACCTTCCCCCTGATATTAGAACAACCACAGACCTCCGCTCCTTCCGTAAGAAGCTCAAAACCCACCTATTTAATCTAGCCGGCTTGGCCTAATTCCAGCTCTCCCACCCCAGCCTGTATTTTTAAATTTTGGTCTTAGGCTTAGTTTTTAATTTTTATAAATTTGTACAGGGGTTTAACGTTTAATTCGTTTTTAACTATATTTATGATTATTTGTAAGGTTTTTTAATACGGTACCTGTACACCGCCCCGAGTCCCTTCGGGGAGAGGGGGCGGTCTAGAAATCAAATAAATTAAATTAATTAAATTAATGTCTGACTCACTGTCCTGTGACTCCTCCCCACTGCTCCAAGGCATGACATCAGGAGCCCCCTTCCTTTGGCTTTCACCACTGCTCCATGCCTCAGGCGCCTTCTGGTGGCCAACCAGCCTCTCTGCGCCCTGCTCAGAGTCGGAACCCTATCCAGGGTCCTCCACATCCTCCTGAGCCGACTCAGAGGGACCCTCGCTGTCGGAGTCTGGTGGCAACTCCAACGGCTCCTGCTGGGCCACAACACCTAGGTAGGTGAAAATATAAAGTAAGATAAGGGTTTTATTTTTAAATATGAAAATAAAATGGAGTTCCTAACTGGTTGAACGTGATAATGGAAAGATAATTTTAAAAGGCCAAAAAACATTGAATATTGATAAAGATGAAACTGATATGGGGAGGTTGTAAAGCAGAGGTTTCTGTTTCACTTTTACATATGATAGTTAAACTGAGTTGCAAATTGACTGACAATGACAATAGTAGGATAACTAAACATTGGTTAAATTTTAAGATGATGAATAAAGCGAGATGTTTACTGCTTGTTCTTCTTTACATAATAGATTAAGGGAATCATAATAAACATTGAACAGTGTGCTGTGTCACTTATAGACAATTTAAGGATAATTTGATCCAAGTTATAGAAAAATAGAGAGGGAACATGGAATATATCTACAATGTGAAATTATTATGATTTTAAGATAGAATCACAATTTGGGGGTGAATAAGGATGTATAATTATATAAAGATAATGATGAGAATAGATAGGAATTGTAACCAGGTCTACATCTCGACCAAAATTAGGCTGGGTGTGTGTGTGTGTGTTTAAAAGCACAATGACTATATATGTATACTTTTCTGTTATACCACTTTTTTTCTGCTAAAAAGGAGAAGAAAAATTAAATATGTATATTGAAAAAGAATTATAAATACCATCAACATAAAAAGGAGCTTGCTCAGAAGCTGAAATACACCAAGTAAATGAGATGAAAACTGGGAAGTAGAGGAGTGTGAAGGAGGGAGTTTCCCCCCTTTAATTAACGAGGTGTGAATCGTCGGCTTTCCAAGCAGCATATTTCCAGATAAACAGAAAATAAAACCCGAGAACATATTCTAATAAACAACTTTTAATATGAAAGAAATAAAATACAAATCTTACTATCTAAATCTTATATTTTGGCAAGAGCTATATTGCCCACCTCTTTTGGCAGGCGAACGGAAGATCAGAAAGAAAGTAAAAGAATGTGTGACGTATTATGAGACATGCACATTAATCATTGTCAGATAAGAAACAATCCATTCTACTGTATAACTCAGAATATAAGGTCAAGCTGACAAACCAATTAACGTAGTGACACCCCTTCTTTTGCCAGTTGAGCAGACATCAGGTACATCATCAAATAAGGCACATCTTCTTACGCAGATGCTCGTGTTGAGCTGCTGAAAGCGGTTTGTTGAGCATGTCAGCAATTTGATCATGTGTGGATACATATTGCAATTTAACAAAACCTTGCTTAACTAATTGCTTTGTGTTTTGATAACGAATGTCAATGTGTCTGGACCTAGAACCTGTAAAATGTGACTCAGAAATATAAACCACCGATTCATTATCTTCCATCACGGTGATTGGTCGAATCGGCCGTGTCCAGATATCTGAGATCAAAGCATCAAACCATGTTAGAGAATTACATGCATCTGAAACACAAGCATATTCAGCTTCAGTAGATGAACATGAAACAAAACTCTGTTTTCTCACTTGCCAGTAAACAGGACATCCATTCAGGAACATCATGTAACCTGAAGTACTTTTGCGTGATTTCTTATCACTTGCCCAATCAGAATCTGCATAACAACATAATTCTGTATAATCAGTATGTGTTGGTTCTAGCAATAACTTCATGTGTTTAGTGTGTTTCAGGTATTTCAATAACTTCTTAACGCATGTCCAATGAAATTGTGTTGCCTTACCTACGTATCATGATAAGAGATTAACACTAAGTGCAATGTCGGGTCTGGTCCAACTACTAATGTATAACAGTGACCCAATGACTGAACGATATAGTGTTTGGTCCTCGAATTCAGGACTTGGTTCATGTGTTAAGTTGTGAAAATCTGTTTGCATGGGTGTCTTTGTTGTGTTAGCATCTTTCATGTTGCAATGATGCAAAATGTGGTCAATTTTCTCCTCTTGTGAAAGACCAAACCCCTTCCGTGTTTTTTCAATCTGAACACCTAAATAAGTGCTAATGTGTCCTAAAGATTTCAGTGTGAAGTATCTCTGCAAACTTTTGGCAAAAATCTCACTCATTTTCTTATTTGGACCAATGTAAACAATGTCATCAACATAAACAAGAATTATCTCATATGCATTGTTAGATATTTTTGTGAACATGCATTCATCAGTTTCAGACTTAATAAAGCCCATTGAATTTAGTTTGTCAGTAAGACATAAGTACCACATGAAACCTGACTGTTTCAGACCATAAAGACTTTTGTTCAGGAACCAGGTATCCCCTTCTTGCTGTTGGAATCCTGGAGGTCCTCTTAAGTAGATCTCTTCATCTAGGTCAGCATGTAGATAAGCCGTGTCCACATCAAACTGGAAAACTTCTAAACCAAGAATAGTTGCAGTGGTTAAAGCAATTTTTACACTCTCAGTTCTAACTGTTGGTGATAAGTGTTTGTGTAGTCCTCAGGAGAACGTTGAGCGAAACCCTGAGCTACAAGTCTGGCTTTCTATAAAGACTCACCATTCAGTTTCTTCTTGATTCTGTAGACCCATTGAGTGCCAATGACTTTTTTTGTTTGCTGGAGGTTTTGCAGGTGTAAATACATTAAGTTTCTTTAAACTGTCCATTTCATCCTGCATTGCATCATACCATTTGTCTTGCTCCAAATCAGGAAGCTGCTTGATTTGTGTAAACGTATCAGGAGGAAGTGTAACACTGCAAATCAAAGGCAAGGGTGTTTTTGTCAGTTGCCACGAATATCGTTGTGGAGGGATTCCTTTTGTAACCCTCTTGGAACGTCTCGGAACAACAGTCCATTCTTCTTCTTCTTCTTCTTCTTCTTCTTCTTCTTCTTCTTCTTCTTCTTCTTCTTCTTCTTCTTCTTCCTCATCCTCACATTCGTCGCTAGCATCAGCATCTGCGGCTTGCGAAGATGGAACATCAGGTTGTGAAGAACTGGTAGAAGGAATATCTGCCTGTGAATCTTGGTCATCAGGCTGCGTGGCATCTGCAACATCATCTCTAGGAAAATAAACTCCAGGATCATTGGAATGAATCCTGGACCAGTCAATATCTGCCTCAAAATTAGCAGATTGTGAAATGACAATTACATGTTTAGGGTCAATAAATTTGCTCCATTTTGAATTATCATCAATACCCATAAATCTCAGTCTTTTTGCTGCTGGACCTACTTTTCTTCTTTGAGCTAAGGGAATGTTCACCATAGCGTATGAACCAAAAATGTGGAGGTTCTGGAGATCAGGCTTGTAGCCATACATCATGTAGAAAGGAGTTTGATTTATTACACTGCTCCAAGTACGGTTGACAATGTAATTTGGATATTTGATAGCTTCACCCCAGTATATGCTACCGAGATTGGCATCTTCTAGGAGAAAACGCATCATGGTTTGTAGAACCCCTTGTCTTCTTTCTGCGACTTCGTTATGAGCCGGTGTATATGAAGCGGATGTCTGATGAAGAATTCCACTACGCATCCAGTCCTGGAAACGCTGAGACATGAATTCGGCACCACGGTCACTCTGGATTCTGGCGATGCGAACTTGGTATTGGGTAGAAACAAAAGCTGCAAAGTCTTTTAAGATCTGAAAGGTCTCAGATTTCTCTCTCATAGGATATACAAATCCATATCTAGAATGATTATCTACAATTGTTAGAAAATACTTTCTACCACCAATTGTTGGTGGGAAAGGACCCACTATGTCAGTGTGAACCAAATCAAAAATGCGTGTTGACAGGCGTGTAGCGTGTTTGGGAATGGCAGCTGCTTTGGATTTAGCTTTCCTGCAAACTGCACAATCCAAAAACACCTTACACCCCTTTAGATCCAAACCTTTTGCGAACTCCGGCATTTTTCTAAGGACACGGAAACTGGCATGCCCCAATCTTCTATGCCACTTGTGGATACACCTGGAATGCAAAGGTTTACCAGTTAGTGAATTTTCAACATTAACAGTTTCATGATGAACTTCAGGCTTGCTCTGAGCAACCTGCTTCCTTTTTCTCTGTTTGTTGGCTTTAGGAGCCTTTGGAGTAGCTACGGGTTCTCTCTCTGAACCAACTCTCTCTGGGCCCGTGCTGTCCCTTTTTGGAGTTTGCATACTTGCCTGTGCTCTTGGCTTTAAGTAATAAACACCACCAATCAGCATGGTTTCAGCAACAATATCTCCATCTTTAACTGTGTAACTTGCTTTCTTGAGGTGGTGAACCTGGAACTTTAACTCTCTAGACAAGTGACTTTGACTAAGCAAATTACTGGTTGCTGAAGGTATGTAATAAACATCAGGGATGAATGTATCGAGCTCTTCAACGTAAACAGTTCCTTTTCCCATGACCTTACAAGTGTGGTTGGAGAAGGAATACAATTCTCAATATTCGGGCTCCGGCTCGCGCATCTCTGTGAAAAGTTCCTTTCTGTAGGTAACGTGTAAAGCTGCGCCACTGTCCAAAGTCCAAAAAAGACGTCTGTCGTACTCTGGATCAGGTTGTGGAACGTTGGTTATGGCCAATGTTGCGAGTGGAGGTTTTGGATCACGCCTTGGACCATGACGACCTTGTCTTCCGCCTCTACCTCTACCCCTGGAGTCTGTTCCTCTGGGCCGTTATGTGACGGGAGCTGGAACTCGTTGGGGACAATCCCGGGTGTCATGTCCCATACAGTTGCAGATGTAGCATCTTGGCATCCTTGGAGCATAGACTCTTCCTCGGAAGGGACGTCTAGCTGGAGCTCTTGATGCTGGCGGCCGTTGCAAATGTGGTGTGGCTAATTTGATAGCTTCCTCCTCAATTAAAAGTCTGCATACATTATTAACAGTGCGTTGAGCAATAGGCACGTGGTTAATCTTTGCAATGGCATCTCTCCATTCATAATTCAATGAGTTAATGATAATGCTGATCATTTGGATATCATCAATAACATGGCCTCTTTCTCTCAATTCACTTCTCATTCCTTTCAGTTTGATCAAATGTCCACCAATTTGTTCACCAGGTTTCAACTTCGAACCATGGAACTCAGACATGAGCAAACATGAAGATTCAATTGAAATGGGCCTGTAGCAATCTTCCAAAATGGCCCAAATTTGTTGGGCTGTTGCATCAGGTGGGAAAGTAACCTGCAATTCAGTATCCATGGACATCAATAATGTTGTGCAAGCCCTAGTCTCTAGGTCTCTTATTGCAGGAGTCCATGGTTGGGCAGGAGGATTAAACACCATACAATGGGTACCTTCTCTGCGAAGCAAGAGTTCAACCTCACTGACCCAGGCTTTATAATTCTGTGCTGACATCTTTAATTTGGACTCACCAGTCAAAGGAGTGACAGAAAATGCCTGTTGAGGAATATGCATTTGAGCAATTTGCTGTGCAGGTAAATATGCTGATGTTGAACCAGGGGGCTCTGTAATCGGACCTGTGGTCTCTGTATTACAGGTGCAGTTGATGCTTGAACAGCAAAATTAACTTGGCTTGCTTGAGGGGCAGACATTTCCCTTTCTTGCATTAAATATTGCCTTGTTCCATCTGGATGGGCAT
The DNA here is from genome assembly GCF_964273705.1 of Natrix helvetica. Classification (NCBI taxonomy): domain Eukaryota; kingdom Metazoa; phylum Chordata; class Lepidosauria; order Squamata; family Natricidae; genus Natrix; species Natrix helvetica. The sequence continues at coordinate 23,032,099 of NC_138555.1, forward strand.
GTGCAGGAGGTGCTGAAAATTGGGTCAGGGAATGCATTTGTGGCCTATCAGCCTGAATACTTGAATGGCCTACAGACATTTCTGAAAGAGTCTGTTGCATTGCCTGAAAATGCTTGTCAATTTTAAAATGCATGTCTGTTTCTTTTAGAAAATTATTTCTGCCACGAGATGGCGGTGCAGCTTTACTTCTTGGCTGCAATATTTCTGCCTGCGTGGCATATATTGGAGAACAAAGGAGGTCATGTGGCAACTGTGACGTGTACATATCTCTCTGTTCTGATTTGCCTGACACAGTATCGACCAGGGGGTGTGTCTTAGGCTTTGGAGAAGAAGGCAATATGGCGTCCTCAGACATTTGAAAAACATGGGAGTCTCTCTTCTCTGACTTGAGCATGGAAAAAGCTCTTTTGGCTTGGAGAAGCTCATTTTCAAAAAACTCTATTTTATTACGATAGCTTTCCATATCTTGCTCAAAAGTCTGGGGAGATTCATAAGTTTCTCTTTCTGCTTGGGAGTGAATTTGCTCTAGCGGCAATGAACGCTTTGGTTTAGCCCCGAGCATTTCAAAATCTCTTGGAGATATTTGGGAGCATGCTTAATCAGAAGGGAGTATCACTGACCTCGGTCTGTATGCTTCATCTCCTGGAGCAGCCCCATCTTTTTGAGATTTTTCTCCCATGGCAGATTCTCCACTTGGTCCGGCTGCTGAAGTTTGGAAACTTGGAAGCCAGTGTGAAAAATCTTCTACCTCTGTATCAGAGGGGAGGGAGCCTTCGGAATGTGCTTCATCTCTGCGTTTCTTTTTCTTTTTCGGCATTGTTAAAAAGTGATTTAATCAGACCTGAAATTAAAAGATGTTTGGAGGACACAACATCCAAATGAGATGGATTTTTCTTTCTACTCAGATAGACATAAATCCTTTTCAAGGATTGATTTCTTTTTGTTAACACCGGATCTACTTCCTAAAGCTAAGAAATCCAAGATATTCTCCAGGACACTTACCGATCATAGCCCGGTGTGGTTACAAATTGAGTTAGGGAAGAGGCCAAGAAGGTCTTGGAGAGTAAATGAAAATTTATTTAGATACGAAAAAAATGTTGATGAACTTAAAAAACACATGAAGGAATTTTTCAGTTTTAACATGAATAAGGGTACTCCCATTGAAACAGTTTGGGATGCAAGTAAAGCTTACATGCATGGGGTCCTGATACATATGAACTTTAAACATAAACAAATTAGACAGAAAGGGAGAATGGAATTGGAAGATGAAATAAAAAGCAAGGAACAGCTGCTTATAGCAAACCCGAACGACCAGGCGCTCCAGATGGCGCTAAAGCTGTTGAAAGATCAATTTCAAATGCTTATAGCAGAACAAACAGCAACTAACTTACAATTTGCTAAACATAACACCTTTGCTAACGCTAATAAACCTGGTAGGTGGTTGGCTTATACTTTGAGAAGGAATATGAATGACAGAATTATTGATAGAATTGAGTATGGAGGGAAGACGGTATATCAACAAGATTTGATTAAAAAATCATTTGTGGACTATTATACTAAGCTATATGTACAGGATAATATACAGAACAAGTAAATAGATGATTTTTTGGAAGGAAAAAGGGTTGCTAAAATTTCTGTGCTTCAAAAGGCAAATCTGGAACGTCTGATAACTGCTGATGAGATCACTTTAGTTATAAATCAACTTAAATTAGCTAAGGCTCCAGGGACTGACGGTTTGACTGCAATGTACTATAAAACTTTACAACTGGAAATGATTGAATATCTTACAAAACTATTTTGTAATATACAACAAGGAGGTGCTGCGCGGGCTGCACTGGCTACCTGTGGCTTTTCGGGTGCGTTTCAAGGTGTTGGTCATCATCTTCAAAGCGCTCCATGGCACGGGACCTAGTTATCTGCGGGATCGTATCCTACCCCATACATCCCTTCGGCCGATTCGCTCTCACAGAGAGGGACTCCTCCGGGTGCCATCCACTAGGCAATGCCAGCGGGCGACGCCCAGGAGTAGGGCCTTCTCTGTGATGGGCCAGACCCTTTGGAATGACCTCCCCCCAGATATCAGGATTACCACCGACCTCCGCTCCTTCCGTAAGAAACTAAAGACCCACCTGTTCAATTTAGCCGGCCTGGCCTAATTCCTAATTCCCAATTTTAGTTCCTCAAGCCTGCATTTTTTAAATTTTCTAGAGGTATGCTTTTAGTTGTTTTTAATTTAATTTTTAATTTTTACTTTTTGTACAGTTGTATGAGGTTTAATTCGTTTTTAAGGGTATAGGATATTCGTCTTTTGCATTCGTTTTAATGACACACCTGTACACCGCCCCGAGTCCCTTCGGGGAGAGGGGGCGGTCTATAAATACTGAAAAATAAATAAATAAATAAATAAATAAATAAAATACCCTCCTCATGGAAAGCGGCTTTTATTTCATTGATACCTAAAGACAAAGAGGGCCCTAAGAAACCAGAGGATTACAGGCCGATATCTCTTCTGAACACAGATTATAAAATATTTGCTAAGGTACTAGCCAACAGATTGATGCCGGTTATTCAAGAGATTATTCATCATGATCAAGCAGGATTTATTGAAGGCAGACATATGAAGGAGAATGTAAGGCAACTCATAGATTTAATTGACTATCTTGATAAGAATAAGCAGATCTCTGCAGTGCTGGTCTTCTTGGATGCAGAGAAGGCCTTCGATCGAGTGAATTGGAATTTTCTAACCAAGACTTTGGAAAAGATGGATATGGGACCACGATTTCGGCAAGCGATTGGAGCAATTTATCAGCAACAAAATGCACAACTTATTATTAATGGAAATTTGTCAACAACTTTCGAGATACAAAAAGGCACAAGACAAGGTTGCCCATTATCCCCATTGTTATTTATTTTAACTTTGGAAGTCTTGTTGAACGCAATTCGGGACTCAAAATCCTTAGATGGCATAGCTATCAGGCAAAAGGAATACAGAACTAGAGCATTCGCCGATGATCTGGTTGTTACCCTTTCACATCCTTTGAAATCAATAATCCAGATGAAAAATATCATAGTAGAATTTGGCATGGTGTCTGGGTTTAGACTAAATCAAAACAAAACGAAAATGATGGTTAAAAACATGACAGAGACTCAAAGAAAGAGACTTGTAAGTTTAGCAGGTTTTGAAATAGTTTCCAAAGTCAAATATTTAGGAATACAAATAACAGAATCAAACACAAAACTTTTTTTAAATAACTATGAAGTGTTGTGGCAAAAGATACAGAAAGATCTTGAAGTGTGAAAAAAGTTACAATTGTCCTTGCTTGGAAGGATCTCAGCAATTAAAATGAACATTCTACCTAGATTTATCTTTTTATTCCAGATGATACCGGTGCTTAAATCAGATAAAACTTTGTTAAACTGGCAAACAACATTAAATAAATTTGTTTGGAAGGAGAAAAAACCGAGAGTAAAGATGAAGATTATGCAAGATACTCGTGAAAGAGGCGGCCTTAGACTCCCAAACCTTCGATTGTACTATGAAGCTGCGGTACTAACGCACGTAGCAGATTGGTTTGGGAAAACAAAAATGGATTTGCTGAATATAGAAGGCCATGATCTTGTTCTGGGATGGCATGCATATCTTTTCTATGAAGATAGGGTGGATAAAGTGTTTAGTAATCATGTTCTCCGAAGTGCCTTGATGAGAATATGGAAGAAGCACCGGCCCAATTGGGATTATAAAATACCGCTTTGGTTGGATCTTGCAGACACCATGGGGATTATGAATATTAAGTCACTCGGGGGTTGTTTATATAAAGATGTGCTTATCGCTGATGGGGACGAATGGAAGTTAAAAACTTTGGAACAGCTGTTGGAAGAAGGAATTACTTTAAATTGGTTACATTATATACAGCTACAGAAGAGATGGGAAGAAGATCGTAGGGTCGGTTTTATGGATAAAGAAGTGGAACTGATTAAGCAGATAAAAGAGACTGGCCCAAAACAAGTTAAAAGAATATATAATGTACTGTTAGAAAGAGACTCAGAAAGTGAATTGGTTAAGGATTGTATGATTAAATGGGCTCAGAATTTTGGTGAAGTGGTTATGTTGGAAACGTGGGAAAAAATATGGGTTCAGAATGTTAAATTTACACAGTCACAGAATTTAAGGGAGAACTTTTATAAAATGTTTTACAGATGGTATTTAGATCCTAAAAAATTATCATGCATGTACCCAAATGTTCAACCAAAATGTTGGAGATGTGGGTGCCTAGATGCTACCTTTTTTCATGTATGGTGGACTTGTAACAAGGTTAAAGCTTTTTGGATAAAAATATGGTGGGTTATGCAGAATGTATTTAAGAAAAGAATACAATTCACTTCGCAAATGTTTTTATTGGGTATAGCTAAGGATTTTACCAAAGGGGAAACAAAATTGGTCTTGCATATGGTCACAGCAGCTAGGTTGTTGATTGCACAACATTGGAAGAAATATTTTTTACCGACAATTGGTCAATGGACTCAGAAGGTGGCGGGGTTCGCTGAAATGGCAAAAATCTCAGCTTTCTTAAAAGATCAGAAGCAGGAGAATTATACACAGGAATGGGTAAAATGGATTGATTACATACAGAATAAATACCAGACTAGCAAGTACTATGTAGCCTTTAGGTAAGAATGTTTAGATTGATAGATGATCAGAGTAAATAATATATGGGATGCTTGGAATTGTTAGAGTGGTATACAGCGGAAGTCAGGGGGGTGGGTTTGAGTGGGAGGTGGGGGAGGGTTAGGGTGGAGGGTGGGGCAATATATATGTATAAATAAACTAGAAGATGGGATTATTGAAATATTGTTATTTTAGGAGAAATTTATATTATGAGTTATATATGTTAAATTAGCTTAAAAGATGGGATTAATGTGCTATTGTTACTCTAAGAGAAATTTATATTGTGATTGTTGGGAGGAGAGGGGGTACAATATGTGAACGAGTAATTTACTTTAAGACGGGGGGAGGGGAGGGGCAAAGTATTTGGCATAATATTTGAATGAGAGTTTTTGCGGGGGGGTTGGGGGGGGCATAGCATCTGTATGAGATTTACATTGTATGGCGGGGGGGTGAAAAGGGGGAAAATTTGTTTGTATAAAACTCTTTTAATAAAAAAAAAAGTGATTTAATCGGTCCTGAGTCGATCGTGATTCATTCTCTCTAATTAGCCTAGTTGCTTATCTCTTGGAGATAGCTAACAAGGAAAAAAGCCGTAAATTATAACCGTCCTCTTGCTAGCATTTGTGAAGGAGGGAGTTTCCCCCCTTTAATTAACGAGGTGTGAATCGTCGGCTTTCCAAGCAGCATATTTCCAGATAAACAGAAAATAAAACCCGAGAACATATTCTAATAAACAACTTTTAATATGAAAGAAATAAAATACAAATCTTACTGTCTAAATCTTACATTTTGGCAAGAGCTATATTGCCCACCTCCTTCGTCAGGCGAACGGAAGATCAGAAAGAAAGTAAAAGAATGTGTGACTTATTATGAGACATGCGCATTAATCATTGTCAGATAAGAAACAATCCATTCTACTTTATAACTCAGAATATAAGCTCAAGCTGACAAACCAATTAACGTAGTGACAAGGAGAAAGGTAAGGGAAGAAGAGACGGATAGGAGAGAAGGGGGGGGAGACGAGGAGAGAAATGAGGAGTGGTAAGGGGAGGGAGGAGAAGGAGAGAGGAAGGGGAAGTTGAGAAGAGAAGGATGACAGAGGGAAGAAAGGAGGTAGGGAGGGGGAGGAGAGAGGGAGAAGAAAGTGATGGACAAAGTACAAATATGGTGTATGGAGAGCAGAAGAGCCAATAATTGGTTTTGGGAGTTATTGGTAAGATGAATTGATGCTTAAAAGTACAATGACTATATATGTATACTTTTTTGTTCTATTTTTTTTCCAAGAAAGGATGTTAAAATTAAATATGTATATTGAAAAGGAACTATAAATACCATCAACATAAAACAGAGCTTGCTCAGAAGCTGAAATACACCAAGTAAATGATAAGAGTGGGAAGAAAAGAGCTCCCCTCCTCTGGGAAGGAGAAAGGAATAGGAGAGAGGGCAAGGAGGGGGGAAGAGGAAGAGAGAAACGAGGAGTGGAGAGGGAGGAGAGGAGAAGGAGAGAGGAAGGGGAAGTAGAGTAGGGAAGGATGACAGAGGAAAGAAAGGAGGTAGGGAGGGGGAGGAGAGAGAGGGAGAAGAAAGTGATGGATAAGGATAAATATGGTGTATGGAGAGCAGAAGAGCTAAACAATTCTGTTTTGGGAGCTGATGGTAAGATGATTTGATGTAAACACTTAATAATACAAAATGATGTTGGTTATGTGTTCTGACCCCTCCCGCCGTCCAGTAATGGATGCCGACACAAGCTTATCTGGAATGCCACAACACTTTATTAGCAGGACTATAAATCTTGGTGGCTGAAAGCCCAAACACGAAACTAACAGATAAGAACCTTGGCAGCAACACAGACTCCGACGGATACAGATAACAGCTTCTCCAGCATGTTTCAAACAGAAATCCAAAACACTTCAGACCAGACGTACTGCAGATTGCTTTCAATGGTTGTGTCCTGCAAAAGTCTCCTCCCCAAAAGCTCTCCTTAAGTAAGCTCTTGGGAGGGGCCAAGCCACAACCACCTGGGCGTGATTATCTCTGAGGAGCTTGTCTCCAAAGCAGCTGTTGCCGTCCCTTCTCTGCCCTCCTTAATCTTGCGTCAGAGACAAACTCCCCCAGATCCTCCCCACTGCTCCATGCCTCAGGCACCTCCTGGTGGCCAACCAGCCTCTCTGGTCCCTGCTCTGAGTCTGAAGTCTGCCCAGGGTCCTCCATCTCTTCCATAGCCGACTCATAAGGCTCGCCGCTATCTGAGTCCCTCAGCAGCTCCAGCGGATCCTGCTGGGCCACGACACTATCCCTCACCGCAGGGCCCTTCCCCCAGGTCTGACGCTCATGGTGTGGCCTCGAGGGATATTGTGCATGACAGGCCCGCACCAAAGCAGGGGCATGTACATCTGTCGCATCGGTCCAAGTCCCCCTGTCCAACCCCTCGTCTTTCCAGTCCACCAAGTCCTGGAAACGTCTCTTCAGCCATCTTGAGTCTCGGATCCGGGCTACTTCGTGTGGTAGTTGCATCTCTACCGCACGTGGTGACGGCTGGGGCAGAGACGGTTGACGGAGAGGACAAGCCTACCGCTCAGGGATCAGGAGCGAGCAATGGAACACCAGGTGCACTCTCATCGAGCGTGGCAGGGTCACGTGGTAGGCCACCGGGTTGATGACGGCCTCCACGGGGAACGGCCCAAGATACCGGTGGTCCAACTTCTCAGCCGGCCAGTGGGAGGGAAGATGCCACGTGGACAGCCACACGCGATCTCCCACAGCCAACTCTGGCACCGCACGCCGAGACTTATCTGCCACCCTTTTGTAGTCCTCCTTTGCTTGATTCAGATAGCGGCGCACCACTTGGTGGACCGCAGTGACGTGCGGTGAGGTTTATGACTGGTGAGGCACTGACACAGTGCTGGGTTTCAAATATTTTTAGACTTGTGGACTTCAACTCCCAGAATTCCACAGCCAGGCATGCTCAGTTCCAATTTAAAGCGACAGCATTTGTTTTTCTCCTTTGCTCCTTCTTTCTTTTTCTTTTTCTTCTCCTTCCCCTCCTTCCTCCCTCTCTCCCTTCCTCCCCCTCTCTCAAACACACACACACACACACACACACACACACACACACACAGAAGTTGGATCGGACTATCTCTCCTACCCCTTCCCTCTCTCACTCACTCTCAAACAAAAAACCCCACACACAAAAGTTGGATTGGATATCTTTTCCAGTGGCTTGAAAGCAGCTCCTCTGCCATCCCCCCCATTCCCCTGCTGCCTTTCCCAAACACCTCCACCATTGCAAATGCAGCCTGCTGTCTGGGTGGGAAATGTTTGGAACACAATAAAGCCCACCCACCACCTCCTGCTGGCAGGCTGGGGTGAGAGGAGAGGCAGAGAAGCTGGAGGGGAGCCGATCCGAGCCTTCCAAAAGAAAGAGGCTGGGGGGAAGTGTGTGTACTACAGCATGGCTCTTTGCCTGGCTTCCTGCCTCCTCCTGTGGTCTCCTCAGTGCTCGCTTGTGCTCTCCCTCCCCAAGTATAGTTTGATTGCAGGCGGAGCCACGTTGCCTTTTCAAACTTGTAATCAGTGAAGCTGGGCTAGATTTTTATATAGTTTTATCCAGCTGTGTGTGTGTGAGAGAGAAATGAATGGGGGCCTGGGGAGGAAGTCACTACACTTGGGGAGGGAGAGCACCAGTGAGGAGACCACAGGAGGAGGCAGGAAGCCAGGCAAAGAGCCATGCTGTAGCACACACACCGGCCCCACAACGTGGCTCTGCCTGCAATCAAACTACTCTTGGGGAGGGAGAGCACAAGCGACCAGGGTCCTTCCCTCCAGCCTTTGCCCAAAGCCCTGCACAGCACCAGGAGGATGAAGTTTGAATTCCTCCCCCTCCCTCCAACCCACACGTACCTTTTCCAGCTTTTTTTAACAGTTAAGCAGAGTCATCCACGGTGAGGCAGTAACTAGCTCAGCTTTTTCCTTTTACTTTTTTTTTTCCATGATGAGAGTGGTGAGGCTGTGCCTCACTTGCCTCACCTGACTGCACATCACTGGTGGACCACCTGGAGCTGCAGGAGGAAGTCATCCGCTGCAGGGACCGGGCAGTCGACTGGGGTCAGAGGGAAGAAGCGAGGGTGATACCCGACATTAGCCATGAAGGGCGTCGTTTGTGTGGAGGTATGCTGCGAGTTGTTAAACGCAAACTCCGCCACGGCCAGGAACTCCGCCCAGCTGTTCTGCTGCTGATTCACGAAGCAGCACAGGTACTGTTCCAGGATTCCAATCACCTTCTCCGTCCCCCCATCGGTTTTGGGATGGTGCGCCGAGGACAAACAAACCTGGACATCGAGAGCCTCCATCAGTCCTTTCCAAAACTGGGCCGTGAATTGCGTACCACGGTCTGACACGACCCGGTCGGGTAGGCCGTGCAGCCGGAAGACGTGCTGGATGAACATGCAGGGGGTGGCACGGGCTGTCAGCAATCTCCAACAGGGGATGAAATGCGCCATCTTGGTGAGCATGTCCACCACCACGAGGACCGTGGCAAACCCTGAAGACGGAGGCAGTTCTGTGAGGAAGTCCATGGACACGGCACCCCAGGGTCTGTCCGGGGTCGGCAATGGCTGAACTAGCCCTGGAGGAGCTCCCATCACTGACTTGGCCTGTCGACACTGTACGTAAGAGGTGACGTACATCTGCACGTCGTGTTGTAAGCGGGGCCACCAGAAAGTATGGGAGACCAGGTTCAAGGTCTTGAAAAGGCCAAAATGTCCCGCCGCCAGATTGTCATGACACTGGGAGAGAATAAGTCCCTGGAGGGGCCCCGCGGGCACATAGAGCCGGTCCCGGTACCTCAAGAGGTCCTCTTCGAAGGTCCATGGGGAAGCCGGCCCTACCTCTGCTCTCCGTTGCTCCACCCACTCGTTGCCCCGCTGCGCCTCCCGTATCTGCGACCCTAAGTCCACGGGCTTGTGAACTGCAGTGAAGGATTCGACGGGCAAAACTGTCTTGGGTGGGAGCGGGTCTGCAGTGTCAGAGTACTCCGGTTTCCGGGACAGGGCATCCGCCCTTTGGTTTTCCGCACTTGGGATGTAGGTCACCCTGAAGTTGAACCAGGCAAGGAACAGGGACCACCAGATCTGGTGCTGGTTCAACTTGCGCGCCATTGTCAGGAACTCTAGATTCTGATGGTCCGTCCGGACCTCGACTTGATGCCTGGCCCCCTCCAGGTGATGCCTCCATGCCTCAAACGCCACCTTGATGGCCAGCAACTCCTTCTCCCAGATGGTGTAATTGCGATCGGAAGGAATGAGTTTCCATGAGTAATAAGCGCAAGGGAAAAGGGTACTGCCAGGGGTGTGAGCCTGCAGTAACACCGTGCCCACCGTGATGTCAGATGCATCCACCTCCACCACAAACAGACGATGGGGATCAGGGTGTTTCAGAATTGGCTCCTTCGTGAAGGCGTGCTTCAGGGCCTCGAACGCCTGTTGCTCCGTGGGCCCCCAGCGGAACGGTACCTTCTTCTGCAGGAGCCGAGCGAGGGGCACGGTCAGGAAAGCAAAGCTGGAGATGAAGGTCCAGTAGTAATTGGCAAACCCGAGGATTTGCTGGACATCCTTCACACGCCGAGATAGTTGCCAACTACGCAACACCTCCATCTTGCCCGGCTCCATCGCAATTCCTTCAAGGGAGATACAGTGCCCCAGGAACTCAATGGTCATCTGCCAGAACTGACATTTCTCCAGCTTTGCGAACAAACGATGCTCCCGGAGTCGTTCCAGGACCAGGCATAGATGTTGCCGATGACTATAACCTGGACTCGGACCAGGTTATAAGCGCCACGCAAGTCCAGTTTCGTGAACACCGTCGCCTCCCGGAGCAGATCCGACAACTCAGGAATCAAGGGCAGCGGGTAACGGTTGCACACTGTGATGGCATTGAGGCGCTTGTAATCACAACAGAGTCTCAGATCACCGGTCTTCTTTTTGACGAACAAGACCGGGGCAGACAGTGGCGACAACAAGGGCCGGATAAAACCCCAGGCGAGGTTTTTGTTCAGAAAGTCCCACAATGCGGCTAACTCCGGCTCGGACATGGAATACAGGTGACCCGCAGGGAGCTTGGCGTCTCGTACCAAGTCAATGGGGCAGTCATAAGGCCGGTGCGGCGGCATTTGGTCTGCCTCCTGTTTGCTGAAGATGTCCGCGAACTCCACTAAGTCCGGCGGCACGGACACCCTGGGCGAGCTGAGCACCTGGCCTGCACAGACGTGACGGGTGTGGTCGACACATTGCAGGGACGGGAACGTGATCAGGTTCTGGGACCAATAAATCTGAGGGTCATGCGCCCGCAGCCAAGCCAAGCCCAAGACCACGGGGAAATGCAATCCCGAAGCAACGTAAAACTGAATGGCTTCTTCGTGCTCCCCGAGGACCAGGTGCAAGGGCTGTGTGGTGGCCATGATAGGCCCAGACAGAAGCACCCAGCCATCAATGGTCTTGACCAGCATCAGTGGGTCCACCGGACACAGAGGGATGGCGTACTTGGTAGCAAACGCTGCCTCCATAAAGTTCGTGGTAGCCCCGGAATCAACCAAGGCATGGGCCGGAATTCCCTGCGGACTACCAGCCAGAAGGATGCGTGCTGCCAAGATCATGTGCTGGGGAGGGCCATCAATCTCAGTTTCGGCATTCGCCCGACCTAAAGTCTCCCTCAGATCAGGCTCCGCCCGTTTCCCGACACGTTGTTCCGGAATTGAGGAATAGACCCCAGACCTCACAGCCCCCCTACTCTTTTTGGGGCAAACTGTGGCCAGGTGTCCAAGATCCCCGCAATAAAAGCACAATCCCCCTGCTCACCGTCTGTCCATCTCAGATTGCGACAAGCGGGATTTGGCGGCGCCCAACTCCATGGGCTCCTCCCATGGAGCTAGGGTCTCCTGCAGGATTGGCACCCCACTGGTCTCCTGAGATGTGCGGCGAGACCTCCGCCTCTGCAGCCGGGCGTTTATCCGGAGGCACAGGTGGATCAACGCGTTGAACGTCGGTTGCCTGTCCACCCGCACCAGCTCGTCCTGCAGGTCATCCGACAGGCCATCTTGAAACGTGTCCATGAGGGCTGCCTCATTCCAGACCAAATCTTGACTCAGCAGCTGGAATTCACTGACATACTCCTGCAAAGAACCCCGGCCCTGCTGCAGCATCTTGAGCAGTCTGGTAGCTGTTTCCTCCTTAATGGGGTCCTCAAGTTGCAGGCTTTCACCACAATGTGCGATAAAAACGGGACGTGAGACCACGAAGGTAAAAGAGATACAGATTTATTGATGCATCGAGTTCAGTCGTGTTCGCACACCAAAGTCTGAACTGCCCGGGCTCTGCCCAGGGCATTGTTTTTTATACTTGTCTTCAAGCGAAATTGTTATACACATGTAAGTTTCAGAAATAGAGAAGTACATTTTGGAAAAATACAAAAAGCAAAGTACTTTGGAAACATACAAAAAGAGAAGTTCCTATATGTTATAAGCTATTTCTTCAGATTCATCTTTGTTCTATCTTACACCCACTCCTAGCTTCCTGTGCCCCTCCTTTACAGCGTCTTGCTACATTGTTCCAGTAATATTTGTAATACTTTGGTGAAGAAAGAAGCCAGACTTAATCAAAGTGCATATTAAATGCTCCTGCTTGATGTAAAGCTAGTAACCTGTAGAACCTGAGGGCTCCTTTACCTCTGGAAAGTGTTGGTTTGACCCCCTCTGCCTCATTCCCCCCTTTTGAAACTTTACCTTAATCAAGAGATTATTGTGTAGTTTCATAGATAGAGGAATGTCGGTCCTCGTGTATCAGCGTGACGTATTTCCCTGTATCATCCAGAAGTGCCATAGCCCTAGCGGTTGTCCTTTTTTCAACAAGCAGCGACATGGTATTGGTGATAGTGCGTACAAATATGGGGAGAATGCAAGGTAAAATGACACAGCCAGCAGCGATGAGGCCCATCAGAGCCACTATGGCCTGTAAACCGGGGAGTTTGTGGAACCAGGAGCTAAAGGTGGAGGTAAAGTCGAACCCTTTCCACTCCTGACCATCAAACCGAGTTAGTTGCTTCATTTCCGTCATCAATTGCTTTATGACCACGCCGGTTTCATCTATTTGCAGGCAACAGTTTGAGAGGTTAAATTTTCCACATACGCCCCCCTCTTTAGCCAGAATATAGTCCAGAGCCAACCTGTTTTGATATACGGCTCTTTGGAGTTTGTCTGTGGCTGTGGACAAGATATTTAGGGACTTATCTAGCCTATGTGAAAAGCACAGTGAAGCTTCCAGGTGATCCCCAGCATTTGTGCTACCTTCTGCGTGGCCTTATGAATGAATTCCGGGCCATTGTCTGAGGAAATGCGAGTAGCTAGACCATATCTGGGGATTATGATATTTAGTAAAGCCCAGGTCACCTCAAAGGCTTTCTTGGTTCTGGTTGGTATGCACTCAGGCCATCCTGTATAGGTACAGACAATGACGAGCATGGCAGAATATTGGCCTGAACGGGGCATGTCGATAAAGTCAATCATGAGTGAATCAGAGGGGTAGACCCCTTTGGGCTGATGGCCCGGGGGAAGGAGGGGGCCTTGACGGGGATTATTGGCGGCACAAATCTGACATTGTGCACACACTGAGGCTGCAATGCTAGAAATGTTGTCAATGAACACCTTCGCGAGGGCTGTCTTTCCAAGATGTAGGGACTTATGGAGGGAGGAGACCGCCTCCCAGGCCATGTGTGAGGGGACAAAGACTCAGTTGTCAGGAAGTACCCACCAGTCATCCACCAGTGTGGCTCCTAATGCTTCAGCCTGCTGAACCTCCTGGGGGGAGTAGGAGGGGGGTGATTGCTGCAGAGGGGTCCATAAGGTAAGACAAGTAGCCTGCATCATGAGGGACAGAAAGGCAGCCCCACGAGCGATGCGATCAGCTTTATTATTGCCTCGTTCAGTGTCGGACGACCCTTTCTGATGGCCCCTGACATGCATGACTGCTACTTGCTTGGGGGCCCACACACTGTCCAATAGTCTCAACATCTGGGGGCCATATTTGACCTCCTTGCCACCCGCAATAACAAGACCTCTTTCCTTGTAAAGGGCCCCATGGACTTGCACTGTGAGGAAGGCATATTTGGAGTTGGTGTAGATATTAACTTTTAGGCCTTTTGACAACTCCAGAGCCCTTGTGAGGGCATGGAGTTCTGCTAATTGAGCACTTGTGCCAGGTGGAAGAGGTTCCGCTTCCCACACTTCCTCCAGCGTGACGACAGCATAGACCACCTTCCGGACGCCCTCATGCAGAAAGCTGGTGCCATCTGTGTAGAGGGCAGCGTCTGGGTGTGGGAAGGGTTCGTCTTTCAAATCCGGACAGCTGGCATAAGTTTCCTCAATGGTCTGTAAGCAATCGTCCGTGGTTTCCATGTTAGGCTCAGGCAATAAAGTGTCCGGGGTAAGAGAATGAGACTGAATAAGCTTTATTAGGGGGTTATGGGTAATCAAACCTTGGTACTTGAGCATTCGGGGGTTGGTTAACCACAGATGCCCTTTCCTGTCCAGCACTAATCTGAGGGCATGTGGGGTGTAAATGTCTAGCTGTTGGCCAAAGGTGAATTTATTGACCTCCTGAGTGAGCAGAGCTGTTCCGGCCACTGCTTTGAGGCAGGCCGGCCACCCCTTGGCTACCATGTCCAGTTGCTTTGAAAGATAGGTGACTGGGCGGTGCCATGTTCCTAATTTCTGGGTCAACACCCCTACTGCCATGTTGTGTTTGGTATCTACAAACAACTGAAAGGGCTTATCTAGGTCTGGGAGTCCTAGGCTGGGGGCCTGTGTTAGGGCATGTTTAAGGTTCAGGAAGCTCTCTCGCTCGACTTTGTCCCACTGCAAGGGTTCCTTCTCATGCCCCCTGGTTGCCTCGTACAGTGATTTAGCCAGGAGTGCAAAGTTAGGGATCCAAATTGTGCAGAACCCTGCCACTCCTAAGAACCCTCTCAATTCCTTCCGGTTCCTAGGGGCGGGCAATTGGCAAATGGCTTCCTTCCTCTCATGGCCCAGGGTCCTCTGTCCCTGCTGTATATTGTAGCCTAGATATCTGACCTCCATCTGGACTAGCTGTGCCTTTTTCCTAGAAGCCTTGTACCCTTTTTCCTGGAGGAGCTGTAGCAACTGGTCCATTGCTAGGAGAAAGTGGCAAGAAGGTGACAAGCAACAGGGAGAAAGCAGAACTATTTAACTCATGTTTTGCATCTGTCTTTACACAAAGGGATAAAACAGTCCAACCTATCAACCTATCAAAAGCAGCACCACAAAATTAGGAACACAAATTGAAATAGGGAAGAAAATGGTAAGTGAGCACCTGTCTACCCTAGACGAGTTCAAATCACCAGGACTGGATGGATTACACCCCAGAGTTCTGAAGGAACTAGCAGACGAGATCTCAGAACCACTGAATTATATCTTTCAGAGATCCTGGAACACTGGGGAACTACCAGAGGACTGGAAAAGAGCTGATGTGGTTCCCATCTTCAAAAAAGGGAAAAAATTAGATCCAGGAAACTACAGACCTATCAGCCTAACCTCAATACCAGGAAAGATTCTGGAAAAAATAATCAAGCAACGAATTTGCAAACACCTAGAAGCAAACAAAGTAATAGCCAAAAGCCAACATGGATTTGTCAAAAACAGATCATGCCAGACTAATCTTATTGCATTCTTTGATAATGTGACAAAATTAGTGGACCAGAGGAATGCCGTTGATATAGTTTACTTGGACTTCAGTAAGGCTTTTGATAAGGTAGACCATAACCTACTACTAGATAAAGTAGAAGAATGTGGGTTAGACAGCATCACCACCAGATGGATTGGTAACTGGCTGACCAACCACAATCAACGTGTAGTTCTCAATGGAACTGCATCTACATGGAGGGAAGTATGCAGTGGAGTACCCCAAGGCTCTGTTTTAGGCCCAGTACTCTTCAACATCTTCATCAATGATTTGGATGAGGGAATAAATGGGGAACTCATCAAATTTGCAGATGATACCAAGCTGGCAGGAATAGCCAACACTCCAGAAGATAGGCTTAAGATACAGAAGGATCTTGACAAACTTGAACATTGGGCACTATCTAATAAAATGAAATTCAATGGTGAAAAGAGTAAGGTTCTACATTTAGGCAACAAAAACGGAATGCACAGGTACAGTATAAGTGATACCTTACTCAGTAGTAGTAACTGTGAAAGGGATCTTGGAGTCCTAGTGGACAACCATTTAAATGAGCCAGCAGTGTGCAGCAGCTGCCAAAAAAGCCAACACAGTTCTAGGCTGCATCAACAGAGGGATAGAATCAAGATCACGTGAAGTGTTAATACCACTTTATAATGCCTTGGTAAGGCCACACTTGGAATACTGCATTCAGTTCTGGTCGCCACGATGTAAAAAAGATGTGGAGACTCTAGAAAGAGTGCAGAGAAGAGCAACAAAGATGATTAGGGGACTGGAGACTAAAACATATGAAGAACGGTTGCAGGAACTGGGTATGTTTAGCTTAAGAGAAAGAAGGACTAGGGGAGACATGATAGCAGTGTTCCAATATCTCAGAGGTTGCCACAAAGAAGAGGGAGTCAAACTATTCTCCAAAGCACATGAGGGTAGAACAAGAAGCAATGGGTGGAAACTAATCAAGGAGAGAAGCAACTTAGAACTGAGGAGAAATTTCCTGACAGTGAGAACAATTAATCAGTGGAACAGCTTGCCTCCAGAAGTTGTGAATGCCCCAACACTGAAAGTCTTTAAGAAGATGTTGGATAGCTATTTGTCTGAAACGGTATAGGGTTTCCTGCCTAGGCAGGGGGTTGGAGTAGAAGACCTCCAAGGTCCCTTCCAACTCTACTATTGTATTATTGTATTATTGTATTATTGCATTATTGCATTATTGCATTATTGCATTATTGCATTATTGCATTATTGCATTATTGCATTATTGTATTATTGTATTATTGTATTATTGTATTATTGTATTATTGTAACTGGGAGGTGTTCAGGTGACAATCCTTCTCCATGTGGCCAGTGACCAACAAGTCGTCCACATATTGGAGAATCACATCGGGAGGGGGTATGTCTAACATCTCCCAATTGGTTGCCAGGCTCCCTTCCTAGGCCTTCTGTGTACAGGCCTAATAAGGCTCCCTTCGTAGTCCTACTGCTGTACAGGCCTAATCAGGCTCCCTTCGTAGGCCTACTGCTGTACAGGCCTAATCAGGCTCCTTTCGTAGGCCTACTGCTATACAGGCCTAATCAGGCTCCCTTCGTAAGCCTACTGCTGTACAGGCCTAATCAGGCTCCCTTCCTAGGCCTACTGCTGTTGAGGCCTAATCAGGCTCCCTTTCTAGGCCTACTGCTGTACAGGCCTAATGAGGCTCCCTTCCTAGGCCTACTGCTGTACAGGCCTAATCAGCTCCCTTCGTAAGCCTACAGCTGTACAGGCCTAATCAGGCTCCCTTCCTAGGCCTACTGCTGTACAGGCCTAATAAGGCTCCCTTCGTAGGCCTACTGCTGTACAGGCCTAATCAGGCTCCCTTCCTAGA